>NC_081301.1:66332304-66635334 GCF_030435805.1 Mustela lutreola
GTTCCATCCATGTCATCACAAATAGCAGGATTTCATTTTTTTGATGGCTGCACAGTATCCCATTTTACATATATACCACATCTTATTTATTGATTGATCTGTTGAAGGACATTTAGGTTCTTTCCATAGTTTAACTATTGTGGACATTGCTGCTATAAACATTTGGGTGCATGTGCCCCTTCAGAATGCCACGTTTGTATCTTTAGGGTATATACCCAGTACTACAATCACTGGGTCATAGGGTACTTCTATTTTCAGCTTTTTGAGGCACCTCCATGCTGTTTTCCAGAGTGGTTGCACCAGCTTGCATTCCCACGTACAGTGTAGGAGGGTTGCCCTTTCTCCACATCCTCGCCAGCATCTGTCATTGACTGACTTGTTCGTTTTAGCCATTCTGAAAGGTGTGAGGTGGTATCTCATTCCGGTTTTGATTTGTATTTCCCTGATGCCGAGTGATGTGGAGCATTTTTTCATGTGTCTGTTGGCCATTTGGATGTATTCTTTGCAGAAATGTCTGTTCATGTCCTCTGCCCATTTCTTGATTGGATTATTTGTTCTTAGGGTGTTGAGTTTGATAAGCTCTTTATAGATTTTGGATAGATACTGGCCCTTTATCTGGTATGTCATTTGCAAAGATCTTCTCCCAGATAACTTCTGACAGTCATCTTTTGGCTTTGTTAACTGTTTCCTTTGCTGTGCAAAAGCTTTTTGATCTGATGAAATCCCAGTAGTTCATTCTTGCCCTTGCTTCCCTTGCCTTTGGCGATGTTCCTAGGAAGAAGTTGCTGCTGCTGAGGTCAAAGAGGTTGCTACCTGTTCTCTCCTCAAGGATTTTGATGGATTCCTTTCTCACATTATGCTTCTTCATCCATTTCCAGTCTATTTTCATGTGTGGTGTAAGGAAATGGTCCAATTTCATTTTTCTGCATGTGGCTGTTCAATTTCCCCAACACCATTTGTTGAAGAGGCTGTCTTTTTTCCATAGGACATTCCTTCCTGCTTTGTTGAAGATTAGTTGACCATAGAGTTGAGGGTGTATTTCTGGGCTCTCTATTCTGTTCCATTGATCTATGTCTGTTTTGGGGACAGTTCCCTACTATCTTGATGATGACAACTTTGTAATAGAGCTTGAGGTCTGGAATTGTGATGCCAACAACTTTGGCTTTCTTTTTCAATATTCCTCTGGCTCTTCGAGGTATTTTCTGGTTCCATATGTATTTTAGGATGATTTGTCCCATTTCTTTGAAAGCAATGGATGGGATTTTGATAGGGATTGCATTAAATGTGTAGATTGCTTTAGGTAGCATAGACATTTTCACAATATTTGTTCTTCCAATACAGGAGCATGGAACATTTTTCCATTTCTTTGTGTCTTCTTCAATTTCTTTCATGAGTACTTTAGAGTTTTCTGAGTATAGATTCTTTGTTAGGTTTATTCCTAGGTATCTTAGGGTTTTGTGTGCAGTTGTAAATGGGATTCACTCCTTAATTTCTATTTCTTCAGTCTTGTTGGTATAAAAAAATGCAACCAATTTCTGTTCATTGATTTATATCCTGACACTTTACAGAATTTCTATACAAGTTATAGCAGATTTGGAGTGGAGTCCTTTAAGTTTTCCACATACAGTATCATATCATCTGCAAACAGGGATAGTTTGACTTCTCTTCTGCCAATTTGGCAAAATTTGGATGGCTTTAATTTCTTTTTGTTGTCTGATTGCTGAGGCTAGGACTTCGAGTACAATGTTGAATAGCAGTGGTGATAACGGACATCCCTGCCGTGTTCCTGACCTCAGCGGAAAAGTATTCAGTTTTTCTCCATTGAGAATGATATTTGCAGTGGGTTTTTCATAGATGGCTTTGATAATATTGATAATATGTGCCCTCTATCGCTACACTTTGAAGAGTTTTTTTTTAAGATTTAATTTATTTATTTGACAGAGAGAGAGATCACAAATAGGCAGAGAGACAGACAGAGAGAGAGATGAGGAGAAGCAGGCTCCCTGCTGAGCAGAAAGCCCAATGCAGGACTCGATCCCAGGCCCCTGGGATCATGACCTGAGCCGAAGGTAGAGGCTCAACCCACTGAGCCACCCAGGTGGCCCCACTTTGAAGAGTTTTAATCAGGAAGGGATACTGCACTTTGCCAAATGCTTTTTCAGCATCTATGGAGAGTATCATATGGTTCTTGTTCTTTCTTTTATTGATGTGTTGTATCACATTGATTGATTTGCAGATGTTGAACCAACCTTGTAGCCCTGGAATAAATCCCAGTTGGTCGTGGTGAATAATCCTTTTAATGTACTGTTGAATCTTATTGGCTAGTATTTTGGTGAGAATTTTCGCATCTGTGTTCATCAAGGATATTGGTCTGTAGTTCTCTTTTTTGATGGGATCCTTGTCTGGTTTTGGGATCAAGGTGATGCTGGCCTCAGAAAAAAAAGAGTTTGGGAGTTTTCCTTCCATTTCTATTTTTTTGGAACAGTATCATGAGAATAGGAATTAATTCTTCTTTAAATGTTTGGTATCATTCCCCTGGGAAGCCATCTGGCCCGGGGCTTTTGTTTGTTTGGAGATTGTTGATGACTGTTTCAATCTCCGTACTGGTTATGGGTCTGCTCAGGTTTTCTATTTCTTCCTGGTTCAGTTGTGGTAGTTTATATGTCTCTAGGAATGTATCCATTTCTTACAGATTGTTGAATTTATTGGCGTAGAGTTGCTCATAGTATGTTCTTATAATTGTTTGTATTTCTTTGGTGTTGGTTGTGATCTCTCCTCTTTCATTCATGATTTTATTTATTTGGGTTCTTTCTCTTTTCTTTTTGATAAGTCTGGAAAGGGGTTTATCAATCTTATTAATTCTTTCAAAGAACCAGTTTCCTAATTTCGTTGATTTGTTCTATTGTTTTTTTTTGTTGTTGTTGTTGTTGTTTTGTGGTTTTTGTTTGTTTGCTTCTATTTCATTGATTTCTGCTCTGATCTTTATTATTCCTCTTCGCCTGCTGGGTTTAGGCTTTCCTTGTTGTTCTTTCTCCAACTCCTTTAGGTGTAGGGTTATGTTGTGTATTTGAGATCTGAGAGAGAAGCGTGGTGGCACACGTCTGTCACTGCACTCCCCAGGAGCAAGTCTGGGGAAGGCGCAGCTCGCCGCCCCCAGAGAAGAGAAGGAGCCGTTGGCCTTGTGGTCGGGAAAAGGACGGGAAGCAGGGTAGCCTGCCATGGCAGGAAGAGCAGGCCGGTGGCAAGACAAGTGTCACCCGCTCCCTGTGCAGAGAGATGGAAGCCTGGCTGCTAAGGAGACATGAGGGGACGACTAGGGCAGGGAAGCGTGCTCCACTCTGAGGAAGGAGTGTGGGCAGAAGGCAGGCCTGTCCTGTGCCTCTGGTCCCAAGGGGACAGCATCTCCTTGACCTCCTGTCCATAGGGCATACTTGGGCTAGCTACCAGGCGCCATACACAGAACTCGCAGAAACAGCACTCTCGAGAAACGGGTAGATGCCATCTTCCTCCAACATGTGACAGCGTTTGCGGTGGCAGGGAGTTTGCGGGGTAGGAGTGGGGACAATTCCTCAAAGCTCCCCATTTCAGTGAACGGGCGGGGTTCAGGGATCCTGTCGCCTCTCCTCTCCTGTGGGGAAGGCACTGGCCTTGTCCGCGAATCCGCCCGAGGTCCAGTGCCAAAGGCCAAGCGTTGCCTACACCGGGAGATGGTAGTGTGCATAGAGTGCCATCTTAGGCCACGCACGCTGCTGCAGGGTTTTGACTGTGTCTGCTTAGTTCGTCCTGGCAGGGTGAACCCAGGGCGCCAACATGGAGCCCAGGAAAGCAAGGTCCAAGAGACACCAGCACTCCCGTGACTCTTCTTACCTGATGCGACAGAGCGTACACCCAAAGCCTTTCTGAGGAGGAAGCAGCAGCGAAGTTGGGATCGTGCCAAGATGAAAACCTCTGCAAAAGCATAGCAGTCGCTGGGAAATCAGAGTCGGTTCTGAGGGCTGCTGTTGCTGCTTGCCTGACCCTAGTATTCGCAGCATGATGGGAGAAACCCTCATAGAGCGAAAGCCTCTTTGCCCTGGCATCTCTTCTGGGAAAGCACAGCATTCTTTGGGAAATGAGTCCGGTCTGAGGGATGCTCCTGTGCGCCTGAGCTGGTCTCCTCAGCATGGTGTAATAAACCCGCATGGAGCGAAATCCTCTATGCCTGGGAATCCCCTCTGCCTGAGAGAGAAGCGCGTTTGCGCCTGTGGAAACAGCCTTAAGCAAAGGGACCTGTTTTTCAGTGCGGTCACCAGGAGCATGTCTGTGGAAGGTGAAGCACGCTGCACGGGGAGAAGAGCTGGAGCCGTTGGCGTTCGGGTCTGGACACGGTTGCGAAGCAGGAGAGCCGGCCCTGGCAGGCACAGCGGCCGGTGGAAATACAAGTGTCACCCACTCCCAGTGAGAGAGACAGAAGCCTGACGGCTAAGGAGACAGAAGGGGATGAGTAGGGCAGGGCACGTGCTCCACTCTTTGAAGGAGTCTGGGCAGAGAGCATGCCTGTCCTGAACCTCTGGGCCCAAGGAGAGAGCAGCTCCTTGGCCACCAGTCCCTGGGGCAGACATGCGTTAGCCACCAGGCGCCTACGCTGAACTCGCAGAAACAGCTCCCTGAAATAACGGGGAGTCAGATGCCGTCTTCCACCAGGATGTGGAAGATTGGAGGAGGCTCCGGGTTTAAGGGGAAGGAGTGGGCACAGTCCCCCAAAGCTCCCTAATCTGTGCACGCCCGAGTGCAGAGATCCTGTAGCCTCCCCTCTCCTGTGGTGAAGGCTCTGGCCTAGACCCCGAGGCTGCCTGATATCTGGAGCAAAAGGAAAAGCCTAACCTACCCCAGGAGATGGTCACAGGCATAGAGTGCCATGCTAGGCCAAGCACGCTGCTGCAGGGTTGTGACTGTGTCTGCTTAGTTCGGCATAACAAGATGAATCCCAGGCATAAACTCGGAGCTTGGGAAAGCAAGTCCCAAGAGGCACCAGCTCTCCCGCGGCTCTTCTTCCATGCCACGCAGAGAGAACACCCAAAGCCTTTCTGAGGAAGCAGCAGCGAAGTGCTTTTCACTCCAAGCCAAAGCCTCAGGGAGAGCACAGCATTCGCTGAGAAATGTTCTGCGGGCTGCTGCTGCTTGCCTGAGCTCAGTCTCGCGGTGGGAGAAACCCGCATACAGCGAAAGCCTCTTTCCTGGGTATCTCCCCTGGGAAAGCACAGCGTTCCTTGGGAAATCAGAGTTGGGTTTGGGGATGCCGCTGCTGCTTGCCTGATCTAGTGTCCGCAGCTCGGTGGAAGATACCCGCATGGAGCGAAATACTCTTTGCCCTAGCATCCCCTCTGCCTGAGAGAGAAGCCAAGTGTTGGGAAGGCGCAGCACGCCGCCCCCGGAGAAGAGAAGGAGCCGTTGGCCTTGGGGTCGGGAAACGCTCGGGAAGCAGGATAGCCTGCCGTGGCACGAACAGCAGGCCGGTGGCAAAACAAGTGTCACCCGCTCCCTGTGCAGAGAGATGGAAGCCTGGCTCCTAAGGAGACATGAGGGGACGAACTAGGGCAGAGGCGCTTGCTCCACTCTTAGGAAGGAATCTGGGCAGAAAGCATGCCTGTACTGTGCGTCTGGTCCCAAGGAGACAGCATCTCCTTGGACACCTGTCCTTGGGGCAGACATGCGCTAGCCACAAGACGCCTACGCTGAACTCGAAGAAACAGCTCCCTGAAATGACGGGGAGTCAGATGCCGTCTTCCTCCAGGAAGTGGAAGCTTGGAGGAGGCACGGGGTTTAAGGGGAAGGAGTGGGCACAGTGCCCCAAATCTCCCTAATCTGTGCACGGGCCGTGTGCAGGGATCCTGTCGCCTCCTCGCTCTTGTGGTGAAGGCATTGGCCTAGACCCCGAGTCTGCCTGAGAGCCGGAGCAAAAGGCAAAGTCTAACCTACCCAGGGAGATGGTCATAGGCATAGAGTGCCATGCTCGGCCAAGCACGCAGCTGCAAGGTTGTGACTGTGTCTGCTTAGTTCGGCATAGCAAGGTGAATCCCGGGCGTAACCTCGGAGCCCGGGAAAGCAAGTCCCAAGAGGCACCAGCTTCTCCGAGGCTCTTCTTCACTGCCGCGCAGAGTGAACACCCAAAGCCTTTCTGAGGAAGCAGCAGCGAAGTGCGGTTCGTGCCAAGCTGAAAACCTCTGCGTAAGCATAGTATTCCCTGGGAAATCAGAGTCGGATCTGAGGGCTGCTGTTGCTGCTTGCTTTAGACTCGTATTCGCAGCACGATGGGAGAAACCCGCATAGAGCGAAAGCCTCTTTGCCCTGGCATCCCCTCTGGGAAAGCACACCATTATTTCGGAAATCAGAGTCCGGTCTGAGTTATGCTCCTGTTTGTGTGAGCTGGTCTCCTCAGCACGGTGTAATAAACCCGCAGGGAGCGAAATCCTCTATGCCTGGGCATCCCCTCTGCCTGAGAGAGAAGCGCCGTTGCGCCTCTGGAAAGAGCATTAAAGAAAAGGGACACGTTTTTCAGGGCGGTCCCAAGGAGTAGTCTGTGGTAGGTGCAGCACGCTGCTCGGGGAGAAGAGCAAGTGCTGTTGGCCATGGTCTCGAAAAGGTTGCGAAGCAGGAGACCGGCCCTGGAAGGCACAGCGCCCGGAGGAAATACAAATGTCACCCACTCCCAGTGCAGAGAGACAGAAGCCTAGCTGCTAAGGAGATAGGAGAGGATGAGTAGGGCAGGGCACGTGCTCTACTCTTGGGAAGGTGTCTGGGCGGAGAGCATGCCTGTCCTTAACTCTGGGCCCAAGGAGACAGCAGTTCCTTGGCCACCCGTCCCTGGGGCAGACATGCGCTAGCCACCAGGCGCCTACTCTGAACTCGCAGAAACAGCTCCCTGAAATAACGGGGAGTCAGATGCCATCTTCCTCCAGGATGTGGAAGCTCGGAGGAGGCACGAGGTTTAAGGGGAAGGAGTGGGCACAGTCCCACAAACTCTCTAATCTGTGCACGGGCCGTGTGTAGGGATCCTGTCGCCTCCTCTCTCCTGTGGTGAAGGCACTGGCCTAGACCCCTAGGTTGCCTGAGAGCCGGAGCAAAAGCCAAAGCCTAACCTACCCCAGGAAATGGTCATAGGCATAGAGTGCCATGCTAGGCCAAGCACGCTGCTGCAGGGTTGTGACTGTGTCTGCTTAGTTCGGCATAGCAAGGTGAATCCCTGGCGTAAACTCGGAGACCGGGAGAGCAAGTCCCAAGAGGCAACAGCTCTCCCGCGGCTCTTCTTCCCTCCCGCGCAGAGTGATCACCCAAAGCCTTTCTGAGGAAGCAGCAGCGAAGTGCGGTTCGTGCCATGTGAAAACCTCTGCGAAAGCATAGCAGTCGCTGGGAAATTAGAGTCGGATCTGAGAGCTGCTGTTGCTGCTTGCTTTAGCCTAGTATTTGCAGAACGATGGGATAAACCCGCATGGAGCGAAAGCCTCTTTGCCCTGGCATCCCCTCTGGGAAAGCACAGCATTCTTTGGGAAATCAGAGTCCGGTCTGAGGGATGCTCCTGTTTGCTTGAGCTGGTCTCCTCAGCACGGTGTAATAAACCCATATGGAGCGGAATCCTCTATGCCTGGGCATCCCCGCTGCATGGGAGAGAAGCACGATTGCACCTGTGGAAAGAGCCTTAAGGAAAGGGAAATTTTTTCACTCTGCTCCCCAGGAGCATATGTGTGGTAAGTTCAGCAAGCTGCCGGAGAGAAGAGCAGGAGCCGTTGGACTTCTGGTCTGGAAAAGATTGCGAAGCAGGAGAGCCGGCAATACAAGTATCCCCGGCTCCCAGTGCAGAGAGACAGAAGCCTGGCTGCTAAGGAGACAGGAAGGGATGCGTAGGGCAGGGCGCGTGCTCCACTCTTAGGAAGGAATCTGGGCAGAAAGCATGCCTGTCCTGAGCCTCTGGGCCCAAGGAGACAGCAGCTCCTTGGCCAGCTGTCCTTGGGGCAGACATGCGCTAGCCACCAGGCGCCTACTCTGAACTCGCCGAATCAGCTCTCAGAAATAATGCGGAGTCAGATGCCGTCTTCCTCCATGATGGGGAAGCTCGGAGGAAGCATGGTGTTTAAGGGGAAGGAGTGGGCACAGTCCCCCAAAGCTCCCTAATCTGCGCACGGGCCTAGTGCAGGGATCCTGTCGCCTCCTCTCTCCTGTGGTGAAGGCACTGGCCTAGACCCGGAGTCGGCCTGAGAGCCGGAGCAAATGGCAAAGCCTAACCTACCACATAAGATGGTCATAGGCATAGAGTGCCATGCTAGGCCAAGCACGCTGCTGCAGGGTTGTGACTGTGTCTGCTTAGTTCCGCATAGCAAGGTGAATCCCGGGCGTAACCTCGGAGCCCGGGAAAGCAAGTCCCAAGAGGCACCAGCTCTCCCGCGGCTCTTCTTCGCTGCCGCGCAGAGTGAACACCCAAAGCCTTTCTGAGGAAGCAGCAGCGAAGTGCGGTTCCTGCCATGCTGAAAACCTCTGCAAAAGCATAGTAGTCGCTGGGAAATTAGAGTCAGATCTCAGGGCTGCTGTTGCTGCTTGCTTTAGCCTGGTAATTGCAGCACGATGGGAGAACCCGCATAGAGCGAAAGCCTCTTTGCCCTGGCATCCCCTCTGGTATAGCACAGCATTCTTTGGGAAATCAGAGTCCGGTCTGAGGGATGCTCCTGTTTGCCTGAACTGGTCTACTCAGCACGGTGTAATAAACCCGCATGGAGCGAAATCCTTGGCCACCTGTCCCTGGGCCAGACATGCGCTAGCCACCAGGTGCCTACGCTGAACTCGCAAAAACAGCTCCCTGAAATAACGGGGAGGCAGGTGCCATCTTCCTCCAGGATGTGGAAGCCTGGAGGAGGCACGGGGTTTAAGGCGAAGGAGTGGGCACAGTCCCCCAAAGCTCCGTATTCAGTGCACGGGCTGTGTGCAGGGATCCTGTCACCTCTTCTTTCCTGTGTGGAAAGCACTGGCCTAGTCCGAGAATCCGCCTGAGCGCGAGTGTAAAAGGCCAAGCGATGCCTACACTGGGAGATGATAGTGTGCATAGAGTGCCATCCTAGTCTACGCACGCTACTGCAGGGTTGTGGCTGTGTCTGTTTAGTACGGCCTGTCAGGGTGAACCCAGGACGCGAACATTGAGCCCAGGAAAGCAAGGCCCAAGAGGCACTAGCTCTCCCGCAGCTCTTCTTCCCTGTCGCGACTGAAGCCTTGCTGAGGATGCAGCAGCAAAGTGCTGCTCGTTCCAAGACAAAGCCTCTGCGAAAGCACAGCATTCACTGAGAAATGTTCTGCGGGCTTCTGCTTCTTGCTGAGCCCAGTCTCGTGGTGGGAGAAACCCGCAAACAGCGAAAGCCTCTTTGCCTGGGCATCTCCGCTGGGAAAGCACTGGCCTAGTCCGAGAATCCGCCTGAGCAACAGAGTAAAGGGCCAAACCTTACGTACCCGAGGACATGGTCATAGGCATAGAGTGCCATGCTAGGCCAAGCACGCTGCTGCAGGGTTGTGACTGTGTCTGCTTAGTTCGGCATAGCAAGGTGAACCCCCGGCGTGAACTTAGAGCCCGGGAAAGGACGTCCCAAGAGGCAACAGCTCTCCCAGGGCTGTTGTTCCCTGCCGCATCAGAGCGAACACACTGCAGTAGCGTACGTAGCCTAGGATGGCACTCTATGCACAGTACCATAGCCCGGTGTAGGCAACGCTTGGCCTTTGGCACTGGACCTCAGGCGGATTCGCGGACAAGGCCAGTGCCTTCCCCACAGGAGCGGAGAGGAGACAGGATCCCTGAACACCGCCCGTTCACTGAAATGGGGAGCTTTGGGGCATTGTCCCCACTCCTACCGCGCAAACTTCCTGCCACTGTAAACGCTGTCACATGTTGGAGGAAGATGGCATCTGACTGCCCTTTTCTCGAGGGAGCTGTTTCTGTGAGTTCCGGGTATGGCGCCTGGTAGCTAGCCCAAGTATGCCCTATGGAGAGGTGGTGAAGGAGATGCTGTCTCCTTGGGACCAGAGGCACAGGACAGGCCTGCCCTCTGCCCACACTCCTTCCTCAGAGTGGAGCACGCGTCCCTGCCCTAGTCGTCCCCTCATGTCTCCTTAGGAGCCAGGCTTCCATCTCTCCGCACAGGGAGCGGGTGACACTTGTCTTGCCACCGCCCTGCTGTTCCGGCCACGGCAGGCTAAATTGCTTCCCGAGCGTTTCCCGACCCAAAGGCCAAGGGCTCCTTCTCTTCTCCGGGGGCGGCGTGCTGCACCTTCCCCACACTTGGCTTCTCTCTCAGGCAGAGGGGATGCTAGGGCAAAGAGTATTTCGCTCCATGCGGGTATCTTCCACCGAGCTGCGGACACTAGTTCAGGCAAGCAGCAGCAGCATCCCAAAAACCAACTCTGATTTCCAAAGGAACGCTGTGCTTTCCCAGGAGAGATGCCCAGGCAAAGAGGCTTTCGCTGTATGCGAGTTTCTCCCACCGTGAGACTGAGCTCAGGCAAGCAGCAGCAGCCCGCAGAACATTTCTCAGCGAATGCTGTGCTCTCACAGAGGCTTTGGCTTGGGCGAACACACTTCGCTGCTGCTTCCTCAGAAAGGCTTTGGGTATTCACTCTGCGCGGGAGGGAAGAAGAGCCGCGGGAGAGCTGGTACCTCTTGGGACTTGCTTTCCCGGTCCCCGAGTTTAAGCCCGGGATTCACCTTGCTATGCTGGACTAAGCAGACACAGTCACAACCCTGCAGCAGCGTGCTTGGCCTAGCATGGCACTCTAGGCCTATGACCATCTCCTGGGGTAGGTTAGGCTTTGCCTTTTGCTCCGGGTCTCAGGCAGCCTCGGAGTCTAGGCCAGTGCCTTCACCACAGGAGAGAGGAGGCGACAGGATCCCTGCACATGGACCGTGCACAGATTAGGGAGCTTTGGGGGACTGTGCCCACTCCTTCCCCTTAAACCCTGTGCCTCCTCCGAGCTTCCACATCCTGGTGGAAGACGGCACGTGACTCCCCGTCATTTTCGGGAGCAGTTTCTGCGAGTTCAGAGTAGGCTCCTGGTGGCTAGCGCATATCTGCCCCAGGGACGGGTGGCCAAGGAGCTGCTGTCTCCTTGGGCCCAGAGGTTCAGGAGAGGCATGCTTTCTGCCCAGACTCCTTCCTAAGAGTGGAGCATGCGCCCTGCCCTACTCATCCCCTCCTGTCTCCTTAGCAGCCAGGCTTCTGTCTCTCTGCACTGGGAGCGGGTGACACTTCTATTTCCACCGGCCACTGTGCATGCCAGGGCCAGCTCTCCTGCTTCGCAACCGTGTCCAGACCCGAACGCCAACGGCTCCACCTCTTCTCCCCGTGCAGCGTGCTGCACCTTCCACAGACATGCTCCTGGTGACCGCACTGAAAAACAGGTCTCTTTGCTTAAGGCTCTTTCCACAGGCGCAAACGCCCTTCTCTCTCAGGCAGAGGGGATGCTCAGGCATAGAGGATTTCGCTCCATGCGGGTTTATTACACCATGCTGAGGAGACCAGCTCAGGCGCACAGGAGCATCCCTCAGACCGGACTCATTTCCCAAAGAATGCTGTGCTTTCCCAGAAGAGATGCCAGGGCAAAGAGGCTTTCGCTCTATGAGGGTTTCTCCCATCATGCTGCGAATACTAGGGTCAGGCAAGCAGCAACAGCAGCCCTCAGAACCGACTCTGATTTCCCAGCGACTGCTATGCTTTTGCAGAGGTTTTCATCTTGGCACGATCCCAACTTCGCTGCTGCTTCCTCCTCAGAAAGGCTTTGGGTGTTCGCTCTGTCGCATCAGGTAAGAAGAGTCACGGGAGTGCTGGTGTCTCTTGGACCTTGCTTTCCTGGGCTCCATGTTGGCGCCCTGGGTTCACCCTGCCAGGCCGAACTAAGCAGACACAGTCAAAACCCTGCAGCAGCGCGCGTGGCCTAAGATGGCACTCTATGCACACTACCATCTCCCGGTGTAGGAAACGCTTGGCCTTTGGCACTGGACCTCAGGCGGATTCGCAGACAAGGCCAGTGTATTCCCCACAGGAGAGGAGAGGCGACAGGATCCCTGAACACCGCCTGTTCACTGAAATGGGGAGCTTTGGGGGATTGTCCCCACTCCTACCCCGCAAACTCCCTGCCACCGCAAACGCTGTCACATGTTGGAGGAAGATGGCATCTACCCGTTTCTCGAGAGTGCTGTTTCTGCGAGTTCTGTGTATGGCGCCTGGTAGCTAGCCCAAGTATGCCCTATGGACAGGAGGTCAAGGAGATGCTGTCCCCTTGGGACCAGAGGCACAGGACAGGCCTGCCTTCTGCCCACACTCCTTCCTCAGAGTGGAGCACGCTTCCCTGCCCTAGTCGTCCCCTCATGTCTCCTTAGCAGCCAGGCTTCCATCTCTCTGCACAGGGAGCGGGTGACACTTGTCTTGCCACCGGCCTGCTCTTCCTGCCATGGCAGGCTACCCTGCTTCCCGTCCTTTTCCCGACCACAAGGCCAACGGCTCCTTCTCTTCTCTGGGGGCGGCGAGCTGCGCCTTCCCCAGACTTGCTCCTGGGGAGTGCAGTGACAGACGTGTGCCACCACGCTTCTCTCTCAGATCTCAAATACACAACATAACCCTACACCTAAAGGAGTTGGAGAAAGAACAACAAGGAAAGCCTAAACCCAGCAGGCGAAGAGGAATAATAAAGATCAGAGCAGAAATCAATGAAATAGAAGCAAACAAACAAAAACCACAAAACAACAACAACAACAACAAAAAAAAACAATAGAACAAATCAACGAAATTAGGAAACTGGTTCTTTGAAAGAATTAATAAGATTGATAAACCCCTTTCCAGACTTATCAAAAAGAAAAGAGAAAGAACCCAAATAAATAAAATCATGAATGAAAGAGGAGAGATCACAACCAACACCAAAGAAATACAAACAATTATAAGAACATACTATGAGCAACTCTACGCCAATAAATTCAACAATCTGTAAGAAATGGATACATTCCTAGAGACATATAAACTACCACAACTGAACCAGGAAGAAATAGAAAACCTGAGCAGACCCATAACCAGTACGGAGATTGAAACAGTCATCAACAATCTCCAAACAAACAAAAGCCCCGGGCCAGATGGCTTCCCAGGGGAATTCTACCAAACATTTAAAGAAGAATTAATTCCTATTCTCATGATACTGTTCCAAAAAAATAGAAATGGAAGGAAAACTCCCAAACTCTTTTTTTTCTGAGGCCAGCATCACCTTGATCCCAAAACCAGACAAGGATCCCATCAAAAAAGAGAACTACAGACCAATATCCTTGATGAACACAGATGCGAAAATTCTCACCAAAATACTAGCCAATAAGATTCAACAGTACATTAAAAGGATTATTCACCACGACCAACTGGGATTTATTCCAGGGCTACAAGGTTGGTTCAACATCTGCAAATCAATCAATGTGATACAACACATCAATAAAAGAAAGAACAAGAACCATATGATACTCTCCATAGATGCTGAAAAAGCATTTGGCAAAGTGCAGTATCCCTTCCTGATTAAAACTCTTCAAAGTGGGGCCACCTGGGTGGCTCAGTGGGTTGAGCCTCTACCTTCGGCTCAGGGGCCTGGGATCGAGTCCTGCATTGGGCTTTCTGCTCAGCAGGGAGCCTGCTTCTCCTCATCTCTCTCTCTGTCTGTCTCTCTGCCTATTTGTGATCTCTCTCTCTGTCAAATAAATAAATTAAATCTTAAAAAAAAACTCTTCAAAGTGTAGCGATAGAGGGCACATATTATCAATATTATCAAAGCCATCTATGAAAAACCCACTGCAAATATCATTCTCAATGGAGAAAAACTGAATACTTTTCCGCTGAGGTCAGGAACACGGCAGGGATGTCCGTTATCACCACTGCTATTCAACATTGTACTCGAAGTCCTAGCCTCAGCAATCAGACAACAAAAAGAAATTAAAGCCATCCAAATTTTGCCAAATTGGCAGAAGAGAAGTCAAACTATCCCTGTTTGCAGATGATATGATACTGTATGTGGAAAACTTAAAGGACTCCACTCCAAATCTGCTATAACTTGTATAGAAATTCTGTAAAGTGTCAGGATATAAATCAATGAACAGAAATTGGTTGCATTTTTTTATACCAACAAGACTGAAGAAATAGAAATTAAGGAGTGAATCCCATTTACAACTGCACACAAAACCCTAAGATACCTAGGAATAAACCTAACAAAGAATCTATACTCAGAAAACTCTAAAGTACTCATGAAAGAAATTGAAGAAGACACAAAGAAATGGAAAAATGTTCCATGCTCCTGTATTGGAAGAACAAATATTGTGAAAATGTCTATGCTACCTAAAGCAATCTACACATTTAATGCAATCCCTATCAAAATCCCATCCATTGCTTTCAAAGAAATGGGACAAATCATCCTAAAATACATATGGAACCAGAAAATACCTCGAAGAGCCAGAGGAATATTGAAAAAGAAAGCCAAAGTTGTTGGCATCACAATTCCAGACCTCAAGCTCTATTACAAAGTTGTCATCATCAAGATAGTAGGGAACTGTCCCCAAAACAGACATAGATCAATGGAACAGAATAGAGAGCCCAGAAATACACCCTCAACTCTATGGTCAACTAATCTTCAACAAAGCAGGAAGGAATGTCCTATGGAAAAAAGACAGCCTCTTCAACAAATGGTGTTGGGGAAATTGAACAGCCACATGCAGAAAAATGAAATTGGACCATTTCCTTACACCACACATGAAAATAGACTGGAAATGGATGAAGAAGCATAATGTGAGAAAGGAATCCATCAAAATCCTTGAGGAGAGAACAGGTAGCAACCTCTTTGACCTCAGCAGCAGCAACTTCTTCCTAGGAACATCGCCAAAGGCAAGGGAAGCAAGGGCAAGAATGAACTACTGGGATTTCATCAGATCAAAAAGCTTTTGCACAGCAAAGGAAACAGTTAACAAAGCCAAAAGATGACTGTCAGAAGTTATCTGGGAGAAGATCTTTGCAAATGACATACCAGATAAAGGGCCAGTATCTATCCAAAATCTATAAAGAGCTTATCAAACTCAACACCCTAAGAACAAATAATCCAATCAAGAAATGGGCAGAGGACATGAACAGACATTTCTGCAAAGAATACATCCAAATGGCCAACAGACACATGAAAAAATGCTCCACATCACTCGGCATCAGGGAAATACAAATCAAAACCGGAATGAGATACCACCTCACACCTTTCAGAATGGCTAAAACGAACAAGTCAGTCAATGACAGATGCTGGCGAGGATGTGGAGAAAGGGCAACCCTCCTACACTGTACGTGGGAATGCAAGCTGGTGCAACCACTCTGGAAAACAGCATGGAGGTGCCTCAAAAAGCTGAAAATAGAAGTACCCTATGACCCAGTGATTGTAGTACTGGGTATATACCCTAAAGATACAAACGTGGCATTCTGAAGGGGCACATGCACCCAAATGTTTATAGCAGCAATGTCCACAATAGTTAAACTATGGAAAGAACCTAAATGTCCTTCAACAGATCAATCAATAAATAAGATGTGGTATATATGTAAAATGGGATACTGTGCAGCCATCAAAAAAATGAAATCCTGCTATTTGTGATGACATGGATGGAACTAGAGGGTATTATGCTTGGCGAAATAAATCAATCTGAGAAAGACAACTATCATATGATCTCCCTGATATGATGAAGTGGAGATGCAACATAGGCGGTTTCGGGCGTACGAAAAGAAAAATAAAAGAAGATGGGATTGGGAGGGAGACAAACCATAAAAGACTGAATCTCACAAAACAGAATGAGGGTTGCTGGGGGGAGGTGTGTTGGGAGAGGATGGTGGGGGTATGGACATTGGGGAGAGCAGGTGCTATGGTGAGTGATGGTGACTGCGGTGAAATGTGTAAACCTGGTGATTCACAGACCTGTACCCCTAGGGATAAAAACACATTATATGTTTATAAAAAAATTTTTAAAAATAATTTAAAAAATCCATTAAAGAAAAAACACATATTGCAAGCCCAAGCCCAGAGCTAATCTCATATTCAATCAAAAAAGTTTGAAAGTTTTCCCCTTAAAGATCAGAAAAAAGACAAGTGTGTCCACTTTCACTACTCTCATTTGACATAGTACTGGATGTCCTAGCCAGAGAAACAAGGAACACAAAGAAATAAAAGACTCCAAAAAAAAAAAAAAAAAGGAAGAAGTAAAATTTTCTTTTTTTGGATAACATGAACTTACATGTAAAAAAATCCTAAAAACTTCACAAAAAATTTTGAATAAACAAATTTAATAAAGCTGCCAAATACAAGATCAATATATAAAAGACAGGAATTTTGTTTTGTTTCGTTTTTTTAAAATAGTTTTTCATGTCATCCTTGCTCAGTGATCACGCTAATCTTCTCTGCATCATTCCAATTTTAGTATATGTGCTGCCAAAGTAAGCACAAGACAGGAGCATTTTAACACTCTAATGATGAACTATCTGAAAAAATAAAGAGAACAATCTAATTCACAATAGCATCAAAAATAACAAAATACTTAGGAAAAGATTTAACTAAGAAGATGAAAGATCTGTACCCCATAAACTATGACATTGATAAAGAATTTGAAGGAGACATAAATGGAAAGATAGCTCATATTTATGAATGGTAAGAATTAACATTGTTAAAATGTCCATACTACCGAAAACCATCTGTAAATTCAATTCCTATCAAAAATCCAATGTTAGGGGCGCCTGGGTGGCTCAGTGGGTTAAGCCGCTGCCTTCGGCTCAGGTCATGATCCCAGGGTCCTGGGATCGAGCCCTGCATCAGGCTCTCAGCTCAGCACGAAGCTGCTACCTCTTCTCTCTCTGCCTGCCTCTCTGCCTGCTTGTCATCTCTCTCTGTCAAATAAATAAATAAAAAATCTTTTAAAAATACAATATTTTTTTTTACAGAAGTAAAGAATCCTAAAATTTATATGAGACCATAAAAGACAACAAATAATTAAAGCAGTTCTGAGAAAGAATGAAGAAGCGAAATTACACTTCTTGATTTGAAACTATACTACAAAGCCCTCATGCTCAAAACAATAAAGTATACTGGCATAAAAACAGACCAGTAAACAAGTAGAACAGAATTGAGAGTCCAGAAATAAATCCTTTCATACAGTCACCTAATATTTGACAGGGGCCAACATATATAATGGGTAAAGATAGTCTGTTCAATAAATGATATTTAAAACTGAATAGTCACATAAACCAGCATGAAACTGGAACCTTATATCACTCATAAATCTTAACTTGAAATAGATTAAAGACTTAAATGTGATGCATGAAACTAAATTTCCTAAAGGAAAACATAGGAAAAATTCTCCTTGACATTGGTCTTGCCAATAGTTTTTTGGATACCAGGCCAAAAACACAAGCAAAAAAAGCAAAAATAAATACATGGTATTACATCAAACCAAAGTTTCTGCATTGCCAAAAAAAACCAAAAGGGAATGAAAACACAATCCACAGAATGGAAGAAAATACTTACAAATCTTATATCTGAAAAGAGGTTAATAACCAACAGATACAAATAGAAAAAAATATATAATTTTAAAAATAGCAAAAGGATATCAATAGACTTTTTTTTCAAAAAAGTTATATAAATGACCAACAGGAGCATTAAAAAGTGCTCAACGTAAAAACTCAGGGCAAAGTCATTATGTTGTTGTTGTTGTTGTTTACCTCTGAAAAACACAACAAGATATTACTACCTATTAGAATATATAAAACCAAAAAATTAAAACTGACAAATTTTGGTAAATATTGGGGAAAATGGGGAACTTATGTACTGTGATAGGGATATAAATTTGTATGGAAAACAGTATGGAGATTATTCATATTATTAAAAGTAAAATCACCATATGATTCAGTAATCCCACCTCTAGGTATATATCTAAAGGAAACGAAGTCACTATTCGAAGACATATCTGCACTCTTATGTTCATTATAAAATTATTAACTCTAAGCAAGAGATGGAAATAACTTCAGTATCCATATTGGGTGAATGGATAAAATAAGTATGGTAAATATATACTATGGAATACTACTGAACCATGAAAAATTAAGAAATACTGCCATTTACAACAGCATGGATGGATCTTGAAGGTCTTATACTAAGTGAAATATTTCAAAGATTTTATATATATTTTAATTTATGTATTATGATATCCCTTACATACAGAATCTGAAGAAGAAGCAAACTAATGGAAACTTAGAGTTGAGTTGACAAGAGGTGAACCTGGGGTGGAATAAGGTGGTCAAAGGGTACAAACTTGCAACTATAATATGAAAAAGTTCTGGGGATCTTATGTACAGTATGATGATCATAGTTAATAATATATACATACATTTTTATTGTGCTTCCCTTTATTAAACTTTGCATATATCACATTCTTACAAGTTGAAAGTTTATAGCAATCTTGTATAAAAGAGGTCTGCTGCCACCATTTTTCTAACGACATTTGTTCATTTTGTGTCTCTCTGTCACATGTTGGTAATTCTTGCAATATTTCAAGTTTTTTCATTTTTATTGTATTTGTTATGGTGATCTGTGATCAGTAATTATGACCCACTGAAAACTCAGAACTAGTTTACTTAAGGTATATACCTTGTTTTTTCTTAAAGGCATAATGCTTTTGAACAGTGCAGTATAGTGTTTATTTTTTATATGCACTGGGAAACATAATTTTTTATTTGCACTGGGAAACCAAAAAAAAAAAATAATAATTTGACTTAGTTTATTGAGATAATCACTTTATTGAGGCGGTCTGGAACAAAACCCACAAGACCTCTGAAGTTTATCTCTACGGTACTATATACATAAAAGTTATTGCTAAGAGAGTAGATCTTAAAATTCCTTACCATACATGCATAAAAAACAGTGGCAACTATATGAGATAGTAGATGTATTAACATTTTTATGTAGACTATATTGCAATACAGATGTATGCCAATTTATCAAATTGTACAAAATTTACACAATGTTAAAAGTTTGCAATGTTATAAGAAATCATTTCTTATATTTATAAATTATAATATGTCGATTATTTTTCAATAAAGCTGGAAAAAACTTTTTGTAGAATTAATCTATTTTTCAAAAAAGGAAGTAAGGAAGTAGAAACTGCATCTAACTCTGAAATAATCGAATATAAAATCCATTTTAGTTCTATACACTGGGACAAAAACTATTACTTAGTTTACAATGAAGGAGTACATAGGAAGCATGAAGGATGGTCTATAAATAAGGCTGAAAGAGCTCAGTTTTAAGGTTTAAATTTAAAATCTTCTTTTGAAATACTAAACTGACCACCCAGTTTTCCAAACATAAATGTCTTAACTGCATGAATTTATTTCATACAACTCTATCATCTAGTTTCATAAGAAAGCAGCATGCAAATTTTGAATAAGACAGACTTGCTTAAGTTTCTTTATGTTCAACAGTAAAGGATACTTCCCTAAAAAGAAGAAAAATCAGCGTATTTATTATGATAATTATTATTCATAATGAGATTCATATTGAATTAGGGAATATATATCCTCAGAGGGGGTAAAGTAAAATGAAATTTATTTTGGTAAATGTGTCTATGAATAGTCAATACAATGCCTCAATATAAATGAATATTATCATTTTGAACAATTTAATTACTATTATTAGAATTATTATAAGTATAAAAATAGCTATCATTTTAGCATGGAATATGAGACTCTCATGCTCCATGCTTCATCACATCCACACAACAATTCTGCATAATAAGTATTATCATCACCATTTCATGGGTGAAAACACTGAGGCTAACACATTTAGATAACTGGTTTATGATTACATGGCTAGTAAGGATGCATCACACTAATTTAGGCTTTATGATTTCAGAACTGTACTCTTTCCACTGCACATTCTATTACTCTGTAAATACTTGGCTTGTTTTCATTTAGTTCTTTAATTGTATTCATGTGGTGATGGCTTAAAGCTTCATTTAAAGGAAGCTTAAAAAATTCATTTAACCAAAAGCTCCCAAGAATTAAAAATGTCATGGATATCATTAGTTAATGGGTAACTATATATTTTCCACTCTAGTGAGATAACAATCAGAGTATTTTTCTAAGTTTTAGTCTCTGAGTGTTCAAAAGGACTTTGTTAAAATAGAAATATTTAGACAAAGGTGATCAAAAGTCTGGATCAGGTCACCTTAAGATAAATATTAGGAAACTGAGGAAACAAATGGAGATTTGAACACTGAGCTATGATATAATGAATGGTTTAAAGTATTTAGTAGAGCATAGAAAAGCCCTTTAAAGCCTGGGCTTAGCCTAGCATTGCAGCTTCTGGGATATCTGTCTATCAATCATCTACCTAGCTATTCATCTATCTATCTATCTAGATGTAAATTTGAAAACTTTTTCAACTTAAAGATTTTGAGAAATAGAACATAATTAGCACCATAGAAGATCTGTTTATGATAACAACCTAGCCCCTCCTCCCAGTTTGTTAATATTCTCTCTTATTTAATGTAACATTGTGCAAATAGACCACTACTGATCTGCCATTATGAATGAAATAACTATAATCATCTGTTTGCATATCCTGGTGAAAATATTCATTTAGTTCCATGTTGTATTTCTAGGAATGGACCAAATTTTTTTTTTAATTTTTAAGTTTTCTAAATATTGTCCAACTTACCTCATATGTTTTTATTATGTGCACTGTCATTCCTTCACATTCTTGCAAGACATTTTCACTGTTGCCCAATATGGTAAGTGTGTAATAGTATGTCATTCCAGGTTTTCATTTATTTTTAATTTAATTTAATTGAATTCCAGATTCATAATAAAGATAAACAGTTTTTATATATGAGTGGCCATTTGGATTACCCTTTCTGTAAAGTACATGCTCAAATCTTTTGATATCTTAACATTGTGTCATACTGATTTCTTGAAGAGTAGATTTTCTGAATGAACTTTTAGCTGTGTAGGTCTTCTCTATTTTATTATGAACTTGTTTTCATTTCAAAATCTTTATATTTATTTTCATAAACTGCTTTTATTTTGTTTTGTCTATTATCTATCTATCTATCTATTTATTTGCAAGCAAGAGAGCGAGCGAGCAAGTGAGAGCGTAGGGAGGGATAGAAAAAGAAGGGAAAAGAATCTTAAGCAGGCTCCAGGCTCAGCACAGAGCCCAACACTGGGCTCTATTTCACAACCCTGACATCATGACCTGAGCCAAAATGAAAGAAAGAAAATAAAAATAAGGTGTTAAAAAAAAAGGAAAAAGAATTGGAGGTTTAATTAAGTGAGCCACCCAGGCACCCCTGTGGTATCTTAAATTAGCTGTCATATCTTTAAAGTTCTAGAGTATCCATTTAATTCATTTATAAAATCTTTCTCAATATCATTTTTAGTTTCAGTTTTTTGTTCAATTTGCTTCCCCTCTCATTTCTTTGAGCAGAGTAATCAAGCCATTTTACAATCTTTATTGATCATTTTAACATCATACTTAATCCCATTTTGTCTATCAAATATTGTTAATGGTTTTACTCTGTGTGCTCTGTTACATTTTGCTATGTTCAAGGCATTATATTTGAAACTCTTATTGAGTAGGGATAATTAAGAGCTATAATAATGGTATGGTCCTCCTTGGCAGGATTTTCTCTTATATCTGAGACTCTACAAGACAATCATATTCCAAATTCAGTGATTGACTTTCTCAGTTTACACAGAAGGCAAGGTAGGCTATAGTCTTATTTCTGCTTCTCCTTGTGCTTTGGGGATCTCAACTTAAATTTGGGTTGTACCAAAGTTTTCAAATTTGATTGCTGCTGGATTTTGAATTTTGTTTCTCTAGTATCAAGTGTCTAGTAAAAACACAGTTCAGAGTGTTTTAGCAGTTTCAAATGCTCTCATAGCTAAAATGGCTTCAGGCATATATCTCTAGACTCTCATTGTGTTTCGTATTTTGACCCAGTAATCCCTCACTTATTTTTATAATCATTCTGATATTTTTAACTTTAAAAGCTATTTTGTCTGGATTTTTAAGTTGTCTTAAGTAGGAGTATTTAGATCACCATTACTAGAAGCAACAACAAATATACATGAAAATTTCTGCAGTAGTTTATCACATCTTTATGGCTTTGAACTTCCATAAGCCGAGGCATCCTTCTCTAATCACTTAGGCTAACTCCAATTTACCCTTTAAAACAACACAAGAATTGCTTCATTTAAGAACATGTTCAGGGATGACTCTTCCCCACTGTTCTTACCAACATTCCCACACACTCTTTGCTACCCACACCTTGTTTATGAACTTTCATTAGGTATATCAGCGTCACCAGAATTTTGCTCTATTGTATTTTTGTCCTTTAGAGCTTTAGTTAAATATGAATTCCATAGAATGTCTGTCCCTTCTCTTTCAAACCTGGGTTCGTTATTTCTTCTCATTCTTTGTCAGAAGCTACTTTATTTACAGCTGTATTGTGACTTTGGAGCCTTTACAGTTTTTTGACTGGAAAAATCACCCATCCCTGAGATTTTTACGCAGCTTTCTAGCTGATATTATTCAGAAATCTGTTCAACACAGACTTTTTAAGGAAGCCCCTTTCAGACCACTCAGTTACAAAACCTCTTCTCAATCACTGCTCTTTTTAAAATGTGCTTATTTAGTTCAAATATGCATCACTATTAAAGAAAAACCAGTACGATTTTTTTCTTTTTAAAGTTGGCTTACCTATTATCTATCTCTCCCATTAAAATGATTCCTCTGGGCTGGGGTTTTGTTGTGCTCATCTTAGGCCAGGCACTCAATAAATTGTCTCTGAATGATTGAATTGTTTGACTCCCTTGCTAGATTCTCAACTTCATGAGGCCAAGGATTGTTCTATTCAGTCCTTCTTTATCCTCAATGTCTGTTAAAATTCAGTCACTTACGTGACTAATGGGAAAAATCACAGAAAGAAAGAGTTAAAACTACAGAAAAACCCCGTAGGTTCAATAACACAAAGCTTTCTAAAATTATTTAGCCCAAGAATTGAATACTGGTTGCACTTTGGATTTTTTTACATGGTATTGAAATTAATTTAAATGGAAATACTTGAATGGTAGAATTATAAAAAAAAATTATAAAAGCAACTTGCTCCTTAAAGTAAGAATTATATAGGGCATCTCTTCTAGAAGCAAAATTTTCAAATGTCAAACATCTGAAAGCATAGAAGGAGAAGTAAGAGTGTGAATTGTACTTCAATGCTCTTTTCTTTATATTCAGCAAACAGCTTCATTCACACCTTTCCAGTTTTTTCAACTCTTTTGACAAAGCCTTCAGAGGAGTTACTGCTGATGACCACCATCACAGCCTGACAGGAGAAATTTTATAAAGAAAAATAATAGCATGTTTTTCCCAAATTGTTAAGGATATCGTGAAGCTCTGTTGGATTCAAAGGAGGAATGTGCAATTCCATGCTATACATAATAATAACTAATTTTAATAGTGGCTTTGCAATTTTTCAGATATATCCATTTACTGAAACCACTATCAAATAAACAAAAACAAACAAATTAACAGGGGTTTGAGACAGGAATTATCTAATCTAAAAATAGCACATGTTCACAGAATACACAACACATATCCCAAGTACTTCTCTAGGTTTCAAGTAATAGTCAAAACAATAGTAAACATGATTCAGACCCTACCAGTCAAATCATAAATGGGACCTTAACTGTAAATCCTTATCTTTAGATCAAAGCGGGTAATTGGGTGCTGAAGATACATTATAGAACTAATATGTTATAGAACTCCTCTGAAATGAGTCATTTATTCCATCACTTTTCCTGCACAGCTGCTGACCCATGTTTTGGTTCCTGGAAATAGCTGCTACACTGTCACACTTCTTAAAAGCACATATATTGATAACTCTACTCATTCCTCCATTCCTCTGTGACTGTCACTGTGTTAAAATGTGGAGTCAGCTGACTCACTTGTGGTGGTAATAAAGTAGATGAGTTTGCAAAGTATTTTGTTATTTATAAAAATGCAAAAACCAAATTACATTGAAATCATAAGGGGTGTTTCAGGCAGAGCTGTAGGATGTGGTTTCTTGTGTAATCCACAGAGATTAGCTCCAACACATATTTAAACTCTCCTCTAGGAGCAACCTTAGTGGTAAAACAAGAAGATAAACAGATGTATACACACCCCGGCACAAAATTATCACTTATGTTTGGCTTCCTAGTCTCCTCGTGTTACTTATTTATCTTAACTTCTCTCTGAAATCAGGGAACACAGAATCTCAATCAGTTGACATTTTTCTACTGAGTTACCCAATAGTCTGATCATACCCCTAAGACTTTTTTAAATTATTTCACTCATAATCCCAAATCTGCTTTGCATCCTCATCTTAGTACACTGTAATTTGATTTCAAAATGAGGACAGTTGTCAGTAATGCCACATTCATTCATCTATTTTACAATTCCATGTACTTAGAACTATGAAGATATGTTAATAACATCCATTCCAATAAGCCACCCTAAATTTATTATCATGAAACAAGACCTCAAGAAAGAGAATTCAAAATCATCCATGTATTTTCAATGTATTGCAATAAAGCCTTTATCAATAGACTTCCCTGTGCACATGGTGGTCAAATTGCTGGTGAAAACCAGCCAGATCTATTACAAGCTTTCTCATGGCTTCTAGGAAACCCAAGTGAGCCTTTTTTGATACTGGGAAGGGATAAAGCAGGGAAGGGATAAACAGTGATGTAAGAATTGGCTAGACAAAAGTAATGACTCTCATTACAAAGTGAGTATTTTAAAGCAAAAGAGCCTGTTGGGAATATTGTTTCATAAAATAGTGTTTTTTTTTTTAATTAACTTTTTAAAATTCAATTAGTTAACATATAGTGTACCATTAGTTTGAAATGCAGATTTCAGTTATTCATCCATAGCATATAATAGCTAATGCTCAGTACTTACTGTTATAGCTTCTTGAAAGCAGAATTTTTACCCCCTGAGCCACCCAGGCGCCCTTGAAAGCAGAATTTAAGATCATATTTTCTGATTACTTCCATGTAGTACAACACTTTCCTGCTAGCAACCTTCAAAACATACTGTTTGTAAGAGGAATTTCTTTAATAATAAATAAATAGGAATTTATTTTAATTTATAATTATATAAAATAAATAGGAATTTATTTAAATTTATTTAAATATTGCACACTGTTTCATTGTTCATAAATAAGGTGATGATATTATAGCCATTAGTTTGTAGCACTGATATATCACTTTCTTTTTACTTCTCAGTGCATTCACTTTGCACAAAATAGATATATATTTTAAACGAATCTGAATCTGTGGCAAACTTTTAAAAAACCCTATATAGTAAAGTTTATCATTTTAAGTAATCTCAATTATCTTCCTCAATTGTGATAGTACATCCTTCTATCCAGGCCAGATATTGTATGAGGGATTTGAAGAGACATACTTTTTAAATTTCACTTTTCTCATTGGCAAAATGCTGATCATGATCCTACAATAATATACACTTACAATTTTCTGATGAAAATTTATTTATTTATTTTAAGATTTTATTTCTTTATCAGAGAGAGTGGGCGAGAGAGCAAGCACAGGCAGACAGAATTGCAGGCTGAGGCAGAGGGAGAAGCAGGCTCCCGGCCGAGCAAGGAGCCCGATGTGGGACTCAATCCCAGGACGCTGGGATCATGACCTGAGCCAAAGGCAGCTGCTTAACCAACTGAGCCACCCAGGCATCCCTTTTGATGAAAATTTAATCTGTATAAACAATATATTTGCTGTAATGCGTGGTTCATGGAAAACATCTTATTTAATTATAAGCAACAACAGTATTAGAAATTAAGTAAATATGTCTATAATATTTAAAGTTTTAACACATAATTCCAGTGATTTGCCTTATTTTATCAAATCCCTTTACCACTTTCATTGACAGAGTCAAATGTACTTTTTCTACCAGTAGGCAACTCTTTGTCTTTTGTCAGAAAGATGGCCTTGTGAATTATTTATAATAGAGATATTAGCAATAATAATAATAATAATAAATAGCAATGAATATGTTTAACAAGTTTTCTTAACTAATTAGGGTTCTTAGACATCAATTAGAGGAACCACCTCTGGAAAGCAAATTAATCTGCAAGACATTCCAGAATTAACAAGTCAGTCAGATACAGGGTTGTCCGCAAACTGAAAGGTGAAGCAAAAGGACTAGGTTTGGAAAATAGGTAATGACAGTGAAAAAAATGATCAAATTTTTGGGCAAAATAAATTCTTAGGTGTCCTTTCAATGGAGTCCTGGGCTTTATGTAGCAGAAACTCTGGAGATTATCTCAATCCATTGGAGTCACCCCGTTTATTAGCTTGCTATTGACAAAGTTATTTACAAACTCTAGAGCAAGAGGTTATAATGTAGAAAACTGATGGTAATGCACAAGATTCTTGTTAACAATAATGCAAGTTAGTGCGTTTTCATTAGAAAACATAAATTCTATATCCCAAATTATGGGCCCAGAGCACTTCTGCTGCACAACTCTGCTTATATCCCAAATAACCATGTGAACTAGTTTTAATATCTGCTTCTCTTATTAATTTTTGAATAAAAATTCTTGACACAAGTATTTTATAATTGTGTGATAATCATGCATTTAATTTCTTGGAGAACAAAACACCTTAGAAGAGAAATGGAAAAACATTTCAACACCTTTATTTTAAGATTCTATAGACAAATGGTCATCAAATTGGTAAGATATGTAAGACTTGAACAAAATTATCAACTAACTAGATATGCTTTATATTACAGAACACTCCCAACAACCGCAGACTACATATATCTTAAGCCATGATTTTCTTTGCAAAGGTCAACATTGATAATGTTCTAGTCATACCTCCGTGTACCAGGAAAGAAGTAGCATATTTCTTGAAAGACGCAGCTATCAAAGCTCCATTGGGAAACCATAAAGATGGAGAAGGGATTTGCAAATTATATATCTGATAATGGACATCAACTCTGATTATTAAAAAATGAATAAAAATAAAATACCTTACTTAACCAGAGTATCCAATTTTACATGTGAAGAAAATTATTGAAGAGACATGTCACCAAAAGGATATAGATGGCTTATAAGCATATGACAAATTTCTCAACATTTAGACATTAAAGAAATACAAATTAAAATCATAATGAGACATGCATACATATCTATTAGAATGGCTAAAATTAAAAGGCTAATTGTAATTCGTCTGAGCTAGATTGAGAAGCAACAAAAAATCTAAACTGTTGTTGGCATATATCATGATACCACCACTTTGGAAAATAGTTTGAAAAATTTTTTAAATGCAAAATATGTTGCAGTTACACGAATAGCCATTTTACTACTAGGCATTTAACCAAGAGAAACAAACCCTATGTTCGTACAAGAACTTGTATATGAATTTCATAGCAGCTTTATTTTTAAGAATTGGAAACAGTGAAATGTTCATCAATGTCCATCAATAGAGCAAAGACAAATTATGATCTATTCATTAAAGAGAGATTACTATTCAACATCAAAATGAACTATTTACAATTGGAGATTCTCAAAGTAATGGTGCTGAGAAAATAAAAGCTAGGCAATAAATAGTATATACTGTGTGATTCCATGACTATAAAAGAATCTAGAAAATACAAATTTATATATAGTCACAGTCATCAAATATATTGGTGTGATTTTAGTGCCTTCTTCTGTGCTCCCATAGCTTCCTACACTTGGATCTCCGAGCATTTGTTACACCATGTGAAAATATGAACTCTTTTTCTTTATTCTGTCTTACTAGAATAAGAATCCTTGAAATTTTATGGACATTTGAACTCTCAGTTATAAGCAGAAATTCTATCACACAGTAAATTTCCAAATATAAAGGCCAGAGTTTTACAATGACTTCTAAGCTTTTACATGATCTAGCCACTCATTTAACCTCTGTGACCTCTTTCCCTGCTACTGTTCAGTCCCTCACAGTGGCCTCCTTGCTATTCCTCAGATATGCCAGGCACGATCCAACCTTATGGCCTTCAAGATACCAATTCCTTTGTCTAGAGTGACCTTATTGCTGATAGTTCAGGGCAAATTCATCACCTTTCCCTACCTTTGTTCAATTGTCAGGTTCATTTAACTACCCTGATCTTCCTATTAAAATTTTTAACTCCCCATCCCCTGCCTAGCAACCTTGATTTTTCTCACCCTGATCGAATTTTCCTTTTCCCCCATTGTACTCATCATTTTTGAATACACTATGCAATTTATATTAAGGTTTATAGCTTTTAATTGTCTCACCCATTAAAATAAAAGTTCTACAAAGCCAAGTATTTCATTTACCAGTGTAGTCTGAAGTAATATCTGCCATATAATAAGTTCAGGAGACAATTGGTATATTTCAGAAAAAATTAATGTTGAGAGTATACTGAATTTCAGAAGTCATTTCAATATTTTTTCCAAAAATAAACTATGTGAAACGTACCTTAAATTTACTTTCAAAATATATTATAGCATATAATGGACAAAATAAGATAAAATGAGACAAAAAACAGCAAAATAAGACAAAAGCCTTAAAGAAACAATCATATAAATAACCATTTCAAACCTACTTAAAAATTGCATAATACCACACTCCTAGATCCTCTCTGAATGCTCTAAAATAACCCTTCAAAGGAATTACGTTTTTAAAAATAACAGATTTTTTGGCAAATAATTTAATAAAAGTTTCATTCATCTATGTAGATCATAAAAATGTTTTTAATAAGCATGAAATGATAACTCTGAAGTGTGCTAAAATGAAACCACCTGCTAAGTGTGAGAGAACAAAAATAAACATCATTTTTCCAAATAAGAGGAATTTATTACCTTTGAATCAAAGCATGTGGATTTATTCAAACTGGCAATAAAGGAATATGGAAACACAATCCATAGAAAGTCATATTTTAGTTTTCTAAAAGACTTCATAGTAAAGAGTATATATTTTTGAAATGCTACATAATGCTACATAATGACAAGATGACAGGTTGTGACAAATAGCATTTTAAAAGCTCTACACATAATGGAAAGGAAGGTGTCATTCCCTATAATTTTATATATGTCATTAATATACTATATCTTGATACAACAATACCAAACAGATGTATATCAAAGACTAAATCATTTTTAATGGAACATAATAATTTGAACCTACATCTATTAATCATTTTTTTTCGATCTAACATTTATACTCTCGCTAAACATTTTATCAGTTGTCGACAAAATTTAAAAAAAATAGGATAAAAAGTTGTGTTTGGAGAAGTAGCTTTTCTTTGAAATTTGCATTTAAATGAAAATATTTGCTGATATTTTCAAAACTTTAAATGTAATTTTATATATATCTGACCTATCAGATGATATAAAATTTTTGGAGAAAATATGACATAGTTTTTTGATCTTGGTTGAAGGTATTAATAAAGAGCAAATGTTTGTATTTTTTGTATTGTGATATCTTAGTTAATAAACATGAATAACTGGTATAAAATAAGTTTTTAAAAAAATTTTATTTATTTCCTTGACAGAGATCACAGGAAGGCAAAGAGGCAGGCAGAGAGAGAGGAATGGAAGCAGGCTCCGTGCTGAGAAGAGAGCCCACTGTGGGACTCAATCCCAGGAACCTGGAATCATGACCTGAGCCGAAGGCAGAGATTTTAACCCACTGAGCCACCCAGGCGCTCTAAAATATGTTTTTTTTTTCCTTTTTTTAAAGATTTTATTTATCCATCTGACAGAGAGAAATCACAAGTAGACAGAGAGGCAGGCAGAGAGAGAGAGAGGGAATCAGGCTCCCTCTGAGCAGAGAGCCCGATGTGGGACTCGATCCCAGGACCCCGAGATCATGACCTGAGCGAAGGCAGCGGCTTAACCCACTGAGCCACCCAGGAGCCCTAAAATATGTTTTCTTTTAATATAGAATCATAGTTCTTGCAAAAATATGGAACTAGCTGGAACTGAATGCCTCCTTCAAGGTCAGCTCTGGAGAAATTATGCAAGTGTAATATAGAACTATTTCAGATATGAACCAAAAACAAAGAAATGATGATAAATTCCTTAAAAGACTCAAAGTTGCTCTTGACTGGTATGTTTCAAGCTCTATTCCTGGTTTGAGGACAGTTTTTAACAGGCCTGTCACTGTAGAAATCAGCTGGATGTTTAGAGGCTATCAGAACTGTACAAAAACCTTGAAGGGGTAAAGACTTGAAAATTCTTTAGAGAGATTAGCTCCCTAAGGCATTATTCATCCACACATTTTCCTCCAAACAATTAAGGCTGATGGATGAGGGGCACCTGAGGGGCTCTCTCATCACGTGGGTGTTGGGTTAAGCCTCTGCCTTCATCTCAAGTCATGGTCTCTGGGTCCTGGGATCCAGCCCCACATCAGGCTCTGCTCAAAAGGAAGACTGCTTCCCTCCCTGCTTGCCTGTCTATCTGCTTACTTGTGATCTCTCTCTCAATCTCTCTCTCTCTCTATGTGTCCAATAAATAAATAAAATCTTATAAAAAAAGCTGATGGATGCTAAGTTATGAAAACGGCTCCCTCCAAATGATGCTTCTTCATAAGGATTTAAGAATTTAAAATTGTAAGAATTTAAAATTGAAACTTGATTGTAGGATTTATCTTATAGAATAACATCAAGTGATGGCAGTTATTATTAGTTCTGAAGTATTTGTGATTCTGAATTCTTGGCCTCATTAGTAAATTTATTTTTAATAAAGTATTATTTAATATATAATAATATATATAATATACTATATATAACATATATATAGTATATAATAAATTCATCCATTTATTTATTATTTATTTATTATTATTATTATGTATTTATTTATTAACTCAAACACAAGAAAATGAATGACCTGATTGAAAAATTGGCAAGGACTGGAACAGACACCACACTGAAGAAGATTTTGAGATGGCAATAATGATATGAAAAGATGCTGTGATGATCCACAGCATGTCTAATTAAGGAATTGTAAATTAAAAGAACAATGAGGGGCGCCTGGATGGCTCAGTGGGTTAAGCCACTGCCTTTGGATCAGGTCATGATCTCAGGTCCTGGGATCGTGTTACACGTTGGGCTCACTGCTCAGCAGGAGCCTGCTTCCCTTTCCCTCTCTCTCTCTCTCTGACTGCCTCTCTGTCTTCTTGTGATCTCTCTCTGTCAAATAAATAAAATCTTTTTAAAAAATAAATAAATAAATAAAACAATGATATATCACTACACATCTATTAGAATGGCTAAAATCCAAAATACTGACAACATAAAATGCTTTTGACGATGAGGAACAAGAGAAACTCTCATTCATTCTGGTGAGAACACCAAAATGGTGCTACCCTTTGGAAGACAGTTGGGCAGTTTCTTACAAAACTAAACATATTCTTACCATATGATCCAGCAATCGTGCTCCTTGGTACTCACCCCAAAGAGCGAAAACTTTGTGTACACAGAATCCTGCATATAAACCTGTGTTTGTAACAGCTTTACCCATAAGTGCCAAGAGTTGGAAGTAACCAAGATGTCCTTCAGGAGGAGAATGGATAGATAAACTGTGGTCCATTGAAACAATGGGATATGATTCAGCGATAAAGAGAAATGGCTATCAAGCAATGAAAAGACATGGAACAAACTTAAAATCCGTCATAATAAGTGAAAGAAGTCAATTTGAAAAAGCTTCATGTTGCATGTTTCCAGCTATATGACCTTCTAGAAAAGGCAGAACTATGCAAATGGTATAAAGGTCAGCGGTTTGTAGCAGTTAGGAGAGGAGGAGGATGAACAGGCAGAGCACAGAGGATTTTTAGGCCAGTGAAAATGTTCTGTATGATATGTAAGATATTTTAGATACATATCGCTACACAGTTGTCAAAATGTATAAGATACTATACCAAGAGTGAACTCTATGAGAAAAGGTTTTTTAAAGATTTTATTTATTTACTTGACAGGCATCAAAGCAGGCAGAGAGGCAGGCGGGGAAAGCAGGGGTTGGAGGAAAGCAGGCTCCCTGCCAAGCAGAGAGTCTGGTCTGGGGCTCGATCCCAGGACCGTGAGATTATGACCTGAGCTGAAGGCAGAAGCCTTAACCCACTGAGCCACCCTGGTGCCCCACCAAGAGTGAACTCTAATGTAAACTGTGGACTTTGGGGTGATAATGATGTGTCAGTGTAGGGTCAGTGAGCATGAAAAATTATCACCGTGGTACAGGATGTTGATAATGGGGAAGGCTGTGTGTATGTGGGGAAAGGGAATTTTACTTTGACCCCAAACTACTCTAAAAAATGCAGTCTGTTAAAAAAAACTTTATAATGCAATATAATACAAAACAAGAATGCATATCAAGAGAGAAATAATGTTTAAAGGGAACGAAGAACTTCAGTAATGTGTACCTAGGGATTTTGATTGCACATTTGTAGGAAGTTTACATTGTCATTAGCAATTGTTTATCTGTGAAGTAGAAGTAACATAAAGAGTGATGAAAACTCAAAAACGCAACACTAAAAAAATGCCATCTATGGGCTCTTAAAAAATGGAACAAAATTTGCTTGGCTTTTTATGCGTTGTGGGGAATGAAGGGACAGAATTTAAATTCAGCTTTATAAAAGATTGGATAATATGTTTCTACAAAGAAGGCTCCTCTGAGTAACATAGAAATGGACATGGTAGCAGAAAGTGGAAAAAAGGTTACATCTCTTGTGAGCTCACGTTCTCTGAAACCCTGTCACTTAGTGGAGACAGTAACTGTTCGATGAGAGCAAATGGTAGTCTTTCAGATTCCCGGGATTTTCACTAAGAATCGTGAATGGATTTTTTAAAAAATATATGAAGAATGTCTACAGTGCAAGTACCTGCAAATAACTGACATTTTGGAGAGAATATTTTAATCAGCAGAGAAGGTAAAAATGAAAAAAGTTCCACAATCAGAGTAAACATATGGGATTAAAAATAAAAGATAAAAAAAATTTTTTTAAAGGACTTTAAACAAAAGTCCTTTTAAGAGACAGTTGGCTGTTTAAACCAAAAGTACAACTCACTAAGAGAATCACCGCATTATTTATTGGGGTAGAAGGACCTGGAATGTGGAAAGGCCCATTCTGCAGAGGAAAAAATAGAATCACTAACAGGCCTCATGCCTTGCACAGCCAGTGGCTAGAATCCCTGCCTCATGAGACCCTGTGCTAGAAGGCCGCTAGAACCATCTCAACTATATTAGTCTATCTTGGAAGCCACAAGTGTTTGCCCAGTTAAGAGCACGGTAACAATAAGTCACGTTAAGTTATAATGATTATAGATACCTTTAAAAGCCTTGTCAAGTTCCTTTTTGAGTAACCCTCACCCCACCCTTAGAGAAATTTATCTGTGGTTCACCTCTTTGAAATACCTCATTGTTGTTCCACATTTACTATAGCCAAAAAAAAAAAAAAAAAAAAAGCTTTTTATTAACAAAGTGTTCAAAGGGGGCGCCACTGTAAACAATGAGAGTTTTCGCTGCCGGGACAGTTTTGTTGCAGAAACAGCTGAAAGCACTCAGGTCAGACAGAGCCAAGGGCTGGAGGGATTTTTAAAATTACAAAAACCGAACCAAATCAAACCAAAACAATAATCAAAACCAATGGCCAAGATTTCAAAATTGCTACTAAAGGTATGACATTCTCCTAAGACATGTGAGTGACTTGATCAATATATTTATATATTTATATTTGAAGAAGGAACTATTTGATGCAGCAAATCCACGTTGATTAAAAATGACCAGATATGGGGGCTCCTGGGTGTCTCAGTGGTTTAGGCCTCTGCCTTCGGCTCAGGTCATGATTTCAGGGTCCTGGGATGGTACCCCACATTGGGATCTCTGCTCAGCGGGGAGCCTGCTCCCCCGCCCTCTCTCTGCCTGCCTCTCACCTACTTGTGATCTGTCTGTCAAATGGATAAATAGGATCTTTAAAAAAAGAATTACTAGGTGTGAAATATTCGAGGGTATGGGAAGGAAAATGATTTCACCTGATCTGACTAGGAAGTGGTTGAAGCCTGAATTAAAGTGCTATAAAAAGAGTAAAGACCTGGGAATTATATGGGGAAAAAATCCCTAGAAAAACAACAATAATAACTGGCTGCACTTTATTGATCCAGATCCTGCGGTAGGCAAAGAAGAGCTGGTTTTAGCCAGAGGATGATCTCCGTTTGTCTTCATGATCTGGCATTTCCTGCAAGCCAGGCATGGGGCTCTGCACTAGAGCTGCAAATACTGGGGGGCCCTCACTGTTCCTTTTGTCTTCTCAGGGGGACAACGGGCATGTCCATGGTGCAATGTGACAGGCTTTACCACAGGGAGATAAAAGACTGCCAAGGGTAGGTTGGAGCTGGGAAAAGCCACTTAGGAACAGATTTTCAGGGGAGGTGATAGACAAGAGCAAAGCGAAGAATGAGGATGAGTGTGTTAAGTTTCAAATTTCCAGGAGGCAGCACAGTGCATTCGGGAATCTACAGCAAGTTCATGACTACTGACAGCTGATCTGGCAGCATCACCTGGGGATGGAGGCTGAGCCCCGGGGTTAACACTGGGGGTGAGATGGTTTGTATACTATGCCGAGGAGGTGAGGTACTACACTGTGGGGGCACAGGGAGCTACCAGAGGAATTCAAATATTAGAATCGTAACCATAGTAGAGTATTTAATTGCATCCTAGCTTTCATCAAGGGTAAGATGCACTATAGTTTATGTTCGACTAAGAAAGAGAAATGCTGTCAGTTAAACTAGGATATGTCATCAAGTGCAAGGTGAGTGCCACCTTAAGAGATATTAGAATGGGGGGGGAGGACAAATCTTAGAACAAGTAAACTGTGGTACTAGAATAATTAAGAAAGTTCGAACTCTTGGATCAACAAAAAAAGTGATTATTGCATCCCATGTGCCCCAAACTATATTAAGTCTTAGAACAAGAGACATTCTCATCTTGATGCCTCGCAGCTGTTAGACCCAAGGTACAGAGGGCAGTAGCCAACGACCAGCAGGCCCCAAGTGCCATGTGCAGACTCTAAGAGCAACTGCATTTGAGAGAGGAAACAGTTGAGAGTGGGCTTTCTGAGGTAGAGAATTACTAGCTGGGAAAGTAGGAAAATTGACACAGAATCGGAATTGATGCCCCTACATGACAGAGTTGGTGAAACTTCCCTTCTCAGAGATCTTGAGGCTCCTCAGAAATGTATTTTTCATTTTAGACGGAACTTTCAGGATAAATATGATCTGTTTGAGTTCCTGGTTCTCTCATCAAGACTGTTTCTTAGGCTTCACTGGCACAAGAAAAAGGTTTTGATAGTCCAGGGTAAATCCTGACAAAAGCAAAGCACGGTATCTATGAAATCTAACCACTCAGAAGAGAACAACAGATAAAAGGCCAGGCCGACCTGACCCTGCAGGATAGGTAAGGTTGGTCCGGTAACAGGGGTAGAGGGGACTTGCCCATCTCCTGCTAGAAGAGCTAGAGAAGAACCCTTCTGGAGACCCACCAGGAGAGGAGAGCAGTAGGTGCTGATGATGAAGAATATTTTAATCAGCAGAGAAGGTAAAAATGACAAAGTTCCAGGATCAGAGTAAACATATGGGATTAAAAAATAAAAAATAAAAAAAAGATTTTTTTGAAAGAACTTTTTTTTTAAAGAAATTTAAACAAAATTCCTTTTTAAGAGACAGTTGGCTGTTTAAATCAAAATTACAACTCACTGAAAGAATCGCCGCATTATTTATTGGGGTAGAAAGGACCTAGAATGTAGAAAGACCCATTCTGCAGAAGAAAAAATAGAATCACTAACAGGCCTCATGCCTTGCACAGCCAGTGGCTAGAATCCCTGCCTCATGAGACCCTTTGCTAGAAGGCCGCTAGAACCATCTCAACTATGTTGGTCTTTCTTGGAAGCCAACAAGTGTTTGCCCAGTTCAGAGCAGGGTAACAATCAGTCACGTTATGTTATAATGATTGTCGATATCTTTAAAAGCCTTGTCAAGTTCCTTTTTGAGTAACCCTCACCCCACCCTTAGAGAAATTTATCTGTGGTTCACCTCTTTGAAATACCTCATTGTTGTTACACATTTAAGACACAATGAAGAAAAAAAAATTGACAATTTGTTCCAGATTTTAAAAGTCACTTGCCATTCAATCCAAATTGTGAGTTTGATCGGTTACCGAACACTTTATAATGCACCCCGGTAATTTTACAGAGATTATTTTTTTCTTACCAATTCTTGATTATTCTGTCTTGCAATGCAGAGAAAGCTAACTAATTTAAAATAAACTTCCGTTAATTTTGATTGTTATAAACTTAAAATTGATTAATTTCCATATACAGAGTATAAATGTTCACAATTTACATTAAATATACATTCTGTGTATACCTTGGAAAAATTATACTGAAAATTGAAATTAAAATGATGTTGTATATAGCTGCAAGAAGCCACCTGTCCCATTTCATCTTACTATATAAGTTGTGTCAGGTAATTTATAAAATCCCTACTGCATAACAAATCTATTTTTTGTTGGAGTGGGTAGTAATGTTTGTTCTTATTTCTAAATAAGAGTTGGTCTATGAGTGCATCTGCAACTGTATTTTTCCTAAGTGGCTTCATGGTCTTGAACTGAGAAAGCTCAGAACATTAAACATCAAAATAATATAATCTGACATAATTAGACATCAAGGAAATGCAATTAAAATGACACTGAGATATCACTACACACTTATCATAATGGCTAAAATAAAATATAATGACAAGACCAAAAGAAAAAAATATAGCATTTGATGATACACAATGGCAAGTTGTACCATAACTTAACCATCTCAGACTAGTGTAGTGTTAAATTTGTTTTTCTAAGCAATGTTTTATGTCACTTACCACTTTTCAAGGATTTAAAGTGCTATCATTTTAATTAAAACTGTGAAATTTGGTCAGATTTAAATTTCAATTTATGTTAAAACATCCTGTAAACTGTGTTAAACTTTGACATTTGTTCCCTCTGTTCAGTGAATAACACTATATCATATTTTGAAAAATAAACTAATTTTCATTTTGAAAAATATCCCTTTTTCCTCTTATGGTAATTATTAATATGAATTAAGAGTAGAATTTGATATGGTTCCATATGACCATAAATACTTTATTGTATATTATCAAATTTAATAATGAATATAATGTACTTCTTTGGACAATTTTTAAAGACCAGTCTACTCTTAAAAAAAAAAAATGGAGACGCACTTCTTCAGTTCAAACAAATTTCATTTTATTATATAACCTCAGACAAATTTCAACAAATCATAATTTATTAAAATTATGTCTACTTAAAAATCACACAGAAGAGTAAAACCATCAAAAATAAAAATAAACACACACAACACACACAGATCAGCCATGTATTGGCAAATCACAATTGCTGTAACAATACATTAGACATTTCACAGTTAAGGGCTATCAAAATTTCCATCAGTGACAAAAAGATTTGTATCCAAATGGACTGATTTTCCAGAATCCAAGAAAAAGTCTCCTAGGGTTTATATAAATATTTGAACAAATACTTCTTAAATTTAGGAAATTCAGAACATACGATTAAAGAATATTCGCAGTGCAGACTATATTCAATCCTTCCTTCAAAATGTGCCTTTGAGTACATAATTCTGTTTTCTCTATCTAAATTGAGCTGTCCTCCAAGGAAGTTTTCTAAAATGTGTGTCTGTGTGTGATAAATGTTCTAAGACCTAACACGCTTCATTGTATTTTTACTGTGCTCTCAAATTTAATCAATAATTTGGCTTGATGTATAATATGTAGTTTCAAATATCTTTTCCATCTATATAAACACCCAGCTGTCTCCTTTATATGCTATTACTATTGAGAATTCTGCTGTCAGTATTATTCTTGTACATTTTAGGTGATCTGTTTTTCTCTTGGGCATCATTTATGCTCTTCTCTGTTTTTGACCTTCTTAAAACTCACCATAATATATATGAGTGGTTTTTTTTTAAGATTTTGTTTATTTATTTGACAGAAAGAAATCACAAGTAGTTGGAGAGGCAGGCAGAGAGAGAGAGAGGAGGAAGCAGGCTCCCCGCCGAGCAGAGAGCCCCATGTGGGACTGGATCCCAGGACCCTGAGATCATGACCTGAGCCGAAGGCAGCGGCTTAACCCACTGAGCAACTCAGGCGCCCTATATGAGTGGATTTTTGTGTGTGTGGTTTTTGTTTTGTTTTGTTTCTGATTTCTCATGTTTGGCATCATTTTAAGTCTAGTATCTTTTATCTTTCTTTAATTCTCCAAAATTTATCTCAATACTTATTTAAATATTTTCTTTATTTTTTTCTCTTCTGCTGCATTTGGGCAGAAGTCATTAATTTGTTTGTTTGTTTGTTTTTCCCAACTCACTTATTCCTTTTACAGCTATATTCATCTTAGTCTCCATTTGTTGTATTCTTTATTTCAACAATTTTCACTTAATTTATACTCACAGTATAGTATCTTTCTTTTCTTTGTATATGTATATCATTATTTTATCATATACATTTAAGCTATTTTTTAAAATATTTTATTTATATATTTGTAAGTGGGAAATCACAAGTAGGCAGAGAGGCGGGAAGAGAGAGAGGAAGGGAAGCAGGCTACCTGCTGAGCAGAAAGCCTTATGTGGGCCTTGATCCCAGGACTCTGAGATCATGACTTGAACCGAAGGCAGCGGCTTAACCCACTGAGCCACCCTGGTGCCCCTTTTAAGCTATTTTTTAAAAGTACAGTCATTCTTTTGTTTTTAAGATTTTATTTATTTATTTATCTGACAGAGAGAGATCACAAGTAAATGGAGGGCAGGCAGAGAGAGAGAGAGAGAGAGAGAGAGAAGCAGACTCCCTGCTGAGCAAAGAGCCTGATGCAGGATTTGATCCCAGGACCCCGAGATCATGACCTGAGCTGAAGGCAGTGGCTTAATCCACTGAGCCACCTAGGCGCCCCTAAGGTATTTTTAAAATTCCTGTTCCAATAACACTTCGATGCCATATAAAGTTAACCACATCATCTTTTTTAGGTAAGTAATTGTACTTTTTATGTGCATAGATATTTTGGTCCATGAGTTCAGCTCCTCTTAGGATCATCAAATCTCTGTAAAGTCTGGGTATGCTAAGATTTTCTAAGCAACAATAAAATACATTGAAACCTGGTAGCTTAATTATAATAATGTTTTCTTTCTCAATCATTCACAATAGCATTACATTCTGAGTAGCTTCCTTCTATTTTGCAGCTATAGTGTTTGGAGAAACTTGAATTGTGATATCACTGTGATAATGTGAATTAGTCAGGGTTTTTCAGAGAATCCGGAAGAGAAAAAAAAAAGGAAGATATTCTCCAGGGCCAACTCTAGAAGTGACTATTAAAACATCTGTCCAAATTCAATTGAACAAAACTCAGAAATGCCATCTCCAGTGAAATACAAAGGAGATTATATATAGTTCTGGGCACACACATCTCATTTGACCCAATGATGTACATCAATGAAAGACTGAAGACCAATCACCACTCCATGGGAGAATTTAAAAATAAATTTACTAATGAGTCCAAGAATTCAGATCTCAAACTTCAGATCTAATAATAACTGGCTTCAATTGATGTTATCCTGTAACATATATCCTATGATCAAGTTTCAATTTTAAATTCTTACAATTTTATTTTTTAAATTCTTAAATCCTTATGAAGAAGCATCATTTGGAGGGAGCAGTTTTCATAATTTATCATCCATCAGCCTTTTTTTAAGATTTTATTTATTTATTGGACACAGAGAGAGAGATTACAAGTAAGCAGAGAGGCAGGCAAGCAGGGAGGGAAGCAGGCTTCCTTTTGAGCAGAGCCTGATGTGGGGCTGGATCCCAGGACCCAGAGACCATGACTTGAGATGAAGGCAGAGGCTTAACCCACCACCCACGTGATGAGAGAGCCCCTCCGGTGCCCCTCATCCATCAGCCTTAATTGTTTGGAGGAAAATGTGTGGATGAATAATGCCTTAGGGAGCTAATCTATCTAAAGAATTTTCAAGGCTTTACACCTTCAAGGTTTTTGCACAGTTCTGATAGCCTCTAAACATCCAGCTGATTTCTACAGTGACAGGCCTGTTAAAAACTGTCCTCAAACCAGGAATAGAGCTTGAAACATACCAGTCAAGAGCAACTTTGAGTCTTTTAAGGAATTTATCATCATTTCTTTGTTTTTGGTTCATATCTGAAATAGTTCTATATTACACTTGCATAATTTCTCCAGAGCTGACTTTGAAGGATGCATTCAGTTCCAGCTAGTTCCATATTTTGGCAAGAACTATAATTCTATATAAAAAAAGAACATATTTTTAGAGCGCCTGGGTGGCTCAGTGGGATAAATTTCTGCCTTCGGCTCAGGTTATGATTCCAGATTCCTGGGATTGAGTCCAACAGTGGGCTCTCTTCTCAGCAGGGAGCCTGCTTCCATTCCTCACTCTCTGCCTGCCTCTCTGCCTTCCTGTGATCTCTGTCAAGGAAATAAATAAAATTTTTTAAAAAACATATTTTATACCAGTTATTCATGTTTATTAACTAAGATACCACAATACATATAATACAAACAGTTGCTCTTTATTAATACCTTCAACCAAGTTCAAAAAATATGTCATATTTTCTCCAAAAATTTTATATCATCTGATAGGTCAGATAGATATAAAATTACATTTAAAGTTTTGAAAATATCAGCAAATATTTTTATTTAAATTCAAATTTCAAAGAAAAGCTACTTTTCCAAACACGACTTTTTATCTTATTTTTTTTAAATTTGTCGACAACTGATAAAATGTTTAGCTAGACTGTAAATGTTAGATCGAAAAAATGAATAATTTGTGTAGGTTCAAATTATTATGTTCCATTAAAAATGATTTAGTCTTTGATGAACATCTGTTTGGTAATATGTTGTATCCAGATACAGTAAATTAATGACATATATAAAATTATAGGGAAATGACACCTTCCGTTCCACTATGAGTAGAGCTTATAAAATGCTATTTGTCACAACCTGTCATCTTGTCATTATGTAGCATTATGTAGCATTTAAAAAATGTATACTCTTCACTTTGAAGTCTTTTAGATATCTAAAATATGACATTCTATGGATTCTGTGTCCATATTCCTTTATTGCCAGTTTGAAAAATCCACATGCTTTGATTCAAAGGTAATAAATTCCTCTTATTTGGAAAAATGATGTTTATTTTTGTTCTCTCACCCTTAGCAGGTGGTTTCATTTTAGCGCTCTTCAGAGTTATAATTTCATGCTTATTAAAAACATTTTTATGATCTACATAGATGAATGAAACTTTTATTTTATTAAATTATTTGCCCAAAAATCTGTTATTTTTAAAAATGTATTTCCTTTGAAGGGTTATTTTTGAGCATCCAGAGAGGATCTTGGAGTGTGGTATTATGCAATTTTTAAGTAGGTATGAAATGGTTATTTATATGATTGTTTCTTTAAGGCTTATGTATATTGTCCATTATATGCTATATAATATTTTGAAAGTAAATTTAAGGTATGTTTTACATAGTTTATTGTTTGGAAAAAAATATTGAAATGACTTATGAAATTCAGTATACTCTCAACATTAATTTTTTCTAAAATATACCAATTGTCTACTGAACCTATTATATGCCAGATATCACGTCAGACTACACTGGTAAATGAAATACTTGGCTTTGTAGAACTTTTATTTTAATGGGTGAGACAATTAAAAGCTATAAACCTTAATAAAAATTGCATAGTGCATTCAAAAATGATGAGTACAATGGGGAAAAAGAAAAATTCGATCAGGGTGAGAAAAATCAAGGTTGCTAGGCAGGGGATAGGGAGTTAAGAATTTTAATAGGAAGATCAGGGTAATTACAATGAACCTGACAACTGAACAAAGGTATGGAAAGGTGATGAATTTGCCCTGAACTATCAGCAATAAGGTCACTCCAGACAAAGGAATTGGCTATATTGAAGGCCATAAGGTTGGATCGTGCCTGGCATATCTGAGGAATAGCAAGGGGCCCACTGTGAGTGGCTGAAGAGTAGCAGGGAAAGAGGTCACAGAGGTTAAATGAGTGGCTAGATCATGTAAAAGCTTAGAAGTCATTGTAAAACTCTGGCTTTTATATTTGGAAATTTACTGTGTGATAGAATTTCTGCTAATAACTGAGAGTTCAAATGTCCATGAAATTTCAAGGATTCTTATTCTAGTAAGACAGAATAAAGAAAAAGAGTTCATATTTTCACATGGTGTAACAAATGCTCGGAGATCCAGGTGTAGGAAGCTATGGGAGCACAGAAGAAGGCACTAAAATCACACCAATATATTTGATGACTGTGACTATATATAAATTTGTATTTTCTAGATTTTTTTATAGTCATGGAATCACACAGTATATACTATTCATTGGCTGGCTTTTCTTTTCTCAGCATCATTACTTTGAGAATAGTAATCTGTTTAATGAATAGATCATAATTTGTCTTTGCTCTATTGATGGACATTGATGAACATTTCCACTGTTTTCAATTCTTAAAAATAAAGCTGCTATGAAATTCATATACAAGTCCTTGTATGAACATAGGGTTTGTTTCTCTTGGTTAAATGCCTAGAAGTAAAATGGCTATTTGTGTAACTGCAACATATTTTGCATTTAAAAAACTTTTCAAACTATTTTCCAAAGTGGTGGTATCATGATATATGTAAACAACAGTTTAGATTTTTTGTTGCTTCTCAATCTAGCTCAGACGAAGTACAATTAGCCTTCATAATTTTAGCCATTCTAATAGATATGTAAGCATGTCTCATGATTTTAATTTGTATTTCTTTCTGTCTAAATGTTGAGAAATTTGTCATGTGCTTATAAGGAATCCATATCCTTTGGGTGACATGTCGCATCAATAATTTTCTTCACATGTAAAATTGGATACTCTGTTTGGTTATTAGTAAGGTTTTTTATTTTTATTCATTTTTTAATAATCAGAGTAGATGTCCATTATCAGATATATAATTTGCAAATCCCTTCTCCATCTTTACAGTTTCTCAATGGAGCTTCGATAGCTGTGTTTTTCAAGAAATATGCTACTTCTTTCCTGGTACACGGAGGTATGACTCGAACATTATCAATGTTGACCTTTGCAAAGAAAATCATGGCTTAAGATATATGTAGTCTGCGGCTGCTGGGAGTGTTCTGTAATATCAAGCATATCTAGTTAGTTGATAATTTTGTTCAAGTCTTACATATCTTACCAATTTGATGACCATTTATCTATATAATCTTAAAATAAAAGTGTTGAAACTTTTTTCCGTTTCTCTTCTAAGGTAGAAGTTATAATTTTTGTTCTTAGTTTTTCCCTATATATCCCCAAATCTGTGATTAAGTATTAAAAGTCAAGCATTATTATACGCCCTGATGAATTCATCCTTTTACTCTTCTGTAATTTTGACTTGATCTTTATGTCTGATAATGAAATTTGCTTTAAAATCACTTTTCATTATCTTGATATAACCACCAAAGTTATAGTGTGATTAGTGTTAATATAGCATAGTTTTTCTTTTACTTTATAAAGCACTTCTATATTTAATCCTGAAAAAAAAACCCAGCTTTTTAGTTCTGGAAGGATCTTTCTAAATTATCTTTTCTTTTTTTTTTTTTTAATTAATCAGTAGCAATTTTTGTTAAGGGACCTAAACTGAAAGTAGGTTTAGAACTACATTTATTTATTTATTTATTTACTTATTTATTTAGTAAAAGATTTTATTTTGTTTATTGACAGCGAGAGAGAGAGAGGAAGCACACAAGCGGGGGTATTCACCTGCAAAGGGAGAGGAAGAAGCAAGCTCCTTGGGGTGCAAGTAGTCCCATGCAGGGCTGGATCCCTGTACACTGGAATCATGAATTCAGCCAAAGGCAAACATCTGCTTAAACAACTGAGTCATCCAGGCACCCCTAGAAAATTAAAAATAAAAAGAACTTTTAAAAACATTTTGTTTCTTTTTTTTTAATATTGTATTTATTTGACAGGCAGAGACACAGGAAGAGGAACTATAAGCAGGGCAGAGGGAAAAGGAGAAGCAGGTTTCCCACTGAGCAGAGAGCCTGATGTGGGGCTCCATCCCAGGACCCTGGGATCATGACCTGAAAAGAAGGGACACTTATGGAGGAAGCCACCCAGACACCACTTTTCTATGTTTTTAATATATGGCAACTGATGCTTCCCAGCCATGAGGAGCATATTACCCATTGATTAAATCTTTGATAACAACCTATTTAAGAGGTGTGTAAATATATACTTACTCAGATTTATACACTTTGTGTTTTCTTCATAGTTTGGGGCTGGACCCCATGGTCACAACACTGCTTCCAGTCTTTGCCTTCCCATCTTTTGATACCAGGTATTTGGTCAGCAAAGCAAATTAGTATCAAAATTAATAAGCCCTTGGCACCATATCTCTGGAGCAGGGGTTGCTCTTAGCCAAGGCCCAGAGAAGTTGATGTCCCCTTGCTAGTGCTATAGCCCCAAGGACTAGGTCCCTGCCACCAGAACTCAGTCTTACATGTTATGCTAAGCAGACAAAACCAAAACAGGAAAGCTCTGACAGCTTTCACTGGCATGCCTCATCTCCCACTCCCTCAACGTCCAGGCAGTACCAGATGCCAGGGAGGGGTCTTGGTCCAACATATGGAAGGGAAGGAAGTAGCCACGATCAAGTACCTGCCTCTATGTGCCTTTCTTTCATGAGCAGGTTGTAAGGAGGAGGAAGAGGAAGGGGAAGAGAGGTGAACTTCAAGGGGTGAAGGCCTCAGGTAGGCAGCTGGCTCCTGCCAGTAGGAAAGGGACAAAGCAGAAGGCAGTGAGTCTTGCAGGGAGGGTGGGTGGTAAGGGGTACAGCTTATGAGGAATCTGGACAGGAGTAATAGGGATACTAGTCATTTGAGTCCACCATTGGCAAGCTGGGCTGGGTGTCAGGGCAGATAGGCCTCCCTGGGCAAAGGCACATGAGAGAAGGTGGAATTTTTCTCTGAGGAGCAGGTGGAGCTTTGGGTGTTGGGAAAGCATAGACAGTATTGTTCCAGGGCCAAGGACAGGTCCGGGTACTCCTGGTTGGAGGTTAAGGCCACAGTTTGATCCAGGTCTTCTACCAGCAGCTTGAAGGTACCACATGCCAGCCACCCCTCATTATTGTGTATAACTCTCTGGTGCACTTATTGGCTTATCCATCAAATGACTCCTTCAGCAGCTTGAAAACCACCTCCACAGGCACTCCAGGATATGGGAGGCTTCCAGAGTGAAGATTTTGCCCAGGATAACCCCAAAAGACCAGAAGTCACTCTGGTAGATGTAGATCTGGTCAAACATGGCCTTAGGGACCATCCACTTTACAGGCAGTCCACTGTTGGTTGTCTTTTTATAGTAACTGATGTGGTGATATCTCTGGCAAGGCTGAAGTCTGAGATCTTCATCATGTTGTCTTTTGTCACCAGCACTTCCCTGGTGGCCAGGTCTTGGTGTATGCACTTCTTGGAGGTAAGGTACTCCATGCCTCAGGCTACCTGATAGGCACAGGATACCAGGTCCTTGGAGGAGAGTTGCTCTGCTGCATTGTGGTTGATATTGTAACAGTACTCCAGGACAGGAGGCCTCTGGGCCTGCAGGTACTCCTGTATGTTGTCTTTGGAGGCATATTCCGTGAGAGTGTACGAAGGACCATCCTGTGTGCAGGACCCAGCAGGTTGATGGTGTCCTTGTGTTGTCCAATCATCTTCATCATCTCTGTTTCTGAGATTAGGTTTGACAGGTCTTTCTCTGTTGCATCTGACTTCAACATCTTCACAGACACTTTAGTCAAATGGTTGGATTTGTCTTTGTCCAGCCCAATGGCCTCCTCTAACACCACCTGCCCAAAGTAGGCCTGTCTTAGGGGTCTGCCTAAACTGCCTACAACCAGCCTGCCACAAGGCAGTTATGAACTCTAGATTATCCTCAAAAACATTAAACCACAAGCTAAAAATTCTCTTCACTAGGTCTCTGTCGCAGTTCTAATTTTCTTATCTTTCATCATTTATCTTTTTCCTAATTCTTATTTTCAGTATAGTTTATTTTGCTTCCAGGTATTTCCCCTGGTTTCCTTGTGCTGTTTCATAGGGAAGAATTACCCTGTCATAAAATTATTTCTTGAGCATTCATTACATCTCTCAGTTAAAATGGGTTCTTTTATGCTATTGATTCATTTGAGTTTTCTCAAAATGGGAAGAATTTTCAAAATGGTGTTTTCCTCAAGGTTCAGAGTATGTCTTAGCCTCATCTTTACTCTTTTTGAAATTCACTTTTCAAATTCTTGTCCCTCTTTTTATCTTTTTAAATTAAAATGTTTTATTTTTACTATTTTGTTATTTGAGTATAGTTGATATTCAGTGTTACATTGGTTTCAGGTTTCCAATATCTCCATACATTATTCTATGATCACTACAAATATAGCCACCGTCTCTCACCATATAACACTATTATAATATCATTGACTATATTCTCTACACTGTCCCATATCTCTTTTTAAAATCTCTGATTTTTATGTTTTCTGTTATTCCAATTTTCGACCATCATTTTACTTGGTTACTTTAATAAAATACGACTGATTACACACGCTTTGCTGAAAACCATAGCATTTGATTTATAGAAGTTTTCTTCTTCTTCTTCTTTTTTTAATTAACATATAATGTATTATTATCCCCAGGGGTACAGGTCTGTGAATCGCCAGGTTTACACACTTCACAGCACTCACCACAGCACATACCCTCCCCAATGTTCATAACCCCACCACCCTCTCTCTACCCTCCCCACCCCCGCCCCGGCAACTCTCAGTTTGTTTTGTGAGATTAAGAGTCTCTTATGGTTTGTCTCCCTCCCGATCCCATCTTGTTTCATTTATTCTTTTCCTGTCCCCCAAAACCCCATATTGCACCTCCATATCAGGGAGATCATATGATAGTGTCTTTCTCTGGTTGACTTATTTTGCTAAGCATAATACCCTCTAGTTCCATCCATGTCATCGCAAATCGCAAGATTTCATTTCTTTTGATGGATGCATAGTATTTCATCGTATATATATACATATATATGTATATATATATACATATATAAATATATACCATTCATTTGATGATGGACATCTAGGTTCTTTCCATAGTTTGGCTATTGTGGATATTGCTGCTATATACATTTGGTGCACGTGCCCCTTTGGATCATATAGTAGTCTTCTTTACCTCTATCAGAACCCCAGGAAGCTTTATTTATTTATATACTCACATAAACAGATGATCCAACACAACGTTTTTTGAAGTTCAAATGTATTATAATGTCTTACCGCTTAACACTATGCTTACTGCTCTCTTTCACTGTCTGACTAAATCCTCATCATCACTATGCCATTTAATCAGAAAGAACATTTGAACTCAGAGTTCTCTCCATATCAGGGAATGAAGACTCCACCCTTCTTTTTGTGCATTTAAAAAACCCTATACAGTAAAGTTTATCATTTTAAGTAATCTCAATTATCTTCCTCAACTGTGATAGTATATCCTTCTATCTAGGCCAGATATTGTATGAGGGATTTGAAGAGACATACTTTTCTAAATTTCACTTTTCTCATCTGCAAAATGCTGATCATGATCCAACAATAAAATACACTTACAATTTTTTGATGAAAATTTATTTATTTATTTTAAGATTTTATTTATTTATCAGAGAGAGTGGGCGAGCGAGTAAGCACAGGCAGACAGAATGGCAGGCAGAGGCAGAGGGAGAAGCATACTCCCGGCCGAGCAAGGAGCCCGATGCGGGACTCGATCCCAGGACGCTGGAATCATGACCTGAGCCAAAGGCAGCTGCTTAACCAACTGAGCCACCCAGGCATCACTTTTGATGAAAATTTAATCTGTATAAACAATATATTTGCTGTAATGCGTGGTTCATGGAAAACATCTTATTTAATTATAAGCAACAACAGTATTAGAAATTAAGTAAATGTGTCTATAATATTTAAAGTTTTAACACATAATTCCAGTGCTTTGCCTTATTTTCTCAAATCCCTTTACCACTTTCATTGACAGAGTCAAATGTACTTTTTCTACTAGTAGCCAGCTCTTTGTCTTTTGTCAGAAAGATGCCCTTGTGAATTATTTATAATAGAGATATTAGCAATAATAATAATAATAATAATAATAAATAGCAATGAAAATGTTAAAAAAGTTTTCTTAACTAATTAGGGTTCTTAGAAATCAATTAGAGGAACCACCTATGGAAAGCAAATTAATCTGCAAGACATTCCCAGAATTAACAAGTCAGTGAGATACAGGGTTGTCCGTAGACTGAAAGGTGAAGCAAAAGGACTAGGTTTGGAAAATAGGTAAGGACAGTGAAAAAAATCAAATTTGGGGGCAAAATAAATTCTTAGGTGTCCTTTCAATGGAGTCCTGGGCATTATGTAGCAGAAACTCTGGAGATTATCTCAATCCATTGGAGTCACCCCGTTTATTAGCTTGCTATTGACAAAGTTATTTACAAACTCAAGAGCAAGAGGTTATAATGTAGAAAACTGATGGCACAAGATTCTTGTTAACAATAATGCAAGTTAGTGATTTTTCATTAGAAAACATAAATTCTATATCCCAAATTATGGGCCCAGAGGACTTCGGTTGCACAACTCTGCTTATATCGCAAATAACCATGTGAACTAGTTTTAATATCTGCTTCTCTTATTACTTTTTGAATAAAAATTTCTGACACAAGTATTTTATAATTGTGTGATAATCATGATAGCCAATTCCTTTGTCTGGAGTGACCTTATTGCTGATAGTTCTGGGCAAATTCATCACCTTTCCCTACCTTTGTTCAATTGTCAGCTTCATTGTAACTACCCTGATCTTCCTATTAAAATTTTTAACTCCCCATCCCCTGCCTAGCAACTTTGATTTTTCTCACCCTGATCGAATTTTTCTTTTTCCCCATTGTACTCATCATTTTGGAATACACTATGCAATTTTTATTAAGGTTTATAGCTTTTAATTGTCTCACCCATTAAAATAAAAGTTCTACAAAGCCAAGTATTTCATTTACCAGTGTAGTCTGAAGTAATAACTGCCATATAATAGGTTCAGTAGACAATTGGTATATTTTAGAAAAAATTAATGTTGAGAGTATACTGAATTTCATAAGTCATTTCAATATTTTTTTTCGAAAAATAAACTATGTAAAACACACCTTAAATTTACTTTCAAAATATTTTATAGCTTATAATGGACAAAATAAGACAAAAGCCTTAAAGAAACAATCATATAAATAACCATTTCAAACCTACTTAAAAGTTGAATAATACCACACTCCTAGATCCTCTCTGGATGCTCTAAAATAACCCTTCAAATTAAATACGTTTTTAAAAATAGCAGATTTTTTGGCAAATAATTTAATAAAATAAAAGTTTCATTCATCTATGTAGATCATAAAAATGTTTTTAATAAGCATGAAATTATAACTCTGAAGAGTGCTAAAATGAAACCACCTGCAAAGGGTGAGAGAACAAAAATAAACATCATTTTTCCAAATAAGAGGAATTTATTACCTTTGAATCAAAGCATGTGGATTTTTCAAACTGGCAATAAAGGAATATGGACACACAATCCATAGAATGTCATATATTAGATTTCTAAAAGACTTCATAGTAAAGAGTATACATTTTTTAAATGCTGCATAATGCTACATAATGACAAGATGACAGGTTGTGACAAATAGCATTGTAAAAGCTCTACTCATAGTGGAACGGAAGGTGTCATTTCCCTATAATTTTATATATGTCATTTATTTACTGTATCTGGATACAACATATTACCAAACAGATGTTCATCAAAGACTAAATTATTTTTAATGGAACATAATAATTTGAACCTACACAAATTATTCATTTTTTCGATCTAACATTTACAGTCTAGCTAAACATTTTATCAGTTGTCGACAAATTTAAAAAAAAAATAAGATAAAAAGTCGTGTTTGGAAAAGTAGCTTTTCTTTGAAATTTGAATTTAAATAAAAATATTTGCTGATATTTTCAAAACTTTAAATGTAATTTTATATCTATCTGACCTATCAGATGATATAAAATTTTTGGAGAAAATATGACATATTTTTTGAACTTGGTTGAAGGTATTAATAAAGAGCAACTGTTTGTATTATATGTATTGTGGTATCTTAGTTAATAAACATGAATAACTGGTATAAAATATGTTTTTTAAAAAATTTTATTTATTTCCTTGACAGAGATCACAGGAAGGCAGAGAGGCAGGCAGAGAGTGAGGAATGGAAGCAGGCTCCCTGCTGAGAAGAGAGCCCACTGTTGGACTCAATCCCAGGAATCTGGAATCATAACCTGAGCCGAAGGCAGAAATTTATCCCACTGAGCCACCCAGGCGCTCTAAAAATATGTTCTTTTTTTATATAGAATTATAGTTCTTGCCAAAATATGGAACTAGCTGGAACTGAATGCATCCTTCAAAGTCAGCTCTGGAGAAATTATGCAAGTGTAATATAGAACTATTTCAGATATGAACCAAAAACAAAGAAATGATGATAAATTCCTTAAAAGACTCAAAGTTGCTCTTGACTGGTATGTTTCAAGCTCTATTCCTGGTTTGAGGACAGATTTTAACAGGCCTGTCACTGTAGAAATCAGCTGGATGTTTAGAGGCTATCAGAACTGTGCAAAAACCTTGAAGGTGTAAAGCCTTGAAAATTCTTTAGATAGATTAGCTCCCTAAGGCATTATTCATCCACACATTTTCCTCCAAACAATTAAGGCTGATGGATGAGGGGCACCGGAGGGGCTCTCTCATCACGTGGGTGGTGGGTTAAGCCTCTGCCTTCATCTCAAGTCATGGTCTCTGGGTCCTGGGATCCAGCCCCACATCAGGCTCTGCTCAAAAGGAAGCCTGCTTCCCTCCCTGCTTGCCTGCCTCTCTGCTTACTTGTAATCTCTCTCTCTGTGTCCAATAAATAAATAAAATCTTAAAAAAAGGCTGATGGATGATAAATTATGAAAACTGCTCCCTCCAAATGATGCTTCTTCATAAGGATTTAAGAATTTAAAATATAAAATTGTAAGAATTTAAAATTGAAACTTGATCATAGGATATATGTTACAGGATAACATCAATTGAAGCCAGTTATTATTAGTTCTGAAGTATTTGTGATTCTGAATTCTTGGACTCATTAGTAAATTTATTTTTAAATTCTCCCATGGAGTGGTGATTGGCCTTCAGTCTTTCATTGATGTACATCATTGGGTCAAATGAGATGTGTGTGCCCAGAACTATATATAATCTCCTTTGTATTTCACTGGAGATGGCATTTCTGAGTTTTGTTCAATTGAATTTGGACAGATGTTTTAATAGTCACTTCTAGAGTTGGCCCTGGAGTATATCTTCCTTTTTTTTTTCTCTTCCGGATTCTCTGAAAAACCCTGACTAATTCACATTATCACAGTGATATCACAATTCAAGTTTCTCCAAACACTATAGCTGCAAAATAGAAGGAAGCTACTCAGAATGTAATGCTATTGTGAATGATTGAGAAAGAAAACATTATTATAATTAAGCTACCAGGTTTCAATGTATTTTATTGTTGCTTAGAAAATCTTAGCATACCCAGACTTTACAGAGATTTGATGATCCTAAGAGGAGCTGAACTCATGGACCAAAATATCTATGCACATAAAAAGTACAATTACTTACCTAAAAAAGATGATGTGGTTAACTTTATATGGCAATCGAAGTGTTATTGGAACAGGAATTTTAAAAATACCTTAGGGGCGCCTAGGTGGCTCAGTGGATTAAGCCACTGCCTTCAGCTCAGGTCATGATCTCGGGGTCCTGGGATCAAATCCTGCATCAGGCTCTTTGCTCAGCAGGGAGTCTGCTTCTCTCTCTCTCTCTCTCTCTCTCTCTGCCTGCCCTCCATTTACTTGTGATCTCTCTCTGTCAGATAAATAAATAAATAAAATCTTAAAAACAAAAGAATGACTGTACTTTTAAAAAATAGCTTAAAAGGGGCACCAGGGTGGCTCAGTGGGTTAAGCCGCTGCCTTCGGTTCAAGTCATGATCTCAGGGTCCTGGGATCAAGGCCCACATAAGGCTTTCTGCTCAGCAGGTAGCCTGCTTCCCTTCCTCTCTCTCTTCCCGCCTCTCTGCCTACTTGTGATTTCCCACTTACAAATATATAAATAAAATATTTTTAAAAATAGCTTAAATGTATATGATAAAATAATGATATACATATACAAAGAAAAGAAAGATACTATACTGTGAGTATAAATTAAGTGAAAATTGTTGAAATAAAGAATACAATAAATGGAGACTAAGATGAATATAGCTGTAAAATGAATAAGTGAGTTGGGAAAAACAAACAAACAAACAAACAAATTAATGACTTCTGCCCAAATGCAGCAGAAGAAAAAAAAAAGAAAGAAAATATATAAATAAGTATTGAGATAAATTTTGGAGAATTAAAGAAAGATAAAAGATACCAGACTTAAAATGATGCCAAACATGAGAAATCAGAAACAAAACAAAACAAAAACCACACACACAAAAATCCACTCATATAGGGCACCTGGGTTGCTCAGTGGGTTAAGCCGCTGCCTTCGGCTCAGGTCATGATCTCAGGGTCCTGGGATCCAGTCCCACATGGGGCTCTCTGCTCGGCGGGGAGCCTGCTTCCTCCTCTCTCTCTCTCTGCCTGCCTCTCCAACTACTTGTGATTTCTTTCTGTCAAATAAATAAACAAAATCTTAAAAAAAAACCACTCATATATATTATGGTGAGTTTTAAGAAGGTCAAAAACAGAGAAGAGCATAAATGGTGCCCAAGAGAAAAACAGATCACCTAAAATGTACAAGAATAATACTGACAGCAGAATTCTCAATAGTAATAGCATATAAAGGAGACAGCTGGGTGTTTATATAGATGGAAAAGATATTTGAAACTACATATTATACATCAAGCCAAATTATTGATTAAATTTGAGAGCACAGTAAAAATACAATGAAGCGTGTTAGGTCTTAGAACATTTATCACACACAGACACACATTTTAGAAAACTTCCTTGGAGGACAGCTCAATTTAGATAGAGAAAACAGAATTATGTACTCAAAGGCACATTTTGAAGGAAGGATTGAATATAGTCTGCACTGCGAATATTCTTTAATCGTATGTTCTGAATTTCCTAAATTTAAGAAGTATTTGTTCAAATATTTATATAAACCCTAGGAGACTTTTTCTTGGATTCTGGAAAATCAGTCCATTTGGATACAAATCTTTTTGTCACTGATGGAAATTTTGATAGCCCTTAACTGTGAAATGTCTAATGTATTGTTACAGCAATTGTGATTTGCCAATACATGGCTGATCTGTGTGTGTTGTGTGTGTTTATTTTTATTTTTGATGGTTTTACTCTTCTGTGTGATTTTTAAGTAGACATAATTTTAATAAATTATGATTTGTTGAAATTTGTCTGAGGTTATATAATAAAATGAAATTTGTTTGAACTGAAGAAGTGCGTCTCCATTTTTTTTTTTTAAGAGTAGACTGGTCTTTAAAAATTGTCCAAAGAAGTACATTATATTCATTATTAAATTTGATAATATACAATAAAGTATTTATGGTCATATGGAACCATATCAAATTCTACTCTTAATTCATATTAATAATTACCATAAGAGGAAAAAGGGATATTTTTCAAAATGAAAATTAGTTTATTTTTCAAAATATGATATAGTGTTATTCACTGAACAGAGGGAACAAATGTCAAAGTTTAACACAGTTTACAGGATGTTTTAACATAAATTGAAATTTAAATCTGACCAAATTTCACAGTTTTAATTAAAATGATAGCACTTTAAATCCTTGAAAAGTGGTAAGTGACATAAAACATTGCTTAGAAAAACAAATTTAACACTACACTAGTCTGAGATGGTTAAGTTATGGTACAACTTGCCATTGTGTATCATCAAATGCTATATTTTTTTCTTTTGGTCTTGTCATTATATTTTATTTTAGCCATTATGATAAGTGTGTAGTGATATCTCAGTGTCATTTTAATTGCATTTCCTTGATGTCTAATTATGTCAGATTATAATATTTTGATGTCTAATGTTCTGAGCTTTCTCAGTTCAAGACCATGAAGCCACTTAGGAAAAATACAGTTGCAGATGCACTCATAGACCAACTCTTATTTAGAAATAAGAACAAACATTACTACCCACTCCAACAAAAAATAGATTTGTTATGCAGTAGGGATTTTATAAATTACCTGACACAACTTATATAGTAAGATGAAATGGGACAGGTGGCTTCTTGCAGCTATATACAACATCATTTTAATTTCAATTTTCAGTATAATTTTTCCAAGGTATACACAGAATGTATATTTAATGTAAATTGTGAACATTTATACTCTGTATATGGAAATTAATCAATTTTAAGTTTATAACAATCAAAATTAACGGAAGTTTATTTTAAATTAGTTAGCTTTCTCTGCATTGCAAGACAGAATAATCAAGAATTGGTAAGAAAAAAATAATCTCTGTAAAATTACCGGGGTGCATTATAAAGTGTTCGGTAACCGATCAAACTCACAATTTGGATTGAATGGCAAGTGACTTTTAAAATCTGGAACAAATTGTCAATTTTTTTTTCTTCATTGTGTCTTAAATGTGTAACAACAATGAGGTATTTCAAAGAGGTGAACCACAGATAAATTTCTCTAAGGGTGGGGTGAGGGTTACTCAAAAAGGAACTTGACAAGGCTTTTAAAGATATCGACAATCATTATAACATAACGTGACTGATTGTTACCCTGCTCTGAACTGGGCAAACACTTGTTGGCTTCCAAGAAAGACCAACATAGTTGAGATGGTTCTAGCGGCCTTCTAGCAAAGGGTCTCATGAGGCAGGGATTCTAGCCACTGGCTGTGCAAGGCATGAGGCCTGTTAGTGATTCTATTTTTTCTTCTGCAGAATGGGTCTTTCTACATTCTAGGTCCTTTCTACCCCAATAAATAATGCGGCGATTCTTTCAGTGAGTTGTAATTTTGATTTAAACAGCCAACTGTCTCTTAAAAAGGAATTTTGTTTAAATTTCTTTAAAAAAAAAGTTCTTTCAAAAAAATCTTTTTTTTATTTTTTATTTTTTAATCCCATATGTTTACTCTGATCCTGGAACTTTGTCATTTTTACCTTCTCTGCTGATTAAAATATTCTTCATCATCAGCACCTACTGCTCTCCTCTCCTGGTGGGTCTCCAGAAGGGTTCTTCTCTAGCTCTTCTAGCAGGAGATGGGCAAGTCCCCTCTACCCCTGTTACCGGACCAACCTTACCTATCCTGCAGGGTCAGGTCGGCCTGGCCTTTTATCTGTTGTTCTCTTCTGAGTGGTTAGATTTCATAGATACCGTGCTTTGCTTTTGTCAGGATTTACCCTGGACTATCAAAACCTTTTTCTTGTGCCAGTGAAGCCTAAGAAACAGTCTTGATGAGAGAACCAGGAACTCAAACACATCATATTTATCCTGAAAGTTCCGTCTAAAATGAAAAATACATTTCTGAGGAGCCTCAAGATCTCTGAGAAGGGAAGTTTCACCAACTCTGTCATGTAGGGGCATCAATTCCGATTCTGTGTCAATTTTCCTACTTTCCCAGCTAGTAATTCTCTACCTCAGAAAGCCCACTCTCAACTGTTTCCTCTCTCAAATGCAGTTGCTCTTAGAGTCTGCACATGGCACTTGGGGCCTGCTGGTCGTTGGCTACTGCCCTCTGTACCTTGGGTCTAACAGCTGCGAGGCATCAAGATGAGAATGTCTCTTGTTCTAAGACTTAATATAGTTTGGGGCACATGGGATGCAATAATCACTTTTTTTGTTGATCCAAGAGTTCGAACTTTCTTAATTATTCTAGTACCACAGTTTACTTGTTCTAAGATTTGTCCTCCCCCCCCATTCTAATATCTCTTAAGGTGGCACTCACCTTGCACTTGATGACATATCCTAGTTTAACTGACAGCATTTCTCTTTCTTAGTCGAACATAAACTATAGTGCATCTTACCCTTGATGAAAGCTAGGATGCAATTAAATACTCTACTATGGTTACGATTCTAATATTTGAATTCCTCTGGTAGCTCCCTGTGCCCCCACAGTGTAGTACCTCACCTCCTCGGCATAGTATACAAACCATCTCACCCCCAGTGTTAACCCCGGGGCTCAGCCTCCATCCCCAGGTGATGCTGCCAGATCAGCTGTCAGTAGTCATGAACTTGCTGTAGATTCCCGAATGCACTGTGCTGCCTCCTGGAAATTTGAAACTTAACACACTCATCCTCATTCTTCGCTTTGCTCTTGTCTATCACCTCCCCTGAAAATCTGTTCCTAAGTGGCTTTTCCCAGCTCCAACCTACCCTTGGCAGTCTTTTATCTCCCTGTGGTAAAACCTGTCACACTGCACCATGGACATGCCCGTTGTCCCGCTGAGAAGAGTAAAGGGACAGTGAGGGCCCCCCAGCATTTGCAGCTCTAGTGCAGAGCCCCATGCCTGGCTTGCAGGAAATGCCAGATCATGAAGACAAACGGAGATCATCCTCTGGCTAAAACCAGCTCTTCTTTGCCTACCGCAGGATCTGGATCAATAAAGTGCAGCCAGTTATTATTGTTGTTTTTCTAGGGATTTTTTCCCCATATAATTCCCAGGTCTTTACTCTTTTTATAGCACTTTAATTCAGGCTTCAACCACTTCCTAGTCAGATCAGGTGAAATCATTTTCCTTCCCATACCCTCGAATATTTCACACCTAGTAATTCTTTTTTTAAAGATCCTATTTATCCATTTGACAGACAGATCACAAGTAGGTGAGAGGCAGGCAGAGAGAGGGCGGGGGAGCAGGCTCCCCGCTGAGCAGAGAGCCCAATGTGGGGTACCATCCCAGGACCCTGAAATCATGACCTGAGCCGAAGGCAGAGGCCTAAACCACTGAGCCACCCAGGAGCCCCCATATCTGGTCATTTTTAATCAACGTGGATTTGCTGCATCAAATAGTTCCTTCTTCAAATATAAATATATAAATATATTGATCAAGTCACTCACATGTCTTAGGAGAATGTCATACCTTTAGTAGCAATTTTGAAATCTTGGCCATTGGTTTTGATTATTGTTTTGGTTTGATTTGGTTCGGTTTTTGTAATTTTAAAAATCCCTCCAGCCCTTGGCTCTGTCTGACCTGAGTGCTTTCAGCTGTTTCTGCAACAAAACTGTCCCGGCAGCGAAAACTCTCATTGTTTACAGTGGCGCCCCCTTTGAACACTTTGTTAATAAAAAGCTTTTTTTTTTTTTTTTTTTTGGCTATAGTAAATGTGGAACAACAATGAGGTATTTCAAAGAGGTGAACCACAGATAAATTTCTCTAAGGGTGGGGTGAGGGTTACTCAAAAAGGAACTTGACAAGGCTTTTAAAGGTATCTATAATCATTATAACTTAACGTGACTTATTGTTACCGTGCTCTTAACTGGGCAAACACTTGTGGCTTCCAAGATAGACTAATATAGTTGAGATGGTTCTAGCGGCCTTCTAGCACAGGGTCTCATGAGGCAGGGATTCTAGCCACTGGCTGTGCAAGGCATGAGGCCTGTTAGTGATTCTATTTTTTCCTCTGCAGAATGGGCCTTTCCACATTCCAGGTCCTTCTACCCCAATAAATAATGCGGTGATTCTCTTAGTGAGTTGTACTTTTGGTTTAAACAGCCAACTGTCTCTTAAAAGGACTTTTGTTTAAAGTCCTTTAAAAAAATTTTTTTATCTTTTATTTTTAATCCCATATGTTTACTCTGATTGTGGAACTTTTTTCATTTTTACCTTCTCTGCTGATTAAAATATTCTCTCCAAAATGTCAGTTATTTGCAGGTACTTGCACTGTAGACATTCTTCATATATTTTTTAAAAAATCCATTCACGATTCTTAGTGAAAATCCCGGGAATCTGAAAGACTACCATTTGCTCTCATCGAACAGTTACTGTCTCCACTAAGTGACAGGGTTTCAGAGAACGTGAGCTCACAAGAGATGTAACCTTTTTTCCACTTTCTGCTACCATGTCCATTTCTATGTTACTCAGAGGAGCCTTCTTTGTAGAAACATATTATCCAATCTTTTATAAAGCTGAATTTAAATTCTGTCCCTTCATTCCCCACAACGCATAAAAAGCCAAGCAAATTTTGTTCCATTTTTTAAGAGCCCATAGATGGCATTTTTTTAGTGTTGCGTTTTTGAGTTTTCATCACTCTTTATGTTACTTCTACTTCACAGATAAACAATTGCTAATGACAATGTAAACTTCCTACAAATGTGCAATCAAAATCCCTAGGTACACATTACTGAAGTTCTTCGTTCCCTTTAAACATTATTTCTCTCTTGATATGCATTCTTGTTTTGTATTATATTGCATTATAAAGTTTTTTTTAACAGACTGCATTTTTTAGAGTAGTTTGGGGTCAAAGTAAAATTCCCTTTCCCCACATACACACAGCCTTCCCCATTATCAACATCCTGTACCACGGTGATAATTTTTCATGCTCACTGACCCTACACTGACACATCATTATCACCCCAAAGTCCACAGTTTACATTAGAGTTCACTCTTGGTGGGGCACCAGGGTGGCTCAGTGGGTTAAGGCTTCTGCCTTCAGCTCAGGTCATAATCTCACGGTCCTGGGATCGAGCCCCAGACCAGACTCTCTGCTTGGCAGGGAGCCTGCTTTCCTCCAACCCCTGCTTTCCCCGCCTGCCTCTCTGCCTGCTTTGATGCCTGTCAAGTAAATAAATAAAATCTTTAAAAAACCTTTTCTCATAGAGTTCACTCTTGGTATAGTATCTTATACATTTTGACAACTGTGTAGCGATATGTATCTAAAATATCTTACATATCATACAGAACATTTTCACTGGCCTAAAAATCCTCTGTGCTCTGCCTGTTCATCCTCCTCCTCTCCTAACTGCTACAAACCGCTGACCTTTATACCATTTGCATAGTTCTGCCTTTTCTAGAAGGTCATATAGCTGGAAACATGCAACATGAAGCTTTTTCAAATTGACTTCTTTCACTTATTATGACGGATTTTAAGTTTGTTCCATGTCTTTTCATTGCTTGATAGCCATTTCTCTTTATCGCTGAATCATATCCCATTGTTTCAATGGACCACAGTTTATCTATCCATTCTCCTCCTGAAGGACATCTTGGTTACTTCCAACTCTTGGCACTTATGGGTAAAGCTGTTACAAACACAGGTTTATATGCAGGATTCTGTGTACACAAAGTTTTCGCTCTTTGGGGTGAGTACCAAGGAGCACGATTGCTGGATCATATGGTAAGAATATGTTTAGTTTTGTAAGAAACTGCCCAACTGTCTTCCAAAGGGTAGCACCATTTTGGTGTTCTCACCAGAATGAATGAGAGTTTCTCTTGTTCCTCATCGTCAAAAGCATTTTATGTTGTCAGTATTTTGGATTTTAGCCATTCTAATAGATGTGTAGTGATATATCATTGTTTTATTTATTTATTTATTTTTTAAAAAGATTTTATTTATTTGACAGAGAGAGATCACAAGAAGACAGAGAGGCAGTCAGAGAGAGAGAGAGAGGGAAAGGGAAGCAGGCTCCTGCTGAGCAGTGAGCCCAACGTGTAACACGATCCCAGGACCTGAGATCATGACCTGATCCAAAGGCAGTGGCTTAACCCACTGAGCCATCCAGGCGCCCCTCATTGTTCTTTTAATTTACAATTCCTTAATTAGACATGCTGTGGATCATCACAGCATCTTTTCATATCATTATTGCCATCTCAAAATCTTCTTCAGTGTGGTGTCTGTTCCAGTCCTTGCCAATTTTTCAATCAGGTCATTCATTTTCTTGTGTTTGAGTTAATAAATAAATACATAATAATAATAATAAATAAATAATAAATAAATGGATGAATTTATTATATACTATATATATGTTATATATAGTATATTATATATATTATTATATATTAAATAATACTTTATTAAAAATAAATTTACTAATGAGGCCAAGAATTCAGAATCACAAATACTTCAGAACTAATAATAACTGCCATCACTTGATGTTATTCTATAAGATAAATCCTACAATCAAGTTTCAATTTTAAATTCTTACAATTTTAAATTCTTAAATCCTTATGAAGAAGCATCATTTGGAGGGAGCCGTTTTCATAACTTAGCATCCATCAGCCTTTTTTATAAGATTTTATTTATTTATTGGACACATAGAGAGAGAGAGAGATTGAGAGAGAGATCACAAGTAAGCAGATAGACAGGCAAGCAGGGAGGGAAGCAGTCTTCCTTTTGAGCAGAGCCTGATGTGGGGCTGGATCCCAGGACCCAGAGACCATGACTTGAGATGAAGGCAGAGGCTTAACCCACCACCCACGTGATGAGAGAGCCCCTCAGGTGCCCCTCATCCATCAGCCTTAATTGTTTGGAGGAAAATGTGTGGATGAATAATGCCTTAGGGAGCTAATCTCTCTAAAGAATTTTCAAGTCTTTACCCCTTCAAGGTTTTTGTACAGTTCTGATAGCCTCTAAACATCCAGCTGATTTCTACAGTGACAGGCCTGTTAAAAACTGTCCTCAAACCAGGAATAGAGCTTGAAACATACCAGTCAAGAGCAACTTTGAGTCTTTTAAGGAATTTATCATCATTTCTTTGTTTTTGGTTCATATCTGAAATAGTTCTATATTACACTTGCATAATTTCTCCAGAGCTGACCTTGAAGGAGGCATTCAGTTCCAGCTAGTTCCATATTTTTGCAAGAACTATGATTCTATATTAAAAGAAAACATATTTTAGGGCTCCTGGGTGGCTCAGTGGGTTAAGCCGCTGCCTTCGCTCAGGTCATGATCTCGGGGTCCTGGGATCGAGTCCCACATCGGGCTCTCTGCTCAGAGGGAGCCTGATTCCCTCTCTCTCTCTCTGCCTGCCTCTCTGTCTACTTGTGATTTCTCTCTGTCAGATGGATAAATAAAATCTTTAAAAAAAGGAAAAAAAAAACATATTTTAGAGCGCCTGGGTGGCTCAGTGGGTTAAAATCTCTGCCTTCGGCTCAGGTCATGATTCCAGGTTCCTGGGATTGAGTCCCACAGTGGGCTCTCTTCTCAGCACGGAGCCTGCTTCCATTCCTCTCTCTCTGCCTGCCTCTTTGCCTTCCTGTGATCTCTGTCAAGGAAATAAATAAAATTTTTTAAAAAACTTATTTTATACCAGTTATTCATGTTTATTAACTAAGATATCACAATACAAAAAATACAAACATTTGCTCTTTATTAATACCTTCAACCAAGATCAAAAAACTATGTCATATTTTCTCCAAAAATTTTATATCATCTGATAGGTCAGATATATATAAAATTACATTTAAAGTTTTGAAAATATCAGCAAATATTTTCATTTAAATGCAAATTTCAAAGAAAAGCTACTTCTCCAAACACAACTTTTTATCCTATTTTTTTTAAATTTTGTCGACAACTGATAAAATGTTTAGCGAGAGTATAAATGTTAGATCGAAAAAAAATGATTAATAGATGTAGGTTCAAATTATTATGTTCCATTAAAAATGATTTAGTCTTTGATATACATCTGTTTGGTATTGTTGTATCAAGATATAGTATATTAATGACATATATAAAATTATAGGGAATGACACCTTCCTTTCCATTATGTGTAGAGCTTTTAAAATGCTATTTGTCACAACCTGTCATCTTGTCATTATGTAGCATTATGTAGCATTTCAAAAATATATACTCTTTACTATGAAGTCTTTTAGAAAACTAAAATATGACTTTCTATGGATTGTGTTTCCATATTCCTTTATTGCCAGTTTGAATAAATCCACATGCTTTGATTCAAAGGTAATAAATTCCTCTTATTTGGAAAAATGATGTTTATTTTTGTTCTCTCACACTTAGCAGGTGGTTTCATTTTAGCACACTTCAGAGTTATCATTTCATGCTTATTAAAAACATTTTTATGATCTACATAGATGAATGAAACTTTTATTAAATTATTTGCCAAAAAATCTGTTATTTTTAAAAACGTAATTCCTTTGAAGGGTTATTTTAGAGCATTCAGAGAGGATCTAGGAGTGTGGTATTATGCAATTTTTAAGTAGGTTTGAAATGGTTATTTATATGATTGTTTCTTTAAGGCTTTTGTCTTATTTTGCTGTTTTTTGTCTCATTTTATCTTATTTTGTCCATTATATGCTATAATATATTTTGAAAGTAAATTTAAGGTACGTTTCACATAGTTTATTTTTGGAAAAAATATTGAAATGACTTCTGAAATTCAGTATACTCTCAACATTAATTTTTTCTGAAATATACCAATTGTCTCCTGAACTTATTATATGGCAGATATTACTTCAGACTACACTGGTAAATGAAATACTTGGCTTTGTAGAACTTTTATTTTAATGGGTGAGACAATTAAAAGCTATAAACCTTAATATAAATTGCATAGTGTATTCAAAAATGATGAGTACAATGGGGGAAAAGGAAAATTCGATCAGGGTGAGAAAAATCAAGGTTGCTAGGCAGGGGATGGGGAGTTAAAAATTTTAATAGGAAGATCAGGGTAGTTAAATGAACCTGACAATTGAACAAAGGTAGGGAAAGGTGATGAATTTGCCCTGAACTATCAGCAATAAGGTCACTCTAGACAAAGGAATTGGTATCTTGAAGGCCATAAGGTTGGATCGTGCCTGGCATATCTGAGGAATAGCAAGGAGGCCACTGTGAGGGACTGAACAGTAGCAGGGAAAGAGGTCACAGAGGTTAAATGAGTGGCTAGATCATGTAAAAGCTTAGAAGTCATTGTAAAACTCTGGCCTTTATATTTGGAAATTTACTGTGTGATAGAATTTCTGCTTATAACTGAGAGTTCAAATGTCCATAAAATTTCAAGGATTCTTATTCTAGTAAGACAGAATAAAGAAAAAGAGTTCATATTTTCACATGGTGTAACAAATGCTCAGAGATCCAAGTGTAGGAAGCTATGGGAGCACAGAAGAAGGCACTAAAATCACACCAATATATTTGATGACTGTGACTATATATAAATTTGTATTTTCTAGATTCTTTTATAGTCATGGAATCACACAGTATATACTATTTATTGCCTAGCTTTTATTTTCTCAGCACCATTACTTTGAGAATCTCCAATTGTAAATAGTTCATTTTGATGTTGAATAGTAATCTCTCTTTAATGAATAGATCATAATTTGTCTTTGCTCTATTGATGGACATTGATGAACATTTCACTGTTTCCAATTCTTAAAAATAAAGCTGCTATGAAATTCATATACAAGTTCTTGTACGAACATAGGGTTTGTTTCTCTTGGTTAAATGCCTAGTAGTAAAATGGCTATTCGTGTAACTGCAACATATTTTGCATTTAAAAAATTTTTCAAACTATTTTCCAAAGTGGTGGTATCATGATATATGCCAATACAGTTTAGATTTTTTGTCACTTCACAATCTAGCTCAGACGAATTACAATTAGCCTTTTAATTTTAGCCATTCTAATAGATATGTAAGCATGTCTCATTATGATTTTAATTTGTATTTCTTTAATGTCTAAATGTTGAGAAATTTGTCATATGCTTATAAGCCATCTATATCCTTTTGGTGACATGTCTCTTCAATAATTTTCTTCACATGTAAAATTGGATACTCTGGTTAAGTAAGGTATTTTATTTTTATTCATTTTTTAATAATCAGAGTTGATGTCCATTATCAGATATATAATTTGCAAATCCCTTCTCCATCTTTATGGTTTCCCAATGGAGCTTTGATAGCTGCGTCTTTCAAGAAATATGCTACTTCTTTCCTGGTACACGGAGGTATGACTAGAACATTATCAATGTTGACCTTTGCAAAGAAAATCATGGCTTAAGATATATGTAGTCTGCGGTTGTTGGGAGTGTTCTGTAATATAAAGCATATCTAGTTAGTTGATAATTTTGTTCAAGTCTTACATATCTTACCAATTTGATGACCATTTGTCTATAGAATCTTAAAATAAAGGTGTTGAAATGTTTTTCCATTTCTCTTCTAAGGTGTTTTGTTCTCCAAGAAATTAAATGCATGATTATCACACAATTATAAAATACTTGTGTCAAGAATTTTTATTCAAAAATTAATAAGAGAAGCAGATATTAAAACTAGTTCACATGGTTATTTGGGATATAAGCAGAGTTGTGCAGCAGAAGTGCTCTGGGCCCATAATTTGGGATATAGAATTTATGTTTTCTAATGAAAACGCACTAACTTGCATTATTGTTAACAAGAATCTTGTGCATTACCATCAGTTTTCTACATTATAACCTCTTGCTCTAGAGTTTGTAAATAACTTTGTCAATAGCAAGCTAATAAACGGGGTGACTCCAATGGATTGAGATAATCTCCAGAGTTTCTGCTACATAAAGCCCAGGACTCCATTGAAAGGACACCTAAGAATTTATTTTGCCCCAAAATTTGATCATTTTTTTCACTGTCATTACCTATTTTCCAAACCTAGTCCTTTTGCTTCACCTTTCAGTTTGCGGACAACCCTGTATCTGACTGACTTGTTAATTCTGGAATGTCTTGCAGATTAATTTGCTTTCCAGAGGTGGTTCCTCTAATTGATGTCTAAGAACCCTAATTAGTTAAGAAAACTTGTTAAACATATTCATTGCTATTTATTATTATTATTATTATTGCTAATATCTCTATTATAAATAATTCACAAGGCCATCTTTCTGACAAAAGACAAAGAGTTGCCTACTGGTAGAAAAAGTACATTTGACTCTGTCAATGAAAGTGGTAAAGGGATTTGAGAAAATAAGGCAAATCACTGGAATTATGTGTTAAAACTTTAAATATTATAGACATATTTACTTAATTTCTAATACTGTTGTTGCTTATAATTAAATAAGATGTTTTCCATGAACCACGCATTACAGCAAATATATTGTTTATACAGATTAAATTTTCATCAAAAGGGATGCCTGGGTGGCTCAGTTGGTTAAGCAGCTGCCTTTGGCTCAGGTCATGATCCCAGCGTCCTGGGATTGAGTCCCACATCGGGCTCCTTGCTCGGCCGGGAGCCTGCTTCTCCCTCTGCCTCAGCCTGCAATTCTGTCTGCCTGTGCTTGCTCTCTCGCCCACTCTCTCTGATAAAGAAATAAAATCTTAAAATAAATAAATAAATTTTCATCAGAAAATTGTAAGTGTATATTATTGTAGGATCATGATCAGCATTTTGCCAATGAGAAAAGTGAAATTTAAAAAGTATGTCTCTTCAAATCCCTCATACAATATCTGGCCTGGATAGAAGGATGTACTATCACAATTGAGGAAGATAATTGAGATTACTTAAAATGATAAACTTTACTGTATAGGGTTTTTTAAAAGTTTGCCACAGATTCAGATTCGTTTAAAATATATATCTATTTTGTGCAAAGTGAATGCACTGAGAAGTAAAAAGAAAGTGATATATCAGTGCTACAAACTAATGGCTATAATATCATCACCTTATTTATGAACAATGAAACAGTGTGCAATATTTAAATAAATTTAAATAAATTCCTATTTATTTTATATAATTATAAATTAAAATAAATTCCTATTTATTTATTATTAAAGAAATTCCTCTTACAAACAGTATGTTTTGAAGGTTGCTAGCAGGAAAGTGTTGTACTACATGGAAGTAATCAGAAAATATGATCTTAAATTCTGCTTTCAAGGGCGCCTGGGTGGCTCAGGGGGTAAAAATTCTGCTTTCAAGAAGCTATAACAGTAAGTACTGAGCATTAGCTATTATATGCTATGGATGAATAACTGAAATCTGCATTTCAAACTAATGGTACACTATATGTTAACTAATTGAATTTTAAAAAGTTAATTAAAAAAAAAACACTATTTTATGAAACAATATTCCCAACAGGCTCTTTTGCTTTAAAATACTCACTTTGTAATGAGAGTCATTACTTTTGTCTAGCCAATTCTTACATCACTGTTTATCCCTTCCCTGCTTTATCCCTTCCCAGTATCAAAAAAGGCTCACTTGGGTTTCCTAGAAGCCATGAGAAAGCTTGTAATAGATCTGGCTGGTTTTCACCAGCAATTTGACCACCATGTGCACAGGGAAGTCTATTGATAAAGGCTTTATTGCAATACATTGAAAATACATGGATGATTTTGAATTCTCTTTCTTGAGGTCTTGTTTCATGATAATAAATTTAGGGTGGCTTATTGGAATGGATGTTATTAACATATCTTCATAGTTCTAAGTACATGGAATTGTAAAATAGATGAATGAATGTGGCATTACTGACAACTGTCCTCATTTTGAAATCAAATTACAGTGTACTAAGATGAGGAAGCAAAGCAGATTTGGGATTATGAGTGAAATAATTTAAAAAAGTCTTAGGGGTATGATCAGACTATTGGGTAACTCAGTAGAAAAATGTCAACTGATTGAGATTCTGTGTTCCCTGATTTCAGAGAGAAGTTAAGATAAATAAGTAACACGAGGAGACTAGGAAGCCAAACATAAGTGATAATTTTGTGCCGGGGTGTGTATACATCTGTTTATCTTCTTGTTTTACCACTAAGGTTGCTCCTAGAGGAGAGTTTAAATATGTGTTGGAGCTAATCTCCGTGGATTACACAAGAAACCACATCCTACAGCTCTGCCTGAAACACCCCTTATGATTTCAATGTAATTTGGTTTTTGCATTTTTATAAATAACAAAATACTTTGCAAACTCATCTACTTTATTACCACCACAAGTGAGTCAGCTGACTCCACATTTTAACACAGTGACAGTCACAGAGGAATGGAGGAATGAGTAGAGTTATCAATATATGTGCTTTTAAGAAGTGTGACAGTGTAGCAGCTATTTCCAGGAACCAAAACATGGGTCAGCAGCTGTGCAGGAAAAGTGATGGAATAAATGACTCATTTCAGAGGAGTTCTATAACATATTAGTTCTATAATGTATCTTCAGCACCCAATTACCCGCTTTGATCTAAAGATAAGGATTTACAGTTAAGGTCCCATTTATGATTTGACTGGTAGGGTCTGAATCATGTTTACTATTGTTTTGACTATTACTTGAAACCTAGAGAAGTACTTGGGATATGTGTTGTGTATTCTGTGAACATGTGCTATTTTTAGATTAGATAATTCCTGTCTCAAACCCCTGTTAATTTGTTTGTTTTTGTTTATTTGATAGTGGTTTCAGTAAATGGATATATCTGAAAAATTGCAAAGCCACTATTAAAATTAGTTATTATTATGTATAGCATGGAATTGCACATTCCTCCTTTGAATCCAACAGAGCTTCACGATATCCTTAACAATTTGGGAAAAACATGCTATTATTTTTCTTTATAAAATTTCTCCTGTCAGGCTGTGATGGTGGTCATCAGCAGTAACTCCTCTGAAGGCTTTGTCAAAAGAGTTGAAAAAACTGGAAAGGTGTGAATGAAGCTGTTTGCTGAATATAAAGAAAAGAGCATTGAAGTACAATTCACACTCTTACTTCTCCTTCTATGCTTTCAGATGTTTGACATTTGAAAATTTTGCTTCTAGAAGAGATGCCCTATATAATTCTTACTTTAAGGAGCAAGTTGCTTTTATAATTTTTTTTTATTATTCTACCATTCAAGTATTTCCATTTAAATTAATTTCAATACCATGTAAAAAAATCCAAAGTGCAACCAGTATTCAATTCTTGGGCTAAATAATTTTAGAAAGCTTTGTGTTATTGAACCTACGGGGTTTTTCTGTAGTTTTAACTCTTTCTTTCTGTGATTTTTCCCATTACTCACGTAAGTGACTGCAATATAACAGACATTGAGGATAAAGAAGGACTGAATAGAACAATCCTTGGCCTCATGAAGTTGAGAATCTAGCAAGAGAGTCAAACAATTCAATCATTCAGAGACAATTTATTGAGTGCCTGGCCTAAGATGAGCACAACAAAACCCCAGCCCAGAGGAATCATTTTAATGGGAGAGATAGATAATAGGTAAGCCAACTTTAAAAAGAAAAAAATCATACTGGTTTTTCTTTAATAGTGATGCATATTTGAACTAAATAAGCACATTTTAAAAAGAGCAGTGATTGAGAAGAGGTTTTGTAACTGAGTGGTCCGAAAGGGGCTCCCTGAAAAAGTCTGTGTTGAACAGATTTCTGAATAATATCAGCTAGGAAGCTGCGTAAAAATCTCAGGGATGGGTGATTTTTCCAGTCAAAAAACTGTAAAGGCTCCAAAGTCACAATACAGCTGTAAATAAAGTAGCTTCTGACAAAGAATGAGAAGAAATAACTAACCCAGGTTTGAAAGAAAAGGGACAACTTTCTATGGAATTCATATTTAACTAAAGCTCTAAAGGACAAAAATACAATAGAGCAAAATTCTGGTGATGCTGATATACCTAATGAAAGTTCATAAACAAGGTGTGGGTAGCAAAGAGTGTGTGGGAATGTTGGTAAGAACAGTGGGGAAGAGTCATCCCTGAACATGTTCTTAAATGAAGCAATTCTTGTGTTGTTTTAAAGGGTAAATTGGAGTTAGCCTAAGTGATTAGAGAAGGATGCCTCGGCTTATGGAAGTTCAAAGCCATAAAGATGTGATAAACTACTGCAGAAATTTTCATGTATATTTGTTGTTGCTTCTAGTAATGGTGATCTAAAAACTCCTACTTAAGACAACTTAAAAATCCAGACAAAATAGCTTTTAAAGTTAAAAATATCAGAATGATTATAAAAATAAGTGAGGGATTACTGGGTCAAAATACGAAACACAATGAGAGTCTAGAGATATATGCCTGAAGCCATTTTAGCTATGAGAGCATTTGAAACTGCTAAAACACACTGAGCTGTGTTTTTAATAGACACTTGATACTAGAGAAACAAAATTCAAAATCCAGCAGCAATCAAATTTGAAAACTTTGGTACAACCCAAATTTAAGTTGAGATCCCCAAAGCACAAGGAGAAGCAGAAATAAGACTATAGCCTACCTTGCCTTCTGTGTAAACTGAGAAAGTCAATCACTGAATTTGGAATATGATTGTCTTGTAGAGTCTCAGATATAAGAGAAAATCCTGCCAAGGAGGACCATACCATTATTATAGCTCTTAATTATCCCTACTCAATAAGAGTTTCAAATATAATGCCTTGAACATAGCAAAATGTAACAGAGCACACAGAGAAAAACCATTAACAATATTTGATAGACAAAATGGGATTAAGTATGATGTTAAAATGATCAATAAAGATTGTAAAATGGCTTGATTACTCTGCTCAAAGAAATGAGAGGGGAAGCAAATTGAACAAAAAACTGAAACTAAAAATGATATTGAGAAAGATTTTATAAATGAATTAAATGGATACTCTAGAACTTTAAAGATATGACAGCTAATTTAAGATACCACAGGGGTGCCTGGGTGGCTCACTTAATTAAACCTCCAATTCTTTTTCCTTTTTTTTTAACACCTTATTTTTATTTTCTTTCTTTCATTTTGGCTCAGGTCATGATGTCAGGGTTGTGAAATAGAGCCCAGTGTTGGGCTCTGTGCTGAGCCTGGAGCCTGCTTAAGATTCTTTTCCCTTCTTTTTCTATCCCTCCCTATGCTCTCACTTGCTCGCTCACTCTCTTGCTTGCAAATAAATAGATAGATAGATAGATAATAGACAAAACAAAATAAAAGCAGTTTATGAAAATAAATATAAAGATTTTGAAATGAAAACAAGTTCATAATAAAATAGAGAAGACCTACACAGCTAAAAGTTCATTCAGAAAATCTACTCTTCAAGAAATCAGTATGACACAATGTTAAGATATCAAAAGATTTGAGCATGTACTTTACAGAAAGGGTAATCCAAATGGCCACTCATATATAAAAACTGTTTATCTTTATTATGAATCTGGAATTCAATTAAATTAAATTAAAAATAAATGAAAACCTGGAATGACATACTATTACACACTTACCATATTGGGCAACAGTGAAAATGTCTTGCAAGAATGTGAAGGAATGACAGTGCACATAATAAAAACATATGAGGTAAGTTGGACAATATTTAGAAAACTTAAAAATTAAAAAAAAAATTTGGTCCATTCCTAGAAATACAACATGGAACTAAATGAATATTTTCACCAGGATATGCAAACAGATGATTATAGTTATTTCATTCATAATGGCAGATCAGTAGTGGTCTATTTGCACAATGTTACATTAAATAAGAGAGAATATTAACAAACTGGGAGGAGGGGCTAGGTTGTTATCATAAACAGATCTTCTATGGTGCTAATTATGTTCTATTTCTCAAAATCTTTAAGTTGAAAAAGTTTTCAAATTTACATCTAGATAGATAGATAGATGAATAGCTAGGTAGATGATAGATAGACAGATATCCCAGAAGCTGCAATGCTAGGCTAAGCCCAGGCTTTAAAGGGCTTTTCTATGCTCTACTAAATACTTTAAACCATTCATTATATCATAGCTCAGTGTTCAAATCTCCATTTGTTTCCTCAGTTTCCTAATATTTATCTTAAGGTGACCTGATCCAGACTTTTGATCACCTTTGTCTAAATATTTCTATTTTAACAAAGTCCTTTTGAACACTCAGAGACTAAAACTTAGAAAAATACTCTGATTGTTATCTCACTAGAGTGGAAAATATATAGTTACCCATTAACTAATGATATCCATGACATTTTTAATTCTTGGGAGCTTTTGGTTAAATGAATTTTTTAAGCTTCCTTTAAATGAAGCTTTAAGCCATCACCACATGAATACAATTAAAGAACTAAATGAAAACAAGCCAAGTATTTACAGAGTAATAGAATGTGCAGTGGAAAGAGTACAGTTCTGAAATCATAAAGCCTAAATTAGTGTGATGCATCCTTACTAGCCATGTAATCATAAACCAGTTATCTAAATGTGTTAGCCTCAGTGTTTTCACCCATGAAATGGTGATGATAATACTTATTATGCAGAATTGTTGTGTGGATGTGATGAAGCATGGAGCATGAGAGTCTCATATTCCATGCTAAAATGATAGCTATTTTTATACTTATAATAATTCTAATAATAGTAATTAAATTGTTCAAAATGATAATATTCATTTATATTGAGGCATTGTATTGACTATTCATAGACACATTTACCAAAATAAATTTCATTTTACTTTAACCCCTCTGAGGATATATATTCCCTAATTCAATATGAATCTCATTATGAATAATAATTATCATAATAAATACGCTGATTTTTCTTCTTTTTAGGGAAGTATCCTTTACTGTTGAACATAAAGAAACTTAAGCAAGTCTGTCTTATTCAAAATTTGCATGCTGCTTTCTTATGAAACTAGATGATAGAGTTGTATGAAATAAATTCATGCAGTTAAGACATTTATGTTTGGAAAACTGGGTGGTCAGTTTAGTATTTCAAAAGAAGATTTTAAATTTAAACCTTAAAACTGAGCTCTTTCAGCCTTATTTATAGACCATCCTTCATGCTTCCTAAGTACTCCTTCATTGTAAACTAAGTAATAGTTTTTGTCCCAGTGTATAGAACTAAAATGGATTTTATATTCGATTATTTCAGAGTTAGATGCAGTTTCTACTTCCTTACTTCCTTTTTTGAAAAATAGATTAATTCTACAAAAAGTTTTTTCCAGCTTTATTGAAAAATAATCGACATATTATAATTTATAAATATAAGAAATGATTTCTTATAACATTGCAAACTTTTAACATTGTGTAAATTTTGTACAATTTGATAAATTGGCATACATCTGTATTGCAATATAGTCTACATAAAAATGTTAATACATCTACTATCTCATATAGTTGCCACTGTTTTTTATGCATGTATGGTAAGGAATTTTAAGATCTACTCTCTTAGCAATAACTTTTATGTATATAGTACCGTAGAGATAAACTTCAGAGGTCTTGTGGGTTTTGTTCCAGACCGCCTCAATAAAGTGATTATCTCAATAAACTAAGTCAAATTATTATTATTATTTTTTTTGGTTTCCCAGTGCAAATAAAAAATTATGTTTCCCAGTGCATATAAAAAATAAACACTATACTGCACTGTTCAAAAGCATTATGCCTTTAAGAAAAAACAAGGTATATACCTTAAGTAAACTAGTTCTGAGTTTTCAGTGGGTCATAATTACTGATCACAGATCACCATAACAAATACAATAATAATGAAAAAACTTGAAATATTGCAAGAATTACCAACATGTGACAGAGAGACACAAAATGAACAAATGTCGTTAGAAAAATGGTGGCAGCAGACCTCTTTTATACAAGATTGATATAAACTTTCAACTTGTAAGAATGTGATATATGCAAAGTTTAATAAAGGGAAGCACAATAAAAATGTATGTATATATTATTAACTATGATCATCATACTGTACATAAGATCCCCAGAACTTTTTCATATTATAGTTGCAAGTTTGTACCCTTTGACCACCTTATTCCACCCCAGGTTCACCTCTTGTCAACTCAACTCTAAGTTTCCATTAGTTTGCTTTTTCTTCAGATTCTGTATGTAAGGGATATCATAATACATAAATTAAAATATATATAAAATCTTTGAAATATTTCACTTAGTATAAGACCTTCAAGATCCATCCATGCTGTTGTAAATGGCAGTATTTCTTAATTTTTCATGGTTCAGTAGTATTCCATAGTATATATTTACCATACTTATTTTATCCATTCACCCAATATGGATACTGAAGTTATTTCCATCTCTTGCTTAGAGTTAATAATTTTATAATGAACATAAGAGTGCAGATATGTCTTCGAATAGTGACTTCGTTTCCTTTAGATATATACCTAGAGGTGGGATTACTGAATCATATGGTGATTTTACTTTTAATAATATGAATAATCTCCATACTGTTTTCCATACAAATTTATATCCCTATCACAGTACATAAGTTCCCCATTTTCCCCAATATTTATCAAAATTTGTCAGTTTTAATTTTTTGGTTTTATATATTCTAATAGGTAGTAATATCTTGTTGTGTTTTTCAGAGGTAAACAACAACAACAACAACATAATGACTTTGCCCTGAGTTTTTACGTTGAGCACTTTTTAATGCTCCTGTTGGTCATTTATATAACTTTTTTGAAAAAAAAGTCTATTGATATCCTTTTGCTATTTTTTAAATTATATATTTTTTTCTATTTGTATCTGTTGGTTATTAACCTCTTTTCAGATATAAGATTTGTAAGTATTTTCTTCCATTCTGTGGATTGTGTTTTCATTCCCTTTTGGTTTTTTTTTGGCAATGCAGAAACTTTAGTTTGATGTAATACCATGTATTTATTTTTGCTTTTTTTGCTTGTGTTTTTGGCCTGGTATCCAAAAAACTATTGGCAAGACCAATGTCCAGGAGAATTTTTCCTATGTTTTCCTTTAGGAAATTTAGTTTCATGCATCACATTTAAGTCTTTAATCTATTTCAAGTTAAGATTTATGAGTGATATAAGGTTCCAGTTTCATGCTGGTTTATGTGACTATTCAGTTTTAAATATCATTTATTGAACAGACTATCTTTACCCATTATATATGTTGGCTCCTGTCAAATATTAGGTGACTGTATGAAAGGATTTATTTCTGGACTCTCAATTCTGTTCTACTTGTTTACTGGTCTGTTTTTATGCCAGTATACTTTATTGTTTTGAGCATGAGGGCTTTGTAGTATAGTTTCAAATCAAGAAGTGTAATTTCGCTTCTTCATTCTTTCTCAGAACTGCTTTAATTATTTGTTGTCTTTTATGGTCTCATATAAATTTTAGGATTCTTTACTTCTGTAAAAAAAAAATATTGGATTTTTTAAAAAGATTTTTTATTTATTTATTTGACAGAGAGAGATGACAAGCAGGCAGAGAGGCAGGCAGAGAGAGAAGAGGTAGCAGCTTCGTGCTGAGCTGAGAGCCTGATGCAGGGCTCGATCCCAGGACCCTGGGATCATGACCTGAGCCGAAGGCAGCGGCTTAACCCACTTGAGCCACCCAGGCGCCCCTAACATTGGATTTTTGATAGGAATTGAATTTACAGATGGTTTTCGGTAGTATGGACATTTTAACAATGTTAATTCTTACCATTCATAAATATGAGCTATCTTTCCATTTATGTCTCCTTCAAATTCTTTATCAATGTCATAGTTTATGGGGTACAGATCTTTCATCTTCTTAGTTAAATCTTTTCCTAAGTATTTTGTTATTTTTGATGCTATTGTGAATTAGATTGTTCTCTTTATTTTTTCAGATAGTTCATCATTAGAGTGTTAAAATGCTCCTGTCTTGTGCTTACTTTGGCAGCACATATACTAAAATTGGAATGATGCAGAGAAGATTAGCGTGATCACTGAGCAAGGATGACATGAAAAACTATTTTAAAAAAACGAAACAAAACAAAATTCCTGTCTTTTATATATTGATCTTGTATTTGGCAGCTTTATTAAATTTGTTTATTCAAAATTTTTTGTGAAGTTTTTAGGATTTTTTTACATGTAAGTTCATGTTATCCAAAAAAAGAAAATTTTACTTCTTCCTTTTTTTTTTTTTTTTGGAGTCTTTTATTTCTTTGTGTTCCTTGTTTCTCTGGCTAGGACATCCAGTACTATGTCAAATGAGAGTAGTGAAAGTGGACACACTTGTCTTTTTTCTGATCTTTAAGGGGAAAACTTTCAAACTTTTTTGATTGAATATGAGATTAGCTCTGGGCTTGGGCTTGCAATATGTGTTTTTTCTTTAATGGATTTTTTAAATTATTTTTAAAAATTTTTTTATAAACATATAATGTGTTTTTATCCCTAGGGGTACAGGTCTGTGAATCACCAGGTTTACACATTTCACCGCAGTCACCATCACTCACCATAGCACCTGCTCTCCCCAATGTCCATACCCCCACCATCCTCTCCCAACACACCTCCCCCCAGCAACCCTCATTCTGTTTTGTGAGATTCAGTCTTTTATGGTTTGTCTCCCTCCCAATCCCATCTTCTTTTATTTTTCTTTTCGTACGCCCGAAACCGCCTATGTTGCATCTCCACTTCATCATATCAGGGAGATCATATGATAGTTGTCTTTCTCAGATTGATTTATTTCGCCAAGCATAATACCCTCTAGTTCCATCCATGTCATCACAAATAGCAGGATTTCATTTTTTTGATGGCTGCACAGTATCCCATTTTACATATATACCACATCTTATTTATTGATTGATCCGTTGAAGGACATTTAGGTTCTTTCCATAGTTTAACTATTGTGGACATTGCTGCTATAAACACTTGGGTGCATGTGCCCCTTCAGAATGCCACGTTTGTATCTTTAGGGTATATACCCAGTACTACAATCACTGGGTCATAGGGTACTTCTATTTTCAGCTTTTTGAGGCACCTCCATGCTGTTTTCCAGAGTGGTTGCACCAGCTTGCATTCCCACGTACAGTGTAGGAGGGTTGCCCTTTCTCCACATCCTCGCCAGCATCTGTCATTGACTGACTTGTTAGTTTTAGCCATTCTGAAAGGTGTGAGGTGGTATCTCATTCCGGTTTTGATTTGTATTTCCCTGATGCCGAGTGATGTGGAGCATTTTTTCATGTGTCTGTTGGCCATTTGGATGTATTCTTTGCAGAAATGTCTGTTCATGTCCTCTGCCCATTTCTTGATTGGATTATTTGTTCTTAGGGTGTTGAGTTTGATAAGCTCTTTATAGATTTTGGATAGATACTGGCCCTTTATCTGGTATGTCATTTGCAAAGATCTTCTCCCAGATAACTTCTGACAGTCATCTTTTGGCTTTGTTAACTGTTTCCTTTGCTGTGCAAAAGCTTTTTGATCTGATGAAATCCCAGTAGTTCATTCTTGCCCTTGCTTCCCTTGCCTTTGGCGATGTTCCTAGGAAGAAGTTGCTGCTGCTGAGGTCAAAGAGGTTGCTACCTGTTCTCTCCTCAAGGATTTTGATGGATTCCTTTCTCACTTTATGCTTCTTCATCCATTTCCAGTCTATTTTCATGTGTGGTGTAAGGAAATGGTCCAATTTCATTTTTCTGCGTGTGGCTGTTCAATTTCCCCAACACCATTTGTTGAAGAGGCTGTCTTTTTTCCATAGGACATTCCTTCCTGCTTTGTTGAAGATTAGTTGACCATAGAGTTGAGGGTGTATTTCTGGGCTCTCTATTCTGTTCCATTGATCTATGTCTGTTTTGGGGACAGTTCCCTACTATCTTGATGATGACAACTTTGTAATAGAGCTTGAGGTCTGGAATTGTGATGCCAACAACTTTGGCTTTCTTTTTCAATATTCCTCTGGCTCTTCGAGGTATTTTCTGGTTCCATATGTATTTTAGGATGATTTGTCCCATTTCTTTGAAAACAATGGATGGGACTTTGATAGGGATTGCATTAAATGTGTAGATTGCTTTAGGTAGCATAGACATTTTCACAATATTTGTTCTTCCAATACAGGAGCATGGAACATTTTTCCATTTCTTTGTGTCTTCTTCAATTTCTTTCATGAGTACTTTAGAGTTTTCTGAGTATAGATTCTTTGTTAGGTTTATTCCTAGGTATCTTAGGGTTTTGCGTGCAGTTGTAAATGGGATTCACTCCTTAATTTCTATTTCTTCAGTCTTGTTGGTATAAAAAAATGCAACCAATTTCTGTTCATTGATTTATATCCTGACACTTTACAGAATTTCTATACAAGTTATAGCAGATTTGGAGTGGAGTCCTTTAAGTTTTCCACATACAGTATCATATCATCTGCAAACAGGGATAGTTTGACTTCTCTTCTGCCAATTTGGCAAAATTTGGATGGCTTTAATTTCTTTTTGTTGTCTGATTGCTGAGGCTAGGACTTCGAGTACAATGTTGAATAGCAGTGGTGATAACGGACATCCCTGCCGTGTTCCTGACCTCAGCGGAAAAGTATTCAGTTTTTCTCCATTGAGAATGATATTTGCAGTGGGTTTTTCATAGATGGCTTTGATAATATTGATAATATGTGCCCTCTATCGCTACACTTTGAAGAGTTTTTTTTTAAGATTTAATTTATTTATTTGACAGAGAGAGAGATCACAAATAGGCAGAGAGACAGACAGAGAGAGAGATGAGGAGAAGCAGGCTCCCTGCTGAGCAGAAAGCCCAATGCAGGACTCGATCCCAGGCCCCTGGGATCATGACCTGAGCCGAAGGTAGAGGCTCAACCCACTGAGCCACCCAGGTGGCCCCACTTTGAAGAGTTTTAATCAGGAAGGGATACTGCACTTTGCCAAATGCTTTTTCAGCATCTATGGAGAGTATCATATGGTTCTTGTTCTTTCTTTTATTGATGTGTTGTATCACATTGATTGATTTGCAGATGTTGAACCAACCTTGTAGCCCTGGAATAAATCCCAGTTGGTCGTGGTGAATAATCCTTTTAATGTACTGTTGAATCTTATTGGCTAGTATTTTGGTGAGAATTTTCGCATCTGTGTTCATCAAGGATATTGGTCTGTAGTTCTCTTTTTTGATGGGATCCTTGTCTGGTTTTGGGATCAAGGTGATGCTGGCCTCAGAAAAAAAAGAGTTTGGGAGTTTTCCTTCCATTTCTATTTTTTTGGAACAGTATCATGAGAATAGGAATTAATTCTTCTTTAAATGTTTGGTATCATTCCCCTGGGAAGCCATCTGGCCCGGGGCTTTTGTTTGTTTGGAGATTGTTGATGACTGTTTCAATCTCCGTACTGGTTATGGGTCTGCTCAGGTTTTCTATTTCTTCGTGGTTCAGTTGTGGTAGTTTATATGTCTCTAGGAATGTATCCATTTCTTACAGATTGTTGAATTTATTGGCGTAGAGTTGCTCATAGTATGTTCTTATAATTGTTTGTATTTCTTTGGTGTTGGTTGTGATCTCTCCTCTTTCATTCATGATTTTATTTATTTGGGTTCTTTCTCTTTTCTTTTTGATAAGTCTGGAAAGGGGTTTATCAATCTTATTAATTCTTTCAAAGAACCAGTTTCCTAATTTCGTTGATTTGTTCTATTGTTTTTGTTGTTGTTGTTGTTGTTGTTTTGTGGTTTTTGTTTGTTTGCTTCTATTTCATTGATTTCTGCTCTGATCTTTATTATTCCTCTTCGCCTGCTGGGTTTAGGCTTTCCTTGTTGTTCTTTCTCCAACTCCTTTAGGTGTAGGGTTATGTTGTGTATTTGAGATCTGAGAGAGAAGCGTGGTGGCACACGTCTGTCACTGCACTCCCCAGGAGCAAGTCTGGGGAAGGCGCAGCTCGCCGCCCCCAGAGAAGAGAAGGAGCCGTTGGCCTTGTGGTCGGGAAAAGGACGGGAAGCAGGGTAGCCTGCCATGGCAGGAAGAGCAGGCCGGTGGCAAGACAAGTGTCACCCGCTCCCTGTGCAGAGAGATGGAAGCCTGGCTGCTAAGGAGACATGAGGGGACGACTAGGGCAGGGACGCGTGCTCCACTCTGAGGAAGGAGTGTGGGCAGAAGGCAGGCCTGTCCTGTGCCTCTGGTCCCAAGGGGACAGCATCTCCTTGACCTCCTGTCCATAGGGCATACTTGGGCTAGCTACCAGGCGCCATACACAGAACTCGCAGAAACAGCTCCCTCGAGAAACGGGCAGTCAGATGCCATCTTCCTCCAACATGTGACAGAGTTGACGGTGGCAGGGAGTTTGCGGGGTAGGAGTGGGGACAATTCCTCAAAGCTCCCCATTTCAGTGAACGGGCGGGGTTCAGGGATCCTGTCGCCTCTCCTCTCCTGTGGGGAAGGCACTGGCCTTGTCCGCGAATCCGCCCGAGGTCCAGTGCCAAAGGCCAAGCGTTGCCTACACCGGGAGATGGTAGTGTGCATAGAGTGCCATCTTAGGCCACGCACGCTGCTGCAGGGTTTTGACTGTGTCTGCTTAGTTCGTCCTGGCAGGGTGAACCCAGGGCGCCAACATGGAGCCCAGGAAAGCAAGGTCCAAGAGACACCAGCACTCCCGTGACTCTTCTTACCTGATGCGACAGAGCGTACACCCAAAGCCTTTCTGAGGAGGAAGCAGCAGCGAAGTTGGGATCGTGCCAAGATGAAAACCTCTGCAAAAGCATAGCAGTCGCTGGGAAATCAGAGTCGGTTCTGAGGGCTGCTGTTGCTGCTTGCCTGACCCTAGTATTCGCAGCATGATGGGAGAAACCCTCATAGAGCGAAAGCCTCTTTGCCCTGGCATCTCTTCTGGGAAAGCACAGCATTCTTTGGGAAATGAGTCCGGTCTGAGGGATGCTCCTGTGCGCCTGAGCTGGTCTCCTCATCATGGTGTAATAAACCCGCATGGAGCGAAATCCTCTATGCCTGGGAATCCCCTCTGCCTGAGAGAGAAGCGCGTTTGCGCCTGTGGAAACAGCCTTAAGCAAAGGGACCTGTTTTTCAGTGCGGTCACCAGGAGCATGTCTGTGGAAGGTGAAGCACGCTGCACGGGGAGAAGAGCTGGAGCCGTTGGCGTTCGGGTCTGGACACGGTTGCGAAGCAGGAGAGCCGGCCCTGGCAGGCACAGCGGCCGGTGGAAATACAAGTGTCACCCACTCCCAGTGAGAGAGACAGAAGCCTGACGGCTAAGGAGACAGAAGGGGATGAGTAGGGCAGGGCACGTGCTCCACTCTTTGAAGGAGTCTGGGCAGAGAGCATGCCTGTCCTGAACCTCTGGGCCCAAGGAGAGAGCAGCTCCTTGGCCACCAGTCCCTGGGGCAGACATGCGTTAGCCACCAGGCGCCTACGCTGAACTCGCAGAAACAGCTCCCTGAAATAACGGGGAGTCAGATGCCGTCTTCCACCAGGATGTGGAAGATTGGAGGAGGCTCCGGGTTTAAGGGGAAGGAGTGGGCACAGTCCCCCAAAGCTCCCTAATCTGTGCACGCCCGAGTGCAGAGATCCTGTAGCCTCCCCTCTCCTGTGGTGAAGGCTCTGGCCTAGACCCCGAGGCTGCCTGATATCTGGAGCAAAAGGAAAAGCCTAACCTACCCCAGGAGATGGTCACAGGCATAGAGTGCCATGCTAGGCCAAGCACGCTGCTGCAGGGTTGTGACTGTGTCTGCTTAGTTCGGCATAACAAGATGAATCCCAGGCATAAACTCGGAGCTTGGGAAAGCAAGTCCCAAGAGGCACCAGCTCTCCCGCGGCTCTTCTTCCATGCCACGCAGAGAGAACACCCAAAGCCTTTCTGAGGAAGCAGCAGCGAAGTGCTTTTCACTCCAAGCCAAAGCCTCAGGGAGAGCACAGCATTCGCTGAGAAATGTTCTGCGGGCTGCTGCTGCTTGCCTGAGCTCAGTCTCGCGGTGGGAGAAACCCGCATACAGCGAAAGCCTCTTTCCTGGGTATCTCCCCTGGGAAAGCACAGCGTTCCTTGGGAAATCAGAGTTGGGTTTGGGGATGCCGCTGCTGCTTGCCTGATCTAGTGTCCGCAGCTCGGTGGAAGATACCCGCATGGAGCGAAATACTCTTTGCCCTAGCATCCCCTCTGCCTGAGAGAGAAGCCAAGTGTTGGGAAGGCGCAGCACGCCGCCCCCGGAGAAGAGAAGGAGCCGTTGGCCTTGGGGTCGGGAAACGCTCGGGAAGCAGGATAGCCTGCCGTGGCACGAACAGCAGGCCGGTGGCAAAACAAGTGTCACCCGCTCCCTGTGCAGAGAGATGGAAGCCTGGCTCCTAAGGAGACATGAGGGGACGAACTAGGGCAGAGGCGCTTGCTCCACTCTTAGGAAGGAATCTGGGCAGAAAGCATGCCTGTACTGTGCGTCTGGTCCCAAGGAGACAGCATCTCCTTGGACACCTGTCCTTGGGGCAGACATGCGCTAGCCACAAGACGCCTACGCTGAACTCGAAGAAACAGCTCCCTGAAATGACGGGGAGTCAGATGCCGTCTTCCTCCAGGAAGTGGAAGCTTGGAGGAGGCACGGGGTTTAAGGGGAAGGAGTGGGCACAGTGCCCCAAATCTCCCTAATCTGTGCACGGGCCGTGTGCAGGGATCCTGTCGCCTCCTCACTCTTGTGGTGAAGGCATTGGCCTAGACCCCGAGTCTGCCTGAGAGCCGGAGCAAAAGGCAAAGTCTAACCTACCCAGGGAGATGGTCATAGGCATAGAGTGCCATGCTCGGCCAAGCACGCAGCTGCAAGGTTGTGACTGTGTCTGCTTAGTTCGGCATAGCAAGGTGAATCCCGGGCGTAACCTCGGAGCCCGGGAAAGCAAGTCCCAAGAGGCACCAGCTTCTCCGAGGCTCTTCTTCACTGCCGCGCAGAGTGAACACCCAAAGCCTTTCTGAGGAAGCAGCAGCGAAGTGCGGTTCGTGCCAAGCTGAAAACCTCTGCGTAAGCATAGTATTCCCTGGGAAATCAGAGTCGGATCTGAGGGCTGCTGTTGCTGCTTGCTTTAGACTCGTATTCGCAGCACGATGGGAGAAACCCGCATAGAGCGAAAGCCTCTTTGCCCTGGCATCCCCTCTGGGAAAGCACACCATTATTTCGGAAATCAGAGTCCGGTCTGAGTTATGCTCCTGTTTGTGTGAGCTGGTCTCCTCAGCACGGTGTAATAAACCCGCAGGGAGCGAAATCCTCTATGCCTGGGCATCCCCTCTGCCTGAGAGAGAAGCGCCGTTGCGCCTCTGGAAAGAGCATTAAAGAAAAGGGACACGTTTTTCAGGGCGGTCCCAAGGAGTAGTCTGTGGTAGGTGCAGCACGCTGCTCGGGGAGAAGAGCAAGTGCTGTTGGCCATGGTCTCGAAAAGGTTGCGAAGCAGGAGACCGGCCCTGGAAGGCACAGCACCCGGAGGAAATACAAATGTCACCCACTCCCAGTGCAGAGAGACAGAAGCCTAGCTGCTAAGGAGATAGGAGAGGATGAGTAGGGCAGGGCACGTGCTCCACTCTTGGGAAGGTGTCTGGGCGGAGAGCATGCCTGTCCTTAACTCTGGGCCCAAGGAGACAGCAGTTCCTTGGCCACCCGTCCCTGGGGCAGACATGCGCTAGCCACCAGGCGCCTACTCTGAACTCGCAGAAACAGCTCCCTGAAATAACGGGGAGTCAGATGCCATCTTCCTCCAGGATGTGGAAGCTCGGAGGAGGCACGAGGTTTAAGGGGAAGGAGTGGGCACAGTCCCACAAACTCTCTAATCTGTGCACGGGCCGTGTGTAGGGATCCTGTCGCCTCCTCTCTCCTGTGGTGAAGGCACTGGCCTAGACCCCTAGTTTGCCTGAGAGCCGGAGCAAAAGCCAAAGCCTAACCTACCCCAGGAAATGGTCATAGGCATAGAGTGCCATGCTAGGCCAAGCACGCTGCTGCAGGGTTGTGACTGTGTCTGCTTAGTTCAGCATAGCAAGGTGAATCCCGGGCGTAAACTCGGAGACCGGGAGAGCAAGTCCCAAGAGGCAACAGCTCTCCCGCGGCTCTTCTTCCCTCCCGCGCAGAGTGATCACCCAAAGCCTTTCTGAGGAAGCAGCAGCGAAGTGCGGTTCGTGCCATGTGAAAACCTCTGCGAAAGCATAGCAGTCGCTGGGAAATTAGAGTCGGATCTGAGAGCTGCTGTTGCTGCTTGCTTTAGCCTAGTATTTGCAGAACGATGGGATAAACCCGCATGGAGCGAAAGCCTCTTTGCCCTGGCATCCCCTCTGGGAAAGCACAGCATTCTTTGGGAAATCAGAGTCCGGTCTGAGGGATGCTCCTGTTTGCTTGAGCTGGTCTCCTCAGCACGGTGTAATAAACCCATATGGAGCGGAATCCTCTATGCCTGGGCATCCCCGCTGCATGGGAGAGAAGCGCGATTGCACCTGTGGAAAGAGCCTTAAGGAAAGGGAAATTTTTTCACTCTGCTCCCCAGGAGCATATGTGTGGAAAGTTCAGCAAGCTGCCGGAGAGAAGAGCAGGAGCCGTTGGACTTCTGGTCTGGAAAAGATTGCGAAGCAGGAGAGCCGGCAATACAAGTATCCCCGGCTCCCAGTGCAGAGAGACAGAAGCCTGGCTGCTAAGGAGACAGGAAGGGATGCGTAGGGCAGGGCGCGTGCTCCACTCTTAGGAAGGAATCTGGGCAGAAAGCATGCCTGTCCTGAGCCTCTGGGCCCAAGGAGACAGCAGCTCCTTGGCCAGCTGTCCTTGGGGCAGACATGCGCTAGCCACCAGGCGCCTACTCTGAACTCGCCGAATCAGCTCTCAGAAATAATGCGGAGTCAGATGCCGTCTTCCTCCATGATGGGGAAGCTCGGAGGAAGCATGGTGTTTAAGGGGAAGGAGTGGGCACAGTCCCCCAAAGCTCCCTAATCTGCGCACGGGCCTAGTGCAGGGATCCTGTCGCCTCCTCTCTCCTGTGGTGAAGGCACTGGCCTAGACCCGGAGTCGGCCTGAGAGCCGGAGCAAATGGCAAAGCCTAACCTACCACATAAGATGGTCATAGGCATAGAGTGCCATGCTAGGCCAAGCACGCTGCTGCAGGGTTGTGACTGTGTCTGCTTAGTTCCGCATAGCAAGGTGAATCCCGGGCGTAACCTCGGAGCCCGGGAAAGCAAGTCCCAAGAGGCACCAGCTCTCCCGCGGCTCTTCTTCGCTGCCGCGCAGAGTGAACACCCAAAGCCTTTCTGAGGAAGCAGCAGCGAAGTGCGGTTCCTGCCATGCTGAAAACCTCTGCAAAAGCATAGTAGTCGCTGGGAAATTAGAGTCAGATCTCAGGGCTGCTGTTGCTGCTTGCTTTAGCCTGGTAATTGCAGCACGATGGGAGAACCCGCATAGAGCGAAAGCCTCTTTGCCCTGGCATCCCCTCTGGTATAGCACAGCATTCTTTGGGAAATCAGAGTCCGGTCTGAGGGATGCTCCTGTTTGCCTGAACTGGTCTCCTCAGCACGGTGTAATAAACCCGCATGGAGCGAAATCCTTGGCCACCTGTCCCTGGACCAGACATGCGCTAGCCACCAGGTGCCTACGCTGAACTCGCAAAAACAGCTCCCTGAAATAACGGGGAGGCAGGTGCCGTCTTCCTCCAGGATGTGGAAGCCTGGAGGTGGCACGGGGTTTAAGGCGAAGGAGTGGGCACAGTCCCCCAAAGCTCCGTATTCAGTGCACGGGCTGTGTGCAGGGATCCTGTCACCTCTTCTTTCCTGTGTGGAAAGCACTGGCCTAGTCCGAGAATCCGCCTGAGCGCGAGTGTAAAAGGCCAAGCGATGCCTACACTGGGAGATGATAGTGTGCATAGAGTGCCATCCTAGTCTACGCACGCTACTGCAGGGTTGTGGCTGTGTCTGTTTAGTACGGCCTGTCAGGGTGAACCCAGGACGCGAACATTGAGCCCAGGAAAGCAAGGCCCAAGAGGCACTAGCTCTCCCGCAGCTCTTCTTCCCTGTCGCGACTGAAGCCTTGCTGAGGATGCAGCAGCAAAGTGCTGCTCGTTCCAAGACAAAGCCTCTGCGAAAGCACAGCATTCGCTGAGAAATGTTCTGCGGGCTTCTGCTTCTTGCTGAGCCCAGTCTCGTGGTGGGAGAAACCCGCAAACAGCGAAAGCCTCTTTGCCTGGGCATCTCCGCTGGGAAAGCACTGGCCTAGTCCGAGAATCCGCCTGAGCAACAGAGTAAAGGGCCAAACCTTACGTACCCGAGGACATGGTCATAGGCATAGAGTGCCATGCTAGGCCAAGCACGCTGCTGCAGGGTTGTGACTGTGTCTGCTTAGTTCGGCATAGCAAGGTGAACCCCCGGCGTGAACTTAGAGCCCGGGAAAGGACGTCCCAAGAGGCAACAGCTCTCCCAGGGCTGTTGTTCCCTGCCGCATCAGAGCGAACACACTGCAGTAGCGTACGTAGCCTAGGATGGCACTCTATGCACAGTACCATAGCCCGGTGTAGGCAACGCTTGGCCTTTGGCACTGGACCTCAGGCGGATTCGCGGACAAGGCCAGTGCCTTCCCCACAGGAGCGGAGAGGAGACAGGATCCCTGAACACCGCCCGTTCACTGAAATGGGGAGCTTTGGGGCATTGTCCCCACTCCTACCGCGCAAACTTCCTGCCACTGTAAACGCTGTCACATGTTGGAGGAAGATGGCATCTGACTGCCCTTTTCTCGAGGGAGCTGTTTCTGTGAGTTCCGGGTATGGCGCCTGGTAGCTAGCCCAAGTATGCCCTATGGAGAGGTGGTGAAGGAGATGCTGTCCCCTTGGGACCAGAGGCACAGGACAGGCCTGCCCTCTGCCCACACTCCTTCCTCAGAGTGGAGCACGCGTCCCTGCCCTAGTCGTCCCCTCATGTCTCCTTAGGAGCCAGGCTTCCATCTCTCCGCACAGGGAGCGGGTGACACTTGTCTTGCCACCGCCCTGCTGTTCCGGCCACGGCAGGCTAAATTGCTTCCCGAGCGTTTCCCGACCCAAAGGCCAAGGGCTCCTTCTCTTCTCCGGGGGCGGCGTGCTGCACCTTCCCCACACTTGGCTTCTCTCTCAGGCAGAGGGGATGCTAGGGCAAAGAGTATTTCGCTCCATGCGGGTATCTTCCACCGAGCTGCGGACACTAGTTCAGGCAAGCAGCAGCAGCATCCCAAAAACCAACTCTGATTTCCAAAGGAACGCTGTGCTTTCCCAGGAGAGATGCCCAGGCAAAGAGGCTTTCGCTGTATGCGAGTTTCTCCCACCGTGAGACTGGGCTCAGGCAAGCAGCAGCAGCCCGCAGAACATTTCTCAGCGAATGCTGTGCTCTCACAGAGGCTTTGGCTTGGGCGAACACACTTCGCTGCTGCTTCCTCAGAAAGGCTTTGGGTATTCACTCTGCGCGGGAGGGAAGAAGAGCCGCGGGAGAGCTGGTACCTCTTGGGACTTGCTTTCCCGGTCCCCGAGTTTAAGCCCGGGATTCACCTTGCTATGCTGGACTAAGCAGACACAGTCACAACCCTGCAGCAGCGTGCTTGGCCTAGCATGGCACTCTAGGCCTATGACCATCTCCTGGGGTAGGTTAGGCTTTGCCTTTTGCTCCGGGTCTCAGGCAGCCTCGGAGTCTAGGCCAGTGCCTTCACCACAGGAGAGAGGAGGCGACAGGATCCCTGCACATGGACCGTGCACAGATTAGGGAGCTTTGGGGGACTGTGCCCACTCCTTCCCCTTAAACCCTGTGCCTCCTCCGAGCTTCCACATCCTGGTGGAAGACGGCACGTGACTCCCCGTCATTTTCGGGAGCAGTTTCTGCGAGTTCAGAGTAGGCGCCTGGTGGCTAGCGCATATCTGCCCCAGGGACGGGTGGCCAAGGAGCTGCTGTCTCCTTGGGCCCAGAGGTTCAGGAGAGGCATGCTTTCTGCCCAGACTCCTTCCTAAGAGTGGAGCATGCGCCCTGCCCTACTCATCCCCTCCTGTCTCCTTAGCAGCCAGACTTCTGTCTCTCTGCACTGGGAGCGGGTGACACTTGTATTTCCACCGGCCACTGTGCATGCCAGGGCCAGCTCTCCTGCTTCGCAACCGTGTCCAGACCCGAACGCCAACGGCTCCACCTCTTCTCCCCGTGCAGCGTGCTGCACCTTCCACAGACATGCTCCTGGTGACCGCACTGAAAAACAGGTCTCTTTGCTTAAGGCTCTTTCCACAGGCGCAAACGCCCTTCTCTCTCAGGCAGAGGGGATGCTCAAGCATAGAGGATTTCGCTCCATGCGGGTTTATTACACCATGCTGAGGAGACCAGCTCAGGCGCACAGGAGCATCCCTCAGACCGGACTCATTTCCCAAAGAATGCTGTGCTTTCCCAGAAGAGATGCCAGGGCAAAGAGGCTTTCGCTCTATGAGGGTTTCTGCCATCATGCTGCGAATACTAGGGTCAGGCAAGCAGCAACAGCAGCCCTCAGAACCGACTCTGATTTCCCAGCGACTGCTATGCTTTTGCAGAGGTTTTCATCTTGGCACGATCCCAACTTCGCTGCTGCTTCCTCCTCAGAAAGGCTTTGGGTGTTCGCTCTGTCGCATCAGGTAAGAAGAGTCACGGGAGTGCTGGTGTCTCTTGGACCTTGCTTTCCTGGGCTCCATGTTGGCGCCCTGGGTTCACCCTGCCAGGCCGAACTAAGCAGAAACAGTCAAAACCCTGCAGCAGCGTGCGTGGCCTAAGATGGCACTCTATGCACACTACCATCTCCCGGTGTAGGAAACGCTTGGCCTTTGGCACTGGACCTTAGGCGGATTCGCAGACAAGGCCAGTGTATTCCCCACAGGAGAGGAGAGGCGACAGGATCCCTGAACACCGCCTGTTCACTGAAATGGGGAGCTTTGGGGGATTGTCCCCACTCCTACCCCGCAAACTCCCTGCCACCGCAAACGCTGTCACATGTTGGAGGAAGATGGCATCTACCCGTTTCTCGAGAGTGCTGTTTCTGCGAGTTCTGTGTATGGCGCCTGGTAGCTAGCCCAAGTATGCCCTATGGACAGGAGGTCAAGGAGATGCTGTCCCCTTGGGACCAGAGGCACAGGACAGGCCTGCCTTCTGCCCACACTCCTTCCTCAGAGTGGAGCACGCTTCCCTGCCCTAGTCGTCCCCTCATGTCTCCTTAGCAGCCAGGCTTCCATCTCTCTGCACAGGGAGCGGGTGACACTTGTCTTGCCACCGGCCTGCTCTTCCTGCCATGGCAGGCTATCCTGCTTCCCGTCCTTTTCCCGACCACAAGGCCAACGGCTCCTTCTCTTCTCTGGGGGCGGCGAGCTGCGCCTTCCCCAGACTTGCTCCTGGGGAGTGCAGTGACAGACGTGTGCCACCACGCTTCTCTCTCAGATCTCAAATACACAACATAACCCTACACCTAAAGGAGTTGGAGAAAGAACAACAAGGAAAGCCTAAACCCAGCAGGCGAAGAGGAATAATAAAGATCAGAGCAGAAATCAATGAAATAGAAGCAAACAAACAAAAACCACAAAACAACAACAACAACAAAAAAAAAAAACAATAGAACAAATCAACGAAATTAGGAAACTGGTTCTTTGAAAGAATTAATAAGATTGATAAACCCCTTTCCAGACTTATCAAAAAGAAAAGAGAAAGAACCCAAATAAATAAAATCATGAATGAAAGAGGAGAGATCACAACCAACACCAAAGAAATACAAACAATTATAAGAACATACTATGAGCAACTCTACGCCAATAAATTCAACAATCTGTAAGAAATGGATACATTCCTAGAGACATATAAACTACCACAACTGAACCAGGAAGAAATAGAAAACCTGAGCAGACCCATAACCAGTACGGAGATTGAAACAGTCATCAACAATCTCCAAACAAACAAAAGCCCCGGGCCAGATGGCTTCCCAGGGGAATGATACCAAACATTTAAAGAAGAATTAATTCCTATTCTCATGATACTGTTCCAAAAAAATAGAAATGGAAGGAAAACTCCCAAACTCTTTTTTTTCTGAGGCCAGCATCACCTTGATCCCAAAACCAGACAAGGATCCCATCAAAAAAGAGAACTACAGACCAATATCCTTGATGAACACAGATGCGAAAATTCTCACCAAAATACTAGCCAATAAGATTCAACAGTACATTAAAAGGATTATTCACCACGACCAACTTGGATTTATTCCAGGGCTACAAGGTTGGTTCAACATCTGCAAATCAATCAATGTGATACAACACATCAATAAAAGAAAGAACAAGAACCATATGATACTCTCCATAGATGCTGAAAAAGCATTTGGCAAAGTGCAGTATCCCTTCCTGATTAAAACTCTTCAAAGTGGGGCCACCTGGGTGGCTCAGTGGGTTGAGCCTCTACCTTCGGCTCAGGTCATGATCCCAGGGGCCTGGGATCGAGTCCTGCATTGGGCTTTCTGCTCAGCAGGGAGCCTGCTTCTCCTCATCTCTCTCTCTGTCTGTCTCTCTGCCTATTTGTGATCTCTCTCTCTGTCAAATAAATAAATTAAATCTTAAAAAAAAACTCTTCAAAGTGTAGCGATAGAGGGCACATATTATCAATATTATCAAAGCCATCTATGAAAAACCCACTGCAAATATCATTCTCAATGGAGAAAAACTGAATACTTTTCCGCTGAGGTCAGGAACACGGCAGGGATGTCCGTTATCACCACTGCTATTCAACATTGTACTCGAAGTCCTAGCCTCAGCAATCAGACAACAAAAAGAAATTAAAGCCATCCAAATTTTGCCAAATTGGCAGAAGAGAAGTCAAACTATCCCTGTTTGCAGATGATATGATACTGTATGTGGAAAACTTAAAGGACTCCACTCCAAATCTGCTATAACTTGTATAGAAATTCTGTAAAGTGTCAGGATATAAATCAATGAACAGAAATTGGTTGCATTTTTTTATACCAACAAGACTGAAGAAATAGAAATTAAGGAGTGAATCCCATTTACAACTGCACGCAAAACCCTAAGATACCTAGGAATAAACCTAACAAAGAATCTATACTCAGAAAACTCTAAAGTACTCATGAAAGAAATTGAAGAAGACACAAAGAAATGGAAAAATGTTCCATGCTCCTGTATTGGAAGAACAAATATTGTGAAAATGTCTATGCTACCTAAAGCAATCTACACATTTAATGCAATCCCTATCAAAGTCCCATCCATTGTTTTCAAAGAAATGGGACAAATCATCCTAAAATACATATGGAACCAGAAAATACCTCGAAGAGCCAGAGGAATATTGAAAAAGAAAGCCAAAGTTGTTGGCATCACAATTCCAGACCTCAAGCTCTATTACAAAGTTGTCATCATCAAGATAGTAGGGAACTGTCCCCAAAACAGACATAGATCAATGGAACAGAATAGAGAGCCCAGAAATACACCCTCAACTCTATGGTCAACTAATCTTCAACAAAGCAGGAAGGAATGTCCTATGGAAAAAAGACAGCCTCTTCAACAAATGGTGTTGGGGAAATTGAACAGCCACACGCAGAAAAATGAAATTGGACCATTTCCTTACACCACACATGAAAATAGACTGGAAATGGATGAAGAAGCATAAAGTGAGAAAGGAATCCATCAAAATCCTTGAGGAGAGAACAGGTAGCAACCTCTTTGACCTCAGCAGCAGCAACTTCTTCCTAGGAACATCGCCAAAGGCAAGGGAAGCAAGGGCAAGAATGAACTACTGGGATTTCATCAGATCAAAAAGCTTTTGCACAGCAAAGGAAACAGTTAACAAAGCCAAAAGATGACTGTCAGAAGTTATCTGGGAGAAGATCTTTGCAAATGACATACCAGATAAAGGGCCAGTATCTATCCAAAATCTATAAAGAGCTTATCAAACTCAACACCCTAAGAACAAATAATCCAATCAAGAAATGGGCAGAGGACATGAACAGACATTTCTGCAAAGAATACATCCAAATGGCCAACAGACACATGAAAAAATGCTCCACATCACTCGGCATCAGGGAAATACAAATCAAAACCGGAATGAGATACCACCTCACACCTTTCAGAATGGCTAAAACTAACAAGTCAGTCAATGACAGATGCTGGCGAGGATGTGGAGAAAGGGCAACCCTCCTACACTGTACGTGGGAATGCAAGCTGGTGCAACCACTCTGGAAAACAGCATGGAGGTGCCTCAAAAAGCTGAAAATAGAAGTACCCTATGACCCAGTGATTGTAGTACTGGGTATATACCCTAAAGATACAAACGTGGCATTCTGAAGGGGCACATGCACCCAAGTGTTTATAGCAGCAATGTCCACAATAGTTAAACTATGGAAAGAACCTAAATGTCCTTCAACGGATCAATCAATAAATAAGATGTGGTATATATGTAAAATGGGATACTGTGCAGCCATCAAAAAAATGAAATCCTGCTATTTGTGATGACATGGATGGAACTAGAGGGTATTATGCTTGGCGAAATAAATCAATCTGAGAAAGACAACTATCATATGATCTCCCTGATATGATGAAGTGGAGATGCAACATAGGCGGTTTCGGGCGTACGAAAAGAAAAATAAAAGAAGATGGGATTGGGAGGGAGACAAACCATAAAAGACTGAATCTCACAAAACAGAATGAGGGTTGCTGGGGGGAGGTGTGTTGGGAGAGGATGGTGGGGGTATGGACATTGGGGAGAGCAGGTGCTATGGTGAGTGATGGTGACTGCGGTGAAATGTGTAAACCTGGTGATTCACAGACCTGTACCCCTAGGGATAAAAACACATTATATGTTTATAAAAAAATTTTTAAAAATAATTTAAAAAATCCATTAAAGAAAAAACACATATTGCAAGCCCAAGCCCAGAGCTAATCTCATATTCAATCAAAAAAGTTTGAAAGTTTTCCCCTTAAAGATCAGAAAAAAGACAAGTGTGTCCACTTTCACTACTCTCATTTGACATAGTACTGGATGTCCTAGCCAGAGAAACAAGGAACACAAAGAAATAAAAGACTCCAAAAAAAAAAAAAAAGGAAGAAGTAAAATTTTCTTTTTTTGGATAACATGAACTTACATGTAAAAAAATCCTAAAAACTTCACAAAAAATTTTGAATAAACAAATTTAATAAAGCTGCCAAATACAAGATCAATATATAAAAGACAGGAATTTTGTTTTGTTTCGTTTTTTTAAAATAGTTTTTCATGTCATCCTTGCTCAGTGATCACGCTAATCTTCTCTGCATCATTCCAATTTTAGTATATGTGCTGCCAAAGTAAGCACAAGACAGGAGCATTTTAACACTCTAATGATGAACTATCTGAAAAAATAAAGAGAACAATCTAATTCACAATAGCATCAAAAATAACAAAATACTTAGGAAAAGATTTAACTAAGAAGATGAAAGATCTGTACCCCATAAACTATGACATTGATAAAGAATTTGAAGGAGACATAAATGGAAAGATAGCTCATATTTATGAATGGTAAGAATTAACATTGTTAAAATGTCCATACTACCGAAAACCATCTGTAAATTCAATTCCTATCAAAAATCCAATGTTAGGGGCGCCTGGGTGGCTCAGTGGGTTAAGCCGCTGCCTTCGGCTCAGGTCATGATCCCAGGGTCCTGGGATCGAGCCCTGCATCAGGCTCTCAGCTCAGCACGAAGCTGCTACCTCTTCTCTCTCTGCCTGCCTCTCTGCCTGCTTGTCATCTCTCTCTGTCAAATAAATAAATAAAAAATCTTTTTAAAAAATCCAATATTTTTTTTTACAGAAGTAAAGAATCCTAAAATTTATATGAGACCATAAAAGACAACAAATAATTAAAGCAGTTCTGAGAAAGAATGAAGAAGCGAAATTACACTTCTTGATTTGAAACTATACTACAAAGCCCTCATGCTCAAAACAATAAAGTATACTGGCATAAAAACAGACCAGTAAACAAGTAGAACAGAATTGAGAGTCCAGAAATAAATCCTTTCATACAGTCACCTAATATTTGACAGGGGCCAACATATATAATGGGTAAAGATAGTCTGTTCAATAAATGATATTTAAAACTGAATAGTCACATAAACCAGCATGAAACTGGAACCTTATATCACTCATAAATCTTAACTTGAAATAGATTAAAGACTTAAATGTGATGCATGAAACTAAATTTCCTAAAGGAAAACATAGGAAAAATTCTCCTGGACATTGGTCTTGCCAATAGTTTTTTGGATACCAGGCCAAAAACACAAGCAAAAAAAGCAAAAATAAATACATGGTATTACATCAAACTAAAGTTTCTGCATTGCCAAAAAAAACCAAAAGGGAATGAAAACACAATCCACAGAATGGAAGAAAATACTTACAAATCTTATATCTGAAAAGAGGTTAATAACCAACAGATACAAATAGAAAAAAATATATAATTTAAAAAATAGCAAAAGGATATCAATAGACTTTTTTTTCAAAAAAGTTATATAAATGACCAACAGGAGCATTAAAAAGTGCTCAACGTAAAAACTCAGGGCAAAGTCATTATGTTGTTGTTGTTGTTGTTTACCTCTGAAAAACACAACAAGATATTACTACCTATTAGAATATATAAAACCAAAAAATTAAAACTGACAAATTTTGATAAATATTGGGGAAAATGGGGAACTTATGTACTGTGATAGGGATATAAATTTGTATGGAAAACAGTATGGAGATTATTCATATTATTAAAAGTAAAATCACCATATGATTCAGTAATCCCACCTCTAGGTATATATCTAAAGGAAACGAAGTCACTATTCGAAGACATATCTGCACTCTTATGTTCATTATAAAATTATTAACTCTAAGCAAGAGATGGAAATAACTTCAGTATCCATATTGGGTGAATGGATAAAATAAGTATGGTAAATATATACTATGGAATACTACTGAACCATGAAAAATTAAGAAATACTGCCATTTACAACAGCATGGATGGATCTTGAAGGTCTTATACTAAGTGAAATATTTCAAAGATTTTATATATATTTTAATTTATGTATTATGATATCCCTTACATATAGAATCTGAAGAAAAAGCAAACTAATGGAAACTTAGAGTTGAGTTGACAAGAGGTGAACCTGGGGTGGAATAAGGTGGTCAAAGGGTACAAACTTGCAACTATAATATGAAAAAGTTCTGGGGATCTTATGTACAGTATGATGATCATAGTTAATAATATATACATACATTTTTATTGTGCTTCCCTTTATTAAACTTTGCATATATCACATTCTTACAAGTTGAAAGTTTATATCAATCTTGTATAAAAGAGGTCTGCTGCCACCATTTTTCTAACGACATTTGTTCATTTTGTGTCTCTCTGTCACATGTTGGTAATTCTTGCAATATTTCAAGTTTTTTCATTATTATTGTATTTGTTATGGTGATCTGTGATCAGTAATTATGACCCACTGAAAACTCAGAACTAGTTTACTTAAGGTATATACCTTGTTTTTTCTTAAAGGCATAATGCTTTTGAACAGTGCAGTATAGTGTTTATTTTTTATATGCACTGGGAAACATAATTTTTTATTTGCACTGAGAAACCAAAAAAAAAATAATAATAATAATTTGACTTAGTTTATTGAGATAATCACTTTATTGAGGCGGTCTGGAACAAAACCCACAAGACCTCTGAAGTTTATCTCTACGGTACTATATACATAAAAGTTGCTAAGAGAGTAGATCTTAAAATTCCTTACCATACATGCATAAAAAACAGTGGCAACTATATGAGATAGTAGATGTATTAACATTTTTATGTAGATTATATTGCAATACAGATGTATGCCAATTTATCAAATTGTACAAAATTTACACAATGTTAAAAGTTTGCAATGTTATAAGAAATCATTTCTTATATTTATAAATTATAATATGTCGATTATTTTTCAATAAAGCTGGAAAAAACTTTTTGTAGAATTAATCTATTTTTCAAAAAAGGAAGTAAGGAAGTAGAAACTGCATCTAACTCTGAAATAATCGAATATAAAATCCATTTTAGTTCTATACACTGGGACAAAAACTATTACTTAGTTTACAATGAAGGAGTACTTAGGAAGCATGAAGGATGGTCTATAAATAAGGCTGAAAGAGCTCAGTTTTAAGGTTTAAATTTAAAATCTTCTTTTGAAATACTAAACTGACCACCCAGTTTTCCAAACATAAATGTCTTAACTGCATGAATTTATTTCATACAACTCTATCATCTAGTTTCATAAGAAAGCAGCATGCAAATTTTGAATAAGACAGACTTGCTTAAGTTTCTTTATGTTCAACAGTAAAGGATACTTCCCTAAAAAGAAGAAAAATCAGCGTATTTATTATGATAATTATTATTCATAATGAGATTCATATTGAATTAGGGAATATATATCCTCAGAGGGGTTAAAGTAAAATGAAATTTATTTTGGTAAATGTGTCTATGAATAGTCAATACAATGCCTCAATATAAATGAATATTATCATTTTGAACAATTTAATTACTATTATTAGAATTTATTATAAGTATAAAAATAGCTATCATTTTAGCATGGAATATGAGACTCTCATGCTCCATGCTTCATCACATCCACACAACAATTCTGCATAATAAGTATTATCATCACCATTTCATGGGTGAAAACACTGAGGCTAACACATTTAGATAACTGGTTTATGATTACATGGCTAGTAAGGATGCATCACACTAATTTAGGCTTTATGATTTCAGAATTGTACTCTTTCCACTGCACATTCAATTACTCTGTAAATACTTGGCTTGTTTTCATTTAGTTCTTTAATTGTATTCATGTGGTGATGGCTTAAAGCTTCATTTAAAGGAAGCTTAAAAAATTCATTTAACCAAAAGCTCCCAAGAATTAAAAATGTCATGGATATCATTAGTTAATGGGTAACTATATATTTTCCACTCTAGTGAGATAACAATCAGAGTATTTTTCTAAGTTTTAGTCTCTGAGTGTTCAAAAGGACTTTGTTAAAATAGAAATATTTAGACAAAGGTGATCAAAAGTCTGGATCAGGTCACCTTAAGATAAATATTAGGAAACTGAGGAAACAAATGGAGATTTGAACACTGAGCTATGATATAATGAATGGTTTAAAGTATTTAGTAGAGCATAGAAAAGCCCTTTAAAGCCTGGGCTTAGCCTAGCATTGCAGCTTCTGGGATATCTCTCTATCTATCATCTACCTACCTATCTATCTATCTAGATATAAATTTGAAAACTTTTTCAACTTAAAGATTTTGAGAAATAGAACATAATTAGCACCATAGAAGATCTGTTTATGATAACAACCTAGCCCCTCCTCCCAGTTTGTTAATATTCTCTCTTATTTAATGTAACATTGTGCAAATAGACCACTACTGATCTGCCATTATGAATGAAATAACTATAATCATCTGTTTGCATATCCTGGTGAAAATATTCATTTAGTTCCATGTTGTATTTCTAGGAATGGACCAAATTTTTTTTTTAATTTTTAAGTTTTCTAAATATTGTCCAACTTACCTCATATGTTTTTATTATGTGCACTGTCATTCCTTCACATTCTTGCAAGACATTTTCACTGTTGCCCAATATGGTAAGTGTGTAATAGTATGTCATTCCAGGTTTTCATTTATTTTTAATTTAATTTAATTGAATTCCAGATTCATAATAAAGATAAACAGTTTTTATATATGAGTGGCCATTTGGATTACCCTTTCTGTAAAGTACATGCTCAAATCTTTTGATATCTTAACATTGTGTCATACTGATTTCTTGAAGAGTAGATTTTCTGAATGAACTTTTAGCTGTGTAGGTCTTCTCTATTTTATTATGAACTTGTTTTCATTTCAAAATCTTTATATTTATTTTCATAAACTGCTTTTATTTTGTTTTGTCTATTATCTATCTATCTATCTATTTATTTGCAAGCAAGAGAGCGAGCGAGCAAGTGAGAGCATAGGGAGGGATAGAAAAAGAAGGGAAAAGAATCTTAAGCAGGCTCCAGGCTCAGCACAGAGCCCAACACTGGGCTCTATTTCACAACCCTGACATCATGACCTGAGCCAAAATGAAAGAAAGAAAATAAAAATAAGGTGTTAAAAAAAAAGGAAAAAGAATTGGAGGTTTAATTAAGTGAGCCACCCAGGCACCCCTGTGGTATCTTAAATTAGCTGTCATATCTTTAAAGTTCTAGAGTATCCATTTAATTCATTTATAAAATCTTTCTCAATATCATTTTTAGTTTCAGTTTTTTGTTCAATTTGCTTCCCCTCTCATTTCTTTGAGCAGAGTAATCAAGCCATTTTACAATCTTTATTGATCATTTTAACATCATACGTAATCCCATTTTGTCTATCAAATATTGTTAATGGTTTTACTCTGTGTGCTCTGTTACATTTTGCTATGTTCAAGGCATTATATTTGAAACTCTTATTGAGTAGGGATAATTAAGAGCTATAATAATGGTATGGTCCTCCTTGGCAGGATTTTCTCTTAGATCTGAGACTCTACAAGACAATCATATTCCAAATTCAGTGATTGACTTTCTCAGTTTACACAGAAGGCAAGGTAGGCTATAGTCTTATTTCTGCTTCTCCTTGTGCTTTGGGGATCTCAACTTAAATTTGGGTTGTACCAAAGTTTTCAAATTTGATTGCTGCTGGATTTTGAATTTTGTTTCTCTAGTATCAAGTGTCTAGTAAAAACACAGTTCAGAGTGTTTTAGCAGTTTCAAATGCTCTCATAGCTAAAATGGCTTCAGGCATATATCTCTAGACTCTCATTGTGTTTCGTATTTTGACCCAGTAATCCCTCACTTATTTTTATAATCATTCTGATATTTTTAACTTTAAAAGCTATTTTTGTCTGGATTTTTAAGTTGTCTTAAGTAGGAGTTTTTAGATCACCATTACTAGAAGCAACAACAAATATACATGAAAATTTCTGCAGTAGTTTATCACATCTTTATGGCTTTGAACTTCCATAAGCCGAGGCATCCTTCTCTAATCACTTAGGCTAACTCCAATTTACCCTTTAAAACAACACAAGAATTGCTTCATTTAAGAACATGTTCAGGGATGACTCTTCCCCACTGTTCTTACCAACATTCCCACACACTCTTTGCTACCCACACCTTGTTTATGAACTTTCATTAGGTATATCAGCGTCACCAGAATTTTGCTCTATTGTATTTTTGTCCTTTAGAGCTCTAGTTAAATATGAATTCCATAGAATGTCTGTCCCTTTTCTTTCAAACCTGGGTTAGTTATTTCTTCTCATTCTTTGTCAGAAGCTACTTTATTAGAGAAACTTACAGCTGTATTGTGACTTTGGAGCCTTTACAGTTTTTTGACTGGAAAAATCAAGCATCCCTGAGATTTTTACGCAGCTTTCTAGCTGATATTATTCAGAAATCTGTTCAACACAGACTTTTTAAAGAAGCCCCTTTCAGACCACTCAGTTACAAAACCTCTTCTCAATCACTGCTCTTTTAAAAATGTGCTTATTTAGTTCAAATATGCATCACTATTAAAGAAAAACCAGTACGATTTTTTTCTTTTTAAAGTTGGCTTACCTATTATCTATCTCTCCCATTAAAATGATTCCTCTGCGCTGGGGTTTTGTTGTGCTCATCTTAGGCCAGGCACTCAATAAATTGTCTCTGAATGATTGAATTTTTTGACTCCCTTGCCAGATTCTCAACTTCATGAGGCCAAGGATTGTTGTATTCAGTCCTTCTTTATCCTCAATGTCTGTTAAAATTCAGTCACTTACGTGAGTAATGGGAAAAATCACAGAAAGAAAGAGTTAAAACTACAGAAAAACCCCGTAGGTTCAATAACACAAAGCTTTCTAAAATTATTTAGCCCAAGAATTGAATACTGGTTGCACATTGGATTTTTTTAAATGGTATTGAATTTAATTTAAATGGAAATAATTGAATGGTAGAATTATAAAAAAAAATTATAAAAGCAACTTGCTCCTTAAAGTAAGAATTATATAGGGCATCTCTTCTAGAAGCAAAATTTTCAAATGTCAAACATCTGAAAGCATAGAAGGAGAAGTAAGAGTGTGAATTGTACTTCAATGCTCTTTTCTTTATATTCAGCAAACAGCTTCATTCACACCTTTCCAGTTTTTTCAACTCTTTTGACAAAGCCTTCAGAGGAGTTACTGCTGATGACCACCATCACAGCCTGACAGGAGAAATTTTATAAAGAAAAATAATAGCATGTTTTTCCCAAATTGTTAAGGATATCGTGAAGCTCTGTTGGATTCAAAGGAGGAATGTGCAATTCCATGCTATATATAATAATAACTAATTTTAATAGTGGCTTTGCAATTTTTCAGATATATCCATTTACTGAAACCACTATCAAATAAACAAAAACAAACAAATTAACAGGGGTTTGAGACAGGAATTATCTAATCTAAAAATAGCACATGTTCACAGAATACACAACACATACCCCAAGTACAACTCTAGGTTTCAAGTAATAGTCAAAACAATAGTAAACATGATTCAGACCCTACCAGTCAAATCATAAATGGGACCTTAACTGTAAATACTTATCTTTAGATCAAAGCGGGTAATTGGGTGCTGAAGATACATTATAGAATATGTTATAGAACTCCTCTGAAATGAGTCATTTATTCCATCACTTTTCCTGCACAGCTGCTGACCCATGTTTTGGTTCCTGGAAATAGCTGCTACCCTGTCATACTTCTTAAAAGCCCATATATTGATAACTCTATTCATTCCTCCATTCCTCTGTGACTGTCACTGTATTAAAATGTGGAGTCAGCTGACTCACTTGTGGTGGTAATAAAGTAGATGAGTTTGCAAAGTATTTTGTTATTTCTAAAAATGCAAAAACCAAATTACATTGAAATCATAAGGGGTGTTTCAGGCAGAGCTGTAGGATGTGGTTTCTTGTGTAATCCACAGAGATTAGCTCCAACACATATTTAAACTCTCCTCTAGGAGCAACCTTAGTGGTAAAACAAGAAGATAAACAGATGTATACACACCCTGGCACAAAATTATCTCTTATGTTTGGCTTCCTAGTCTCCTCGTGTTACTTATTTATCTTAACTTCTCTCTGAAATCAGGGAACACAGAATCTCAATCAGTTGACATTTTTCTACTGAATTACCCAATAGTCTGATCATACCCCTAAGACTTTTTTAAATTATTTCACTCATAATCCCAAATCTGCTTTGCTTCCTCATCTTAGTACACTGTAATTTGATTTCAAAATGAGGACAGTTGTCAGTAATGCCACATTCATTCATCTATTTTACAATTCCATGTACTTAGAACTATGAAGATATGTTAATAACATCCATTCCAATAAGCCACCCTAAATTTATTATCATGAAACAAGACCTCAAGAAAGAGAATTCAAATTCATCCTTGTATTTGCAATGTATTGCAATAAAGCCTTTATCAATAGACTTCCCTGTGCACATGGTGGTCAAATTGCAGGTGAAAACCAGCCAGATCTATTACAAGCTTTCTCATGGCTTCTAGGTAACCCAAGTGAGCCTTTATTGATACTGGGAAGGGATAAAGCAGGGAAGGGATAAACAGTGATGTAAGAATTGGCTAGACAAAAGTATGACTCTCATTACAAAGTGACTATTTTAAAGCAAAAGAGCCTGTTGGGAATATTGTTTTATAAAATAGTGGTTTTTTAATTAACTTTTTAAAATTCAATTAGATAACATATAGTGTACCATTAGTTTCAAATGTAGATTTCAGTTATTCATCCATAGCATAAAATAGCTAATGCTCAGTACTTACTGTTATAGCTTCTTGAAAGCAGAATTTTAACCCACTGAGCCACCCCGGCACCCTTGAAAGCAGAATTTTAGATTATATTTTCTGATTACTTCCATGTAGTACAACACTTTCCTGCCAGCAACCTTCAAAACATACTGTTGGTTAGAGGAATTTCTTTAATAATAAATAAATAGGAATTTATGTAAATTTATAAATATATAAAATAAATAGGAATTTATTCAAATTTATTTAAATATTGCACACTGATTCATTGTTCATAAATAAGGTGATGATATTATAGCCATTATTTGGTAGCACTGATATTTCATTTTCTTTTTACTTCTCAGTGCATTCTCTTTGCACAAAATAGATATATATTTTAAAAGAATCTGAATCTGTGGCAAACTTTTAAAAAACCCTATACAGTAAAGTTTATCATTTTAAGTAATCTCAATTATCTTCCTCAATTGTGATGGTATATCCTTCTATCTAGGCCAGATATTGTATGAGGGATTTGAAGAGACATACTTTTCTAAATTTCACTTTTCTCATTGGCAAAATGCTGATCATGATCCTACAATAAAATACACTTAAATTTTTGGATGAAAATTTATTTATTTTTTTAAGACTTTATTTCTTTATCAGAGAGAGTGGGCGAGAGAGTAAGCACAGGCAGAAAGAATGGCAGGCAGAGGCAGAGGGAGAAGCAGGCTCCTGGCCGAGCAAGGAGCCCGATGCGGGACTCGATCCCAGGACGCTGGGATCATGTCCTGAGCCAAAGGCAGCTGCTTAACCAACTGAGCCACCCAGGCATCCCTTTTGATGAAAATTTAATCTGTATAAACAATATATTTGCTGTAATGCGTGGTTCATGGAAAACATCTTATTTAATTATAAGCAACAACAGTATTAGAAATTAAGTAAATATGTCTATAATATTTAAAGTTTTAACACATAATTCCAGTGATTTGCCTTATTTTCTCAAATCCCTTTACCACTTTCATTGACAGAGTCAAATGTACTTTTTCTACCAGTAGGCAACTCTTTGTCTTTTGTCAGAAAGATGGCCTTGTGAATTATTTATAATAGAGATATTAGCAATAATAATAATAATAATAAATAGCAATGAATATGTTTAACAAGTTTTCTTAACTAATTAGGGTTCTTAGACATCAATTAGAGGAACCACCTCTGGAAAGCAAATTAATCTGCAAGACATTCCAGAATTAACAAGTCAGTCAGATACAGGGCTGTCCGCAAACTGAAAGGTGAAGCAAAAGGACTAGGTTTGGAAAATAGGTAATGACAGTGAAAAAAATGATCAAATTTTTGGGCAAAATAAATTCTTAGGTGTCCTTTCAATGGAGTCCTGGGCTTTATGTAGCAGAAACTCTGGAGATTATCTCAATCCATTGGAGTCACCCCGTTTATTAGCTTGCTATTGACAAAGTTATTTACAAACTCTAGAGCAAGAGGTTATAATGTAGAAAACTGATGGTAATGCACAAGATTCTTGTTAACAATAATGCAAGTTAGTGCGTTTTCATTAGAAAACATAAATTCTATATCCCAAATTATGGGCCCAGAGCACTTCTGCTGCACAACTCTGCTTATATCCCAAATAACCATGTGAACTAGTTTTAATATCTGCTTCTCTTATTAATTTTTGAATAAAAATTCTTGACACAAGTATTTTATAATTGTGTGATAATCATGCATTTAATTTCTTGGAGAACAAAACACCTTAGAAGAGAAATGGAAAAACATTTCAACACCTTTATTTTAAGATTCTATAGACAAATGGTCATCAAATTGGTAAGATATGTAAGACTTGAACAAAATTATCAACTAACTAGATATGCTTTATATTACAGAACACTCCCAACAACCGCAGACTACATATATCTTAAGCCATGATTTTCTTTGCAAAGGTCAACATTGATAATGTTCTAGTCATACCTCCGTGTACCAGGAAAGAAGTAGCATATTTCTTGAAAGACGCAGCTATCAAAGCTCCATTGGGAAACCATAAAGATGGAGAAGGGATTTGCAAATTATATATCTGATAATGGACATCAACTCTGATTATTAAAAAATGAATAAAAATAAAATACCTTACTTAACCAGAGTATCCAATTTTACATGTGAAGAAAATTATTGAAGAGACATGTCACCAAAAGGATATAGATGGCTTATAAGCATATGACAAATTTCTCAACATTTAGACATTAAAGAAATACAAATTAAAATCATAATGAGACATGCTTACATATCTATTAGAATGGCTAAAATTAAAAGGCTAATTGTAATTCGTCTGAGCTAGATTGAGAAGTGACAAAAAATCTAAACTGTTGTTGGCATATATCATGATACCACCACTTTGGAAAATAGTTTGAAAAATTTTTTAAATGCAAAATATGTTGCAGTTACACGAATAGCCATTTTACTACTAGGCATTTAACCAAGAGAAACAAACCCTATGTTCGTACAAGAACTTGTATATGAATTTCATAGCAGCTTTATTTTTAAGAATTGGAAACAGTGAAATGTTCATCAATGTCCATCAATAGAGCAAAGACAAATTATGATCTATTCATTAAAGAGAGATTACTATTCAACATCAAAATGAACTATTTACAATTGGAGATTCTCAAAGTAATGGTGCTGAGAAAATAAAAGCTAGGCAATAAATAGTATATACTGTGTGATTCCATGACTATAAAAGAATCTAGAAAATACAAATTTATATATAGTCACAGTCATCAAATATATTGGTGTGATTTTAGTGCCTTCTTCTGTGCTCCCATAGCTTCCTACACTTGGATCTCTGAGCATTTGTTACACCATGTGAAAATATGAACTCTTTTTCTTTATTCTGTCTTACTAGAATAAGAATCCTTGAAATTTTATGGACATTTGAACTCTCAGTTATAAGCAGAAATTCTATCACACAGTAAATTTCCAAATATAAAGGCCAGAGTTTTACAATGACTTCTAGGCTTTTACATGATCTAGCCACTCATTTAACCTCTGTGACCTCTTTCCCTGCTACTGTTCAGTCCCTCACAGTGGCCTCCTTGCTATTCCTCAGATATGCCAGGCACGATCCAACCTTATGGCCTTCAAGATACCAATTCCTTTGTCTAGAGTGACCTTATTGCTGATAGTTCAGGGCAAATTCATCACCTTTCCCTACCTTTGTTCAATTGTCAGGTTCATTTAACTACCCTGATCTTCCTATTAAAATTTTTAACTCCCCATCCCCTGCCTAGCAACCTTGATTTTTCTCACCCTGATCGAATTTTCCTTTTCCCCCATTGTACTCATCATTTTTGAATACACTATGCAATTTATATTAAGGTTTATAGCTTTTAATTGTCTCACCCATTAAAATAAAAGTTCTACAAAGCCAAGTATTTCATTTACCAGTGTAGTCTGAAGTAATATCTGCCATATAATAAGTTCAGGAGACAATTGGTATATTTCAGAAAAAATTAATGTTGAGAGTATACTGAATTTCAGAAGTCATTTCAATATTTTTTCCAAAAATAAACTATGTGAAACGTACCTTAAATTTACTTTCAAAATATATTATAGCATATAATGGACAAAATAAGATAAAATGAGACAAAAAACAGCAAAATAAGACAAAAGCCTTAAAGAAACAATCATATAAATAACCATTTCAAACCTACTTAAAAATTGCATAATACCACACTCCTAGATCCTCTCTGAATGCTCTAAAATAACCCTTCAAAGGAATTACGTTTTTAAAAATAACAGATTTTTTGGCAAATAATTTAATAAAAGTTTCATTCATCTATGTAGATCATAAAAATGTTTTTAATAAGCATGAAATGATTACTCTGAAGTGTGCTAAAATGAAACCACCTGCTAAGTGTGAGAGAACAAAAATAAACATCATTTTTCCAAATAAGAGGAATTTATTACCTTTGAATCAAAGCATGTGGATTTATTCAAACTGGCAATAAAGGAATATGGAAACACAATCCATAGAAAGTCATATTTTAGTTTTCTAAAAGACTTCATAGTAAAGAGTATATATTTTTGAAATGCTACATAATGCTACATAATGACAAGATGACAGGTTGTGACAAATAGCATTTTAAAAGCTCTACACATAATGGAAAGGAAGGTGTCATTCCCTATAATTTTATATATGTCATTAATATACTATATCTTGATACAACAATACCAAACAGATGTATATCAAAGACTAAATCATTTTTAATGGAACATAATAATTTGAACCTACATCTATTAATCATTTTTTTTCGATCTAACATTTATACTCTCGCTAAACATTTTATCAGTTGTCGACAAAATTTAAAAAAAATAGGATAAAAAGTTGTGTTTGGAGAAGTAGCTTTTCTTTGAAATTTGCATTTAAATGAAAATATTTGCTGATATTTTCAAAACTTTAAATGTAATTTTATATATATCTGACCTATCAGATGATATAAAATTTTTGGAGAAAATATGACATAGTTTTTTGATCTTGGTTGAAGGTATTAATAAAGAGCAAATGTTTGTATTTTTTGTATTGTGATATCTTAGTTAATAAACATGAATAACTGGTATAAAATAAGTTTTTTAAAAAATTTTATTTATTTCCTTGACAGAGATCACAGGAAGGCAAAGAGGCAGGCAGAGAGAGAGGAATGGAAGCAGGCTCCGTGCTGAGAAGAGAGCCCACTGTGGGACTCAATCCCAGGAACCTGGAATCATGACCTGAGCCGAAGGCAGAGATTTTAACCCACTGAGCCACCCAGGCGCTCTAAAATATGTTTTTTTTTTCCTTTTTTTAAAGATTTTATTTATCCATCTGACAGAGAGAAATCACAAGTAGACAGAGAGGCAGGCAGAGAGAGAGAGAGGGAATCAGTCTCCCTCTGAGCAGAGAGCCCGATGTGGGACTCGATCCCAGGACCCCGAGATCATGACCTGAGCGAAGGCAGCGGCTTAACCCACTGAGCCACCCAGGAGCCCTAAAATATGTTTTCTTTTAATATAGAATCATAGTTCTTGCAAAAATATGGAACTAGCTGGAACTGAATGCCTCCTTCAAGGTCAGCTCTGGAGAAATTATGCAAGTGTAATATAGAACTATTTCAGATATGAACCAAAAACAAAGAAATGATGATAAATTCCTTAAAAGACTCAAAGTTACTCTTGACTGGTATGTTTCAAGCTCTATTCCTGGTTTGAGGACAGTTTTTAACAGGCCTGTCACTGTAGAAATCAGCTGGATGTTTAGAGGCTATCAGAACTGTACAAAAACCTTGAAGGGGTAAAGACTTGAAAATTCTTTAGAGAGATTAGCTCCCTAAGGCATTATTCATCCACACATTTTCCTCCAAACAATTAAGGCTGATGGATGAGGGGCACGTGAGGGGCTCTCTCATCACGTGGGTGGTGGGTTAAGCCTCTGCCTTCATCTCAAGTCATGGTCTCTGGGTCCTGGGATCCAGCCCCACATCAGGCTCTGATCAAAAGGAAGACTGCTTCCCTCCCTGCTTGCCTGTCTCTCTGCTTACTTGTGATCTCTCTCTCAATCTCTCTCTCTCTCTATGTGTCCAATAAATAAATAAAATCTTATAAAAAAGGCTGATGGATGCTAAGTTATGAAAACGGCTCCCTCCAAATGATGCTTCTTCATAAGGATTTAAGAATTTAAAATTGTAAGAATTTAAAATTGAAACTTGATTGTAGGATTTATCTTATAGAATAACATCAAGTGATGGCAGTTATTATTAGTTCTGAAGTATTTGTGATTCTGAATTCTTGGCCTCATTAGTAAATTTATTTTTAATAAAGTATTATTTAATATATAATAATATATATAATATACTATATATAACATATATATAGTATATAATAAATTCATCCATTTATTTATTATTTATTTATTATTATTATTATGTATTTATTTATTAACTCAAACACAAGAAAATGAATGACCTGATTGAAAAATTGGCAAGGACTGGAACAGACACCACACTGAAGAAGATTTTGAGATGGCAATAATGATATGAAAAGATGCTGTGATGATCCACAGCATGTCTAATTAAGGAATTGTAAATTAAAAGAACAATGAGGGGCGCCTGGATGGCTCAGTGGGTTAAGCCACTGCCTTTGGATCAGGTCATGATCTCAGGTCCTGGGATCGTGTTACACGTTGGGCTCACTGCTCAGCAGGAGCCTGCTTCCCTTTCCCTCTCTCTCTCTCTCTGACTGCCTCTCTGTCTTCTTGTGATCTCTCTCTGTCAAATAAATAAAATCTTTTTAAAAAATAAATAAATAAATAAAACAATGATATATCACTACACATCTATTAGAATGGCTAAAATCCAAAATACTGACAACATAAAATGCTTTTGACGATGAGGAACAAGAGAAACTCTCATTCATTCTGGTGAGAACACCAAAATGGTGCTACCCTTTGGAAGACAGTTGGGCAGTTTCTTACAAAACTAAACATATTCTTACCATATGATCCAGCAATCGTGCTCCTTGGTACTCACCCCAAAGAGCGAAAACTTTGTGTACACAGAATCCTGCATATAAACCTGTGTTTGTAACAGCTTTACCCATAAGTGCCAAGAGTTGGAAGTAACCAAGATGTCCTTCAGGAGGAGAATGGATAGATAAACTGTGGTCCATTGAAACAATGGGATATGATTCAGCGATAAAGAGAAATGGCTATCAAGCAATGAAAAGACATGGAACAAACTTAAAATCCGTCATAATAAGTGAAAGAAGTCAATTTGAAAAAGCTTCATGTTGCATGTTTCCAGCTATATGACCTTCTAGAAAAGGCAGAACTATGCAAATGGTATAAAGGTCAGCGGTTTGTAGCAGTTAGGAGAGGAGGAGGATGAACAGGCAGAGCACAGAGGATTTTTAGGCCAGTGAAAATGTTCTGTATGATATGTAAGATATTTTAGATACATATCGCTACACAGTTGTCAAAATGTATAAGATACTATACCAAGAGTGAACTCTATGAGAAAAGGTTTTTTAAAGATTTTATTTATTTACTTGACAGGCATCAAAGCAGGCAGAGAGGCAGGCGGGGAAAGCAGGGGTTGGAGGAAAGCAGGCTCCCTGCCAAGCAGAGAGTCTGGTCTGGGGCTCGATCCCAGGACCGTGAGATTATGACCTGAGCTGAAGGCAGAAGCCTTAACCCACTGAGCCACCCTGGTGCCCCACCAAGAGTGAACTCTAATGTAAACTGTGGACTTTGGGGTGATAATGATGTGTCAGTGTAGGGTCAGTGAGCATGAAAAATTATCACCGTGGTACAGGATGTTGATAATGGGGAAGGCTGTGTGTATGTGGGGAAAGGGAATTTTACTTTGACCCCAAACTACTCTAAAAAATGCAGTCTGTTAAAAAAAACTTTATAATGCAATATAATACAAAACAAGAATGCATATCAAGAGAGAAATAATGTTTAAAGGGAACGAAGAACTTCAGTAATGTGTACCTAGGGATTTTGATTGCACATTTGTAGGAAGTTTACATTGTCATTAGCAATTGTTTATCTGTGAAGTAGAAGTAACATAAAGAGTGATGAAAACTCAAAAACGCAACACTAAAAAAATGCCATCTATGGGCTCTTAAAAAATGGAACAAAATTTGCTTGGCTTTTTATGCGTTGTGGGGAATGAAGGGACAGAATTTAAATTCAGCTTTATAAAAGATTGGATAATATGTTTCTACAAAGAAGGCTCCTCTGAGTAACATAGAAATGGACATGGTAGCAGAAAGTGGAAAAAAGGTTACATCTCTTGTGAGCTCACGTTCTCTGAAACCCTGTCACTTAGTGGAGACAGTAACTGTTCGATGAGAGCAAATGGTAGTCTTTCAGATTCCCGGGATTTTCACTAAGAATCGTGAATGGATTTTTTAAAAAATATATGAAGAATGTCTACAGTGCAAGTACCTGCAAATAACTGACATTTTGGAGAGAATATTTTAATCAGCAGAGAAGGTAAAAATGAAAAAAGTTCCACAATCAGAGTAAACATATGGGATTAAAAATAAAAGATAAAAAAATTTTTTTAAAGGACTTTAAACAAAAGTCCTTTTAAGAGACAGTTGGCTGTTTAAACCAAAAGTACAACTCACTAAGAGAATCACCGCATTATTTATTGGGGTAGAAGGACCTGGAATGTGGAAAGGCCCATTCTGCAGAGGAAAAAATAGAATCACTAACAGGCCTCATGCCTTGCACAGCCAGTGGCTAGAATCCCTGCCTCATGAGACCCTGTGCTAGAAGGCCGCTAGAACCATCTCAACTATATTAGTCTATCTTGGAAGCCACAAGTGTTTGCCCAGTTAAGAGCACGGTAACAATAAGTCACGTTAAGTTATAATGATTATAGATACCTTTAAAAGCCTTGTCAAGTTCCTTTTTGAGTAACCCTCACCCCACCCTTAGAGAAATTTATCTGTGGTTCACCTCTTTGAAATACCTCATTGTTGTTCCACATTTACTATAGCCAAAAAAAAAAAAAAAAAAAAGCTTTTTATTAACAAAGTGTTCAAAGGGGGCGCCACTGTAAACAATGAGAGTTTTCGCTGCCGGGACAGTTTTGTTGCAGAAACAGCTGAAAGCACTCAGGTCAGACAGAGCCAAGGGCTGGAGGGATTTTTAAAATTACAAAAACCGAACCAAATCAAACCAAAACAATAATCAAAACCAATGGCCAAGATTTCAAAATTGCTACTAAAGGTATGACATTCTCCTAAGACATGTGAGTGACTTGATCAATATATTTATATATTTATATTTGAAGAAGGAACTATTTGATGCAGCAAATCCACGTTGATTAAAAATGACCAGATATGGGGGCTCCTGGGTGGCTCAGTGGTTTAGGCCTCTGCCTTCGGCTCAGGTCATGATTTCAGGGTCCTGGGATGGTACCCCACATTGGGCTCTCTGCTCAGCGGGGAGCCTGCTCCCCCGCCCTCTCTCTGCCTGCCTCTCACCTACTTGTGATCTGTCTGTCAAATGGATAAATAGGATCTTTAAAAAAAGAATTACTAGGTGTGAAATATTCGAGGGTATGGGAAGGAAAATGATTTCACCTGATCTGACTAGGAAGTGGTTGAAGCCTGAATTAAAGTGCTATAAAAAGAGTAAAGACCTGGGAATTATATGGGGAAAAAATCCCTAGAAAAACAACAATAATAACTGGCTGCACTTTATTGATCCAGATCCTGCGGTAGGCAAAGAAGAGCTGGTTTTAGCCAGAGGATGATCTCCGTTTGTCTTCATGATCTGGCATTTCCTGCAAGCCAGGCATGGGGCTCTGCACTAGAGCTGCAAATGCTGGGGGGCCCTCACTGTCCCTTTACTCTTCTCAGCGGGACAACGGGCATGTCCATGGTGCAGTGTGACAGGTTTTACCACAGGGAGATAAAAGACTGCCAAGGGTAGGTTGGAGCTGGGAAAAGCCACTTAGGAACAGATTTTCAGGGGAGGTGATAGACAAGAGCAAAGCGAAGAATGAGGATGAGTGTGTTAAGTTTCAAATTGCCAGGAGGCAGCACAGTGCATTCGGGAATCTACAGCAAGTTCATGACTACTGACAGCTGATCTGGCAGCATCACCTGGGGATGGAGGCTGAGCCCGGGGTTAACACTGGGGGTTAGATGGTTTGTATACTATGCCGAGGAGGTGAGGTACTACACTGTGGGGGCACAGGGAGCTACCAGAGGAATTCAAATATTAGAATCGTAACCATAGTAGAGTATTTAATTGCATCCTAGCTTTCATCAAGGGTAAGATGCACTATAGTTTATGTTCGACTAAGAAAGAGAAATGCTGTCAGTTAAACTAGGATATGTCATCAAGTGCAAGGTGAGTGCCACCTTAAGAGATATTAGAATGGGGGGGGAGGACAAATCTTAGAACAAGTAAACTGTGGTACTAGAATAATTAAGAAAGTTCGAACTCTTGGATCAACAAAAAAAGTGATTATTGCATCCCATGTGCCCCAAACTATATTAAGTCTTAGAACAAGAGACATTCTCATCTTGATGCCTCGCAGCTGTTAGACCCAAGGTACAGAGGGCAGTAGCCAACGACCAGCAGGCCCCAAGTGCCATGTGCAGACTCTAAGAGCAACTGCATTTGAGAGAGGAAACAGTTGAGAGTGGGCTTTCTGAGGTAGAGAATTACTAGCTGGGAAAGTAGGAAAATTGACACAGAATCGGAATTGATGCCCCTACATGACAGAGTTGGTGAAACTTCCCTTCTCAGAGATCTTGAGGCTCCTCAGAAATGTATTTTTCATTTTAGACGGAACTTTCAGGATAAATATGATGTGTTTGAGTTCCTGGTTCTCTCATCAAGACTGTTTCTTAGGCTTCACTGGCACAAGAAAAAGGTTTTGATAGTCCAGGGTAAATCCTGACAAAAGCAAAGCACGGTATCTATGAAATCTAACCACTCAGAAGAGAACAACAGATAAAAGGCCAGGCCGACCTGACCCTGCAGGATAGGTAAGGTTGGTCCGGTAACAGGGGTAGAGGGGACTTGCCCATCTCCTGCTAGAAGAGCTAGAGAAGAACCCTTCTGGAGACCCACCAGGAGAGGAGAGCAGTAGGTGCTGATGATGAAGAATATTTTAATCAGCAGAGAAGGTAAAAATGACAAAGTTCCAGGATCAGAGTAAACATATGGGATTAAAAAATAAAAAATAAAAAAAAGATTTTTTTGAAAGAACTTTTTTTTTAAAGAAATTTAAACAAAATTCCTTTTTAAGAGACAGTTGGCTGTTTAAATCAAAATTACAACTCACTGAAAGAATCGCCGCATTATTTATTGGGGTAGAAAGGACCTAGAATGTAGAAAGACCCATTCTGCAGAAGAAAAAATAGAATCACTAACAGGCCTCATGCCTTGCACAGCCAGTGGCTAGAATCCCTGCCTCATGAGACCCTTTGCTAGAAGGCCGCTAGAACCATCTCAACTATGTTGGTCTTTCTTGGAAGCCAACAAGTGTTTGCCCAGTTCAGAGCAGGGTAACAATCAGTCACGTTATGTTATAATGATTGTCGATATCTTTAAAAGCCTTGTCAAGTTCCTTTTTGAGTAACCCTCACCCCACCCTTAGAGAAATTTATCTGTGGTTCACCTCTTTGAAATACCTCATTGTTGTTACACATTTAAGACACAATGAAGAAAAAAAAATTGACAATTTGTTCCAGATTTTAAAAGTCACTTGCCATTCAATCCAAATTGTGAGTTTGATCGGTTACCGAACACTTTATAATGCACCCCGGTAATTTTACAGAGATTATTTTTTTCTTACCAATTCTTGATTATTCTGTCTTGCAATGCAGAGAAAGCTAACTAATTTAAAATAAACTTCCGTTAATTTTGATTGTTATAAACTTAAAATTGATTAATTTCCATATACAGAGTATAAATGTTCACAATTTACATTAAATATACATTCTGTGTATACCTTGGAAAAATTATACTGAAAATTGAAATTAAAATGATGTTGTATATAGCTGCAAGAAGCCACCTGTCCCATTTCATCTTACTATATAAGTTGTGTCAGGTAATTTATAAAATCCCTACTGCATAACAAATCTATTTTTTGTTGGAGTGGGTAGTAATGTTTGTTCTTATTTCTAAATAAGAGTTGGTCTATGAGTGCATCTGCAACTGTATTTTTCCTAAGTGGCTTCATGGTCTTGAACTGAGAAAGCTCAGAACATTAAACATCAAAATAATATAATCTGACATAATTAGACATCAAGGAAATGCAATTAAAATGACACTGAGATATCACTACACACTTATCATAATGGCTAAAATAAAATATAATGACAAGACCAAAAGAAAAAAATATAGCATTTGATGATACACAATGGCAAGTTGTACCATAACTTAACCATCTCAGACTAGTGTAGTGTTAAATTTGTTTTTCTAAGCAATGTTTTATGTCACTTACCACTTTTCAAGGATTTAAAGTGCTATCATTTTAATTAAAACTGTGAAATATGGTCAGATTTAAATTTCAATTTATGTTAAAACATCCTGTAAACTGTGTTAAACTTTGACATTTGTTCCCTCTGTTCAGTGAATAACACTATATCATATTTTGAAAAATAAACTAATTTTCATTTTGAAAAATATCCCTTTTTCCTCTTATGGTAATTATTAATATGAATTAAGAGTAGAATTTGATATGGTTCCATATGACCATAAATACTTTATTGTATATTATCAAATTTAATAATGAATATAATGTACTTCTTTGGACAATTTTTAAAGACCAGTCTACTCTTAAAAAAAAAAAAATGGAGACGCACTTCTTCAGTTCAAACAAATTTCATTTTATTATATAACCTCAGACAAATTTCAACAAATCATAATTTATTAAAATTATGTCTACTTAAAAATCACACAGAAGAGTAAAACCATCAAAAATAAAAATAAACACACACAACACACACAGATCAGCCATGTATTGGCAAATCACAATTGCTGTAACAATACATTAGACATTTCACAGTTAAGGGCTATCAAAATTTCCATCAGTGACAAAAAGATTTGTATCCAAATGGACTGATTTTCCAGAATCCAAGAAAAAGTCTCCTAGGGTTTATATAAATATTTGAACAAATACTTCTTAAATTTAGGAAATTCAGAACATACGATTAAAGAATATTTGCAGTGCAGACTATATTCAATCCTTCCTTCAAAATGTGCCTTTGAGTACATAATTCTGTTTTCTCTATCTAAATTGAGCTGTCCTCCAAGGAAGTTTTCTAAAATGTGTGTCTGTGTGTGATAAATGTTCTAAGACCTAACACGCTTCATTGTATTTTTACTGTGCTCTCAAATTTAATCAATAATTTGGCTTGATGTATAATATGTAGTTTCAAATATCTTTTCCATCTATATAAACACCCAGATGTCTCCTTTATATGCTATTACTATTGAGAATTCTGCTGTCAGTATTATTCTTGTACATTTTAGGTGATCTGTTTTTCTCTTGGGCATCATTTATGCTCTTCTCTGTTTTTGACCTTCTTAAAACTCACCATAATATATATGAGTGTTTTCTTTTTAAGATTTTGTTTATTTATTTGACAGAAAGAAATCACAAGTAGTTGGAGAGGCAGGCAGAGAGAGAGAGAGGAGGAAGCAGGCTCCCCGCCGAGCAGAGAGCCCCATGTGGGACTGGATCCCAGGACCCTGAGATCATGACCTGAGCCGAAGGCAGCGGCTTAACCCACTGAGCAACTCAGGCGCCCTATATGAGTGGATTTTTGTGTGTGTGGTTTTTGTTTTGTTTTGTTTCTGATTTCTCATGTTTGGCATCATTTTAAGTCTGGTATCTTTTATCTTTCTTTAATTCTCCAAAATTTATCTCAATACTTATTTAAATATTTTCTTTATTTTTTTCTCTTCTGCTGCATTTGGGCAGAAGTCATTAATTTGTTTGTTTGTTTGTTTTTCCCAACTCACTTATTCCTTTTACAGCTATATTCATCTTAGTCTCCATTTGTTGTATTCTTTATTTCAACAATTTTCACTTAATTTATACTCACAGTATAGTATCTTTCTTTTCTTTGTATATGTATATCATTATTTTATCATATACATTTAAGCTATTTTTTAAAATATTTTATTTATATATTTGTAAGTGGGAAATCACAAGTAGGCAGAGAGGCGGGAAGAGAGAGAGGAAGGGAAGCAGGCTACCTGCTGAGCAGAAAGCCTTATGTGGGCCTTGATCCCAGGACCCTGAGATCATGACTTGAACCGAAGGCAGCGGCTTAACCCACTGAGCCACCCTGGTGCCCCTTTTAAGCTATTTTTTAAAAGTACAGTCATTCTTTTGTTTTTAAGATTTTATTTATTTATTTATCTGACAGAGAGAGATCACAAGTAAATGGAGGGCAGGCAGAGAGAGAGAGAGAGAGAGAGAGAGAAGCAGACTCCCTGCTGAGCAAAGAGCCTGATGCAGGATTTGATCCCAGGACCCCGAGATCATGACCTGAGCTGAAGGCAGTGGCTTAATCCACTGAGCCACCTAGGCGCCCCTAAGGTATTTTTAAAATTCCTGTTCCAATAACACTTCGATTGCCATATAAAGTTAACCACATCATCTTTTTTAGGTAAGTAATTGTACTTTTTATGTGCATAGATATTTTGGTCCATGAGTTCAGCTCCTCTTAGGATCATCAAATCTCTGTAAAGTCTGGGTATGCTAAGATTTTCTAAGCAACAATAAAATACATTGAAACCTGGTAGCTTAATTATAATAATGTTTTCTTTCTCAATCATTCACAATAGCATTACATTCTGAGTAGCTTCCTTCTATTTTGCAGCTATAGTGTTTGGAGAAACTTGAATTGTGATATCACTGTGATAATGTGAATTAGTCAGGGTTTTTCAGAGAATCCGGAAGAGAAAAAAAAAAGGAAGATATTCTCCAGGGCCAACTCTAGAAGTGACTATTAAAACATCTGTCCAAATTCAATTGAACAAAACTCAGAAATGCCATCTCCAGTGAAATACAAAGGAGATTATATATAGTTCTGGGCACACACATCTCATTTGACCCAATGATGTACATCAATGAAAGACTGAAGACCAATCACCACTCCATGGGAGAATTTAAAAATAAATTTACTAATGAGTCCAAGAATTCAGATCTCAAACTTCAGATCTAATAATAACTGGCTTCAATTGATGTTATCCTGTAACATATATCCTATGATCAAGTTTCAATTTTAAATTCTTACAATTTTATATTTTAAATTCTTAAATCCTTATGAAGAAGCATCATTTGGAGGGAGCAGTTTTCATAATTTATCATCCATCAGCCTTTTTTTAAGATTTTATTTATTTATTGGACACAGAGAGAGAGATTACAAGTAAGCAGAGAGGCAGGCAAGCAGGGAGGGAAGCAGGCTTCCTTTTGAGCAGAGCCTGATGTGGGGCTGGATCCCAGGACCCAGAGACCATGACTTGAGATGAAGGCAGAGGCTTAACCCACCACCCACGTGATGAGAGAGCCCCTCCGGTGCCCCTCATCCATCAGCCTTAATTGTTTGGAGGAAAATGTGTGGATGAATAATGCCTTAGGGAGCTAATCTATCTAAAGAATTTTCAAGGCTTTACACCTTCAAGGTTTTTGCAGAGTTCTGATAGCCTCTAAACATCCAGCTGATTTCTACAGTGACAGGCCTGTTAAAAACTGTCCTCAAACCAGGAATAGAGCTTGAAACATACCAGTCAAGAGCAACTTTGAGTCTTTTAAGGAATTTATCATCATTTCTTTGTTTTTGGTTCATATCTGAAATAGTTCTATATTACACTTGCATAATTTCTCCAGAGCTGACTTTGAAGGATGCATTCAGTTCCAGCTAGTTCCATATTTTGGCAAGAACTATAATTCTATATAAAAAAAGAACATATTTTTAGAGCGCCTGGGTGGCTCAGTGGGATAAATTTCTGCCTTCGGCTCAGGTTATGATTCCAGATTCCTGGGATTGAGTCCAACAGTGGGCTCTCTTCTCAGCAGGGAGCCTGCTTCCATTCCTCACTCTCTGCCTGCCTCTCTGCCTTCCTGTGATCTCTGTCAAGGAAATAAATAAAAATTTTTAAAAAACATATTTTATACCAGTTATTCATGTTTATTAACTAAGATACCACAATACATATAATACAAACAGTTGCTCTTTATTAATACCTTCAACCAAGTTCAAAAAATATGTCATATTTTCTCCAAAAATTTTATATCATCTGATAGGTCAGATAGATATAAAATTACATTTAAAGTTTTGAAAATATCAGCAAATATTTTTATTTAAATTCAAATTTCAAAGAAAAGCTACTTTTCCAAACACGACTTTTTATCTTATTTTTTTTAAATTTGTCGACAACTGATAAAATGTTTAGCTAGACTGTAAATGTTAGATCGAAAAAATGAATAATTTGTGTAGGTTCAAATTATTATGTTCCATTAAAAATGATTTAGTCTTTGATGAACATCTGTTTGGTAATATGTTGTATCCAGATACAGTAAATTAATGACATATATAAAATTATAGGGAAATGACACCTTCCGTTCCACTATGAGTAGAGCTTATAAAATGCTATTTGTCACAACCTGTCATCTTGTCATTATGTAGCATTATGTAGCATTTAAAAAATGTATACTCTTCACTTTGAAGTCTTTAGATATCTAAAATATGACATTCTATGGATTCTGTGTCCATATTCCTTTATTGCCAGTTTGAAAAATCCACATGCTTTGATTCAAAGGTAATAAATTCCTCTTATTTGGAAAAATGATGTTTATTTTTGTTCTCTCACCCTTAGCAGGTGGTTTCATTTTAGCACTCTTCAGAGTTATAATTTCATGCTTATTAAAAACATTTTTATGATCTACATAGATGAATGAAACTTTTATTTTATTAAATTATTTGCCCAAAAATCTGTTATTTTTAAAAATGTATTTCCTTTGAAGGGTTATTTTTGAGCATCCAGAGAGGATCTTGGAGTGTGGTATTATGCAATTTTTAAGTAGGTATGAAATGGTTATTTATATGATTGTTTCTTTAAGGCTTATGTATATTGTCCATTATATGCTATATAATATTTTGAAAGTAAATTTAAGGTATGTTTTACATAGTTTATTGTTTGGAAAAAAATATTGAAATGACTTATGAAATTCAGTATACTCTCAACATTAATTTTTTCTAAAATATACCAATTGTCTACTGAACCTATTATATGCCAGATATCACGTCAGACTACACTGGTAAATGAAATACTTGGCTTTGTAGAACTTTTATTTTAATGGGTGAGACAATTAAAAGCTATAAACCTTAATAAAAATTGCATAGTGCATTCAAAAATGATGAGTACAATGGGGAAAAAGAAAAATTCGATCAGGGTGAGAAAAATCAAGGTTGCTAGGCAGGAGATAGGGAGTTAAGAATTTTAATAGGAAGATCAGGGTAATTACAATGAACCTGACAACTGAACAAAGGTATGGAAAGGTGATGAATTTGCCCTGAACTATCAGCAATAAGGTCACTCCAGACAAAGGAATTGGCTATATTGAAGGCCATAAGGTTGGATCGTGCCTGGCATATCTGAGGAATAGCAAGGGGCCCACTGTGAGTGGCTGAAGAGTAGCAGGGAAAGAGGTCACAGAGGTTAAATGAGTGGCTAGATCATGTAAAAGCTTAGAAGTCATTGTAAAACTCTGGCTTTTATATTTGGAAATTTACTGTGTGATAGAATTTCTGCTAATAACTGAGAGTTCAAATGTCCATGAAATTTCAAGGATTCTTATTCTAGTAAGACAGAATAAAGAAAAAGAGTTCATATTTTCACATGGTGTAACAAATGCTCGGAGATCCAAGTGTAGGAAGCTATGGGAGCACAGAAGAAGGCACTAAAATCACACCAATATATTTGATGACTGTGACTATATATAAATTTGTATTTTCTAGATTTTTTTATAGTCATGGAATCACACAGTATATACTATTCATTGGCTGGCTTTTCTTTTCTCAGCATCATTACTTTGAGAATAGTAATCTGTTTAATGAATAGATCATAATTTGTCTTTGCTCTATTGATGGACATTGATGAACATTTCCACTGTTTTCAATTCTTAAAAATAAAGCTGCTATGAAATTCATATACAAGTCCTTGTATGAACATAGGGTTTGTTTCTCTTGGTTAAATGCCTAGAAGTAAAATGGCTATTTGTGTAACTGCAACATATTTTGCATTTAAAAAACTTTTCAAACTATTTTCCAAAGTGGTGGTATCATGATATATATCAACAACAGTTTAGATTTTTTGTTGCTTCTCAATCTAGCTCAGACGAAGTACAATTAGCCTTCATAATTTTAGCCATTCTAATAGATATGTAAGCATGTCTCATGATTTTAATTTGTATTTCTTTCTGTCTAAATGTTGAGAAATTTGTCATGTGCTTATAAGGAATCCATATCCTTTGGGTGACATGTCGCATCAATAATTTTCTTCACATGTAAAATTGGATACTCTGTTTGGTTATTAGTAAGGTTTTTTATTTTTATTCATTTTTTAATAATCAGAGTAGATGTCCATTATCAGATATATAATTTGCAAATCCCTTCTCCATCTTTACAGTTTCTCAATGGAGCTTCGATAGCTGTGTTTTTCAAGAAATATGCTACTTCTTTCCTGGTACACGGAGGTATGACTCGAACATTATCAATGTTGACCTTTGCAAAGAAAATCATGGCTTAAGATATATGTAGTCTGCGGCTGCTGGGAGTGTTCTGTAATATCAAGCATATCTAGTTAGTTGATAATTTTGTTCAAGTCTTACATATCTTACCAATTTGATGACCATTTATCTATATAATCTTAAAATAAAAGTGTTGAAACTTTTTTCCGTTTCTCTTCTAAGGTAGAAGTTATAATTTTTGTTCTTAGTTTTTCCCTATATATCCCCAAATCTGTGATTAAGTATTAAAAGTCAAGCATTATTATACGCCCTGATGAATTCATCCTTTTACTCTTCTGTAATTTTGACTTGATCTTTATGTCTGATAATGAAATTTGCTTTAAAATCACTTTTCATTATCTTGATATAACCACCAAAGTTATAGTGTGATTAGTGTTAATATAGCATAGTTTTTCTTTTACTTTATAAAGCACTTCTATATTTAATCCTGAAAAAAAAACCCAGCTTTTTAGTTCTGGAAGCATCTTTCTAAATTATCTTTTCTTTTTTTTTTTTTTAATTAATCAGTAGCAATTTTTGTTAAGGGACCTAAACTGAAAGTAGGTTTAGAACTACATTTATTTATTTATTTATTTACTTATTTATTTAGTAAAAGATTTTATTTTGTTTATTGACAGCGAGAGAGAGAGAGAGAGAGGAAGCACACAAGCGGGGGTATTCACCTGCAAAGGGAGAGGAAGAAGCAAGCTCCTTGGGGTGCAAGTAGTCCCATGCAGGGCTGGATCCCTGTACACTGGAATCATGAATTCAGCCAAAGGCAAACATCTGCTTAAACAACTGAGTCATCCAGGCACCCCTAGAAAATTAAAAATAAAAAGAACTTTTAAAAACATTTTGTTTCTTTTTTTTTAATATTGTATTTATTTGACAGGCAGAGACACAGGAAGAGGAACTATAAGCAGGGCAGAGGGAAAAGGAGAAGCAGGTTTCCCACTGAGCAGAGAGCCTGATGTGGGGCTCCATCCCAGGACCCTGGGATCATGACCTGAAAAGAAGGGACACTTATGGAGGAAGCCACCCAGACACCACTTTTCTATGTTTTTAATATATGGCAACTGATGCTTCCCAGCCATGAGGAGCATATTACCCATTGATTAAATCTTTGATAACAACCTATTTAAGAGGTGTGTAAATATATACTTACTCAGATTTATACACTTTGTGTTTTCTTCATAGTTTGGGGCTGGACCCCATGGTCACAACACTGCTTCCAGTCTTTGCCTTCCCATCTTTTGATACCAGGTATTTGGTCAGCAAAGCAAATTAGTATCAAAATTAATAAGCCCTTGGCACCATATCTCTGGAGCAGGGGTTGCTCTTAGCCAAGGCCCAGAGAAGTTGATGTCCCCTTGCTAGTGCTATAGCCCCAAGGACTAGGTCCCTGCCACCAGAACTCAGTCTTACATGTTATGCTAAGCAGACAAAACCAAAACAGGAAAGCTCTGACAGCTTTCACTGGCATGCCTCATCTCCCACTCCCTCAACGTCCAGGCAGTACCAGATGCCAGGGAGGGGTCTTGGTCCAACATATGGAAGGGAAGGAAGTAGCCACGATCAAGTACCTGCCTCTATGTGCCTTTCTTTCATGAGCAGGTTGTAAGGAGGAGGAAGAGGAAAGGGAAGAGAGGTGAACTTCAAGGGGTGAAGGCCTCAGGTAGGCAGCTGGCTCCTGCCAGTAGGAAAGGGACAAAGCAGAAGGCAGTGAGTCTTGCAGGGAGGGTGGGTGGTAAGGGGTACAGCTTATGAGGAATCTGGACAGGAGTAATAGGGATACTAGTCATTTGAGTCCACCATTGGCAAGCTGGGCTGGGTGTCAGGGCAGATAGGCCTCCCTGGGCAAAGGCACATGAGAGAAGGTGGAATTTTTCTCTGAGGAGCAGGTGGAGCTTTGGGTGTTGGGAAAGCATAGACAGTATTGTTCCAGGGCCAAGGACAGGTCCGGGTACTCCTGGTTGGAGGTTAAGGCCACAGTTTGATCCAGGTCTTCTACCAGCAGCTTGAAGGTACCACATGCCAGCCACCCCTCATTATTGTGTATAACTCTCTGGTGCACTTATTGGCTTATCCATCAAATGACTCCTTCAGCAGCTTGAAAACCACCTCCACAGGCACTCCAGGATATGGGAGGCTTCCAGAGTGAAGATTTTGCCCAGGATAACCCCAAAAGACCAGAAGTCACTCTGGTAGATGTAGATCTGGTCAAACATGGCCTTAGGGACCATCCACTTTACAGGCAGTCCACTGTTGGTTGTCTTTTTATAGTAACTGATGTGGTGATATCTCTGGCAAGGCTGAAGTCTGAGATCTTCATCATGTTGTCTTTTGTCACCAGCACTTCCCTGGTGGCCAGGTCTTGGTGTATGCACTTCTTGGAGGTAAGGTACTCCATGCCTCAGGCTACCTGATAGGCACAGGATACCAGGTCCTTGGAGGAGAGTTGCTCTGCTGCATTGTGGTTGATATTGTAACAGTACTCCAGGTCAGGAGGCCTCTGGGCCTGCAGGTACTCCTGTATGTTGTCTTTGGAGGCATATTCCGTGAGAGTGTACGAAGGACCATCCTGTGTGCAGGACCCAGCAGGTTGATGGTGTCCTTGTGTTGTCCAATCATCTTCATCATCTCTGTTTCTGAGATTAGGTTTGACAGGTCTTTCTCTGTTGCATCTGACTTCAACATCTTCACAGACACTTTAGTCAAATGGTTGGATTTGTCTTTGTCCAGCCCAATGGCCTCCTCTAACACCACCTGCCCAAAGTAGGCCTGTCTTAGGGGTCTGCCTAAACTGCCTACAACCAGCCTGCCACAAGGCAGTTATGAACTCTAGATTATCCTCAAAAACATTAAACCACAAGCTAAAAATTCTCTTCACTAGGTCTCTGTCGCAGTTCTAATTTTCTTATCTTTCATCATTTATCTTTTTCCTAATTCTTATTTTCAGTATAGTTTATTTTGCTTCCAGGTATTTCCCCTGGTTTCCTTGTGCTGTTTCATAGGGAAGAATTACCCTGTCATAAAATTATTTCTTGAGCATTCATTACATCTCTCAGTTAAAATGGGTTCTTTTATGCTATTGATTCATTTAAGTTTTCTCAAAATGGGAAGAATTTTCAAAATGGTGTTTTCCTCAAGGTTCAGAGTATGTCTTAGCCTCATCTTTACTCTTTTTGAAATTCACTTTTCAAATTCTTGTCCCTCTTTTTATCTTTTTAAATTAAAATGTTTTATTTTTACTATTTTGTTATTTGAGTATAGTTGATATTCAGTGTTACATTGGTTTCAGGTTTCCAATATCTCCATACATTATTCTATGATCACTACAAATATAGCCACCGTCTCTCACCATATAACACTATTATAATATCATTGACTATATTCTCTACACTGTCCCATATCTCTTTTTAAAATCTCTGATTTTTATGTTTTCTGTTATTCCAATTTTCGACCATCATTTTACTTGGTTACTTTAATAAAATACGACTGATTACACACGCTTTGCTGAAAACCATAGCATTTGATTTATAGAAGTTTTCTTCTTCTTCTTCTTTCTTTAATTAACATATAATGTATTATTATCCCCAGGGGTACAGGTCTGTGAATCGCCAGGTTTACACACTTCACAGCACTCACCACAGCACATACCCTCCCCAATGTTCATAACCCCACCACCCTCTCTCTACCCTCCCCACCCCCGCCCCGGCAACTCTCAGTTTGTTTTGTGAGATTAAGAGTCTCTTATGGTTTGTCTCCCTCCCGATCCCATCTTGTTTCATTTATTCTTTTCCTGTCCCCCAAAACCCCATATTGCACCTCCATATCAGGGAGATCATATGATAGTGTCTTTCTCTGGTTGACTTATTTTGCTAAGCATAATACCCTCTAGTTCCATCCATGTCATCGCAAATCGCAAGATTTCATTTCTTTTGATGGATGCATAGTATTTCATCGTATATATATACATATATATGTATATATATATACATATATAAATATATACCATTCATTTGATGATGGACATCTAGGTTCTTTCCATAGTTTGGCTATTGTGGATATTGCTGCTATATACATTTGGTGCACGTGCCCCTTTGGATCATATAGTAGTCTTCTTTACCTCTATCAGAACCCCAGGAAGCTTTATTTATTTATATACTCACATAAACAGATGATCCAACACAACGTTTTTTGAAGTTCAAATGTATTATAATGTCTTACCGCTTAACACTATGCTTACTGCTCTCTTTCACTGTCTGACTAAATCCTCATCATCACTATGCCATTTAATCAGAAAGAACATTTGAACTCAGAGTTCTCTCCATATCAGGGAATGAAGACTCCACCCTTCTTTTTGTGCATTTAAAAAACCCTATACAGTAAAGTTTATCATTTTAAGTAATCTCAATTATCTTCCTCAACTGTGATAGTATATCCTTCTATCTAGGCCAGATATTGTATGAGGGATTTGAAGAGACATACTTTTCTAAATTTCACTTTTCTCATCTGCAAAATGCTGATCATGATCCAACAATAAAATACACTTACAATTTTTTGATGAAAATTTATTTATTTATTTTAAGATTTTATTTATTTATCAGAGAGAGTGGGCGAGCGAGTAAGCACAGGCAGACAGAATGGCAGGCAGAGGCAGAGGGAGAAGCATACTCCCGGCCGAGCAAGGAGCCCGATGCGGGACTCGATCCCAGGACGCTGGAATCATGACCTGAGCCAAAGGCAGCTGCTTAACCAACTGAGCCACCCAGGCATCACTTTTGATGAAAATTTAATCTGTATAAACAATATATTTGCTGTAATGCGTGGTTCATGGAAAACATCTTATTTAATTATAAGCAACAACAGTATTAGAAATTAAGTAAATGTGTCTATAATATTTAAAGTTTTAACACATAATTCCAGTGCTTTGCCTTATTTTCTCAAATCCCTTTACCACTTTCATTGACAGAGTCAAATGTACTTTTTCTACTAGTAGCCAGCTCTTTGTCTTTTGTCAGAAAGATGCCCTTGTGAATTATTTATAATAGAGATATTAGCAATAATAATAATAATAATAATAAATAGCAATGAAAATGTTAAAAAAAGTTTTCTTAACTAATTAGGGTTCTTAGAAATCAATTAGAGGAACCACCTATGGAAAGCAAATTAATCTGCAAGACATTCCCAGAATTAACAAGTCAGTGAGATACAGGGTTGTCCGTAGACTGAAAGGTGAAGCAAAAGGACTAGGTTTGGAAAATAGGTAAGGACAGTGAAAAAAATCAAATTTGGGGGCAAAATAAATTCTTAGGTGTCCTTTCAATGGAGTCCTGGGCATTATGTAGCAGAAACTCTGGAGATTATCTCAATCCATTGGAGTCACCCCGTTTATTAGCTTGCTATTGACAAAGTTATTTACAAACTCAAGAGCAAGAGGTTATAATGTAGAAAACTGTTGGCACAAGATTCTTGTTAACAATAATGCAAGTTAGTGATTTTTCATTAGAAAACATAAATTCTATATCCCAAATTATGGGCCCAGAGGACTTCGGTTGCACAACTCTGCTTATATCGCAAATAACCATGTGAACTAGTTTTAATATCTGCTTCTCTTATTACTTTTTGAATAAAAATTTCTGACACGAGTATTTTATAATTGTGTGATAATCATGATAGCCAATTCCTTTGTCTGGAGTGACCTTATTGCTGATAGTTCTGGGCAAATTCATCACCTTTCCCTACCTTTGTTCAATTGTCAGCTTCATTGTAACTACCCTGATCTTCCTATTAAAATTTTTAACTCCCCATCCCCTGCCTAGCAACTTTGATTTTTCTCACCCTGATCGAATTTTTCTTTTTCCCCATTGTACTCATCATTTTGGAATACACTATGCAATTTTTATTAAGGTTTATAGCTTTTAATTGTCTCACCCATTAAAATAAAAGTTCTACAAAGCCAAGTATTTCATTTACCAGTGTAGTCTGAAGTAATAACTGCCATATAATAGGTTCAGTAGACAATTGGTAAATTTCAGAAAAAATTAATGTTGAGAGTATACTGAATTTCATAAGTCATTTCAATATTTTTTTTCGAAAAATAAACTATGTAAAACACACCTTAAATTTACTTTCAAAATATTTTATAGCATATAATGGACAAAATAAGACAAAAGCCTTAAAGAAACAATCATATAAATAACCATTTCAAACCTACTTAAAAGTTGAATAATACCACACTCCTAGATCCTCTCTGGATGCTCTAAAATAACCCTTCAAATTAAATACGTTTTTAAAAATAGCAGATTTTTTGGCAAATAATTTAATAAAATAAAAGTTTCATCATCTATGTAGATCATAAAAATGTTTTTAATAAGCATGAAATTATATCTCTGAAGAGTGCTAAAATGAAACCACCTGCAAAGGGTGAGAGAACAAAAATAAACATCATTTTTCCAAATAAGAGGAATTTATTACCTTTGAATCAAAGCATGTGGATTTTTCAAACTGGCAATAAAGGAATATGGACACACAATCCATAGAATGTCATATATTAGATTTCTAAAAGACTTCATAGTAAAGAGTATACATTTTTTAAATGCTGCATAATGCTACATAATGACAAGATGACAGGTTGTGACAAATAGCATTGTAAAAGCTCTACTCATAGTGGAACGGAAGGTGTCATTTCCCTATAATTTTATATATGTCATTTATTTACTGTATCTGGATACAACATATTACCAAACAGATGTTCATCAAAGACTAAATTATTTTTAATGGAACATAATAATTTGAACCTACACAAATTATTCATTTTTTCGATCTAACATTTACAGTCTAGCTAAACATTTTATCAGTTGTCGACAAATTTAAAAAAAAAATAAGATAAAAAGTCGTGTTTGGAAAAGTAGCTTTTCTTTGAAATTTGAATTTAAATAAAAATATTTGCTGATATTTTCAAAACTTTAAATGTAATTTTATATCTATCTGACCTATCAGATGATATAAAATTTTTGGAGAAAATATGACATATTTTTTGAACTTGGTTGAAGGTATTAATAAAGAGCAACTGTTTGTATTATATGTATTGTGGTATCTTAGTTAATAAACATGAATAACTGGTATAAAATATGTTTTTTAAAAAATTTTATTTATTTCCTTGACAGAGATCACAGGAAGGCAGAGAGGCAGGCAGAGAGTGAGGAATGGAAGCAGGCTCCCTGCTGAGAAGAGAGCCCACTGTTGGACTCAATCCCAGGAATCTGGAATCATAACCTGAGCCGAAGGCAGAAATTTATCCCACTGAGCCACCCAGGCGCTCTAAAAATATGTTCTTTTTTTATATAGAATTATAGTTCTTGCCAAAATATGGAACTAGCTGGAACTGAATGCATCCTTCAAAGTCAGCTCTGGAGAAATTATGCAAGTGTAATATAGAACTATTTCAGATATGAACCAAAAACAAAGAAATGATGATAAATTCCTTAAAAGACTCAAAGTTGCTCTTGACTGGTATGTTTCAAGCTCTATTCCTGGTTTGAGGACAGATTTTAACAGGCCTGTCACTGTAGAAATCAGCTGGATGTTTAGAGGCTATCAGAACTGTGCAAAAACCTTGAAGGTGTAAAGCCTTGAAAATTCTTTAGATAGATTAGCTCCCTAAGGCATTATTCATCCACACATTTTCCTCCAAACAATTAAGGCTGATGGATGAGGGGCACCGGAGGGGCTCTCTCATCACGTGGGTGGTGGGTTAAGCCTCTGCCTTCATCTCAAGTCATGGTCTCTGGGTCCTGGGATCCAGCCCCACATCAGGCTCTGCTCAAAAGGAAGCCTGCTTCCCTCCCTGCTTGCCTGCCTCTCTGCTTACTTGTAATCTCTCTCTCTGTGTCCAATAAATAAATAAAATCTTAAAAAAAGGCTGATGGATGATAAATTATGAAAACTGCTCCCTCCAAATGATGCTTCTTCATAAGGATTTAAGAATTTAAAATATAAAATTGTAAGAATTTAAAATTGAAACTTGATCATAGGATATATGTTACAGGATAACATCAATTGAAGCCAGTTATTATTAGTTCTGAAGTATTTGTGATTCTGAATTCTTGGACTCATTAGTAAATTTATTTTTAAATTCTCCCATGGAGTGGTGATTGGCCTTCAGTCTTTCATTGATGTACATCATTGGGTCAAATGAGATGTGTGTGCCCAGAACTATATATAATCTCCTTTGTATTTCACTGGAGATGGCATTTCTGAGTTTTGTTCAATTGAATTTGGACAGATGTTTTAATAGTCACTTCTAGAGTTGGCCCTGGAGTATATCTTCCTTTTTTTTTTCTCTTCCGGATTCTCTGAAAAACCCTGACTAATTCACATTATCACAGTGATATCACAATTCAAGTTTCTCCAAACACTATAGCTGCAAAATAGAAGGAAGCTACTCAGAATGTAATGCTATTGTGAATGATTGAGAAAGAAAACATTATTATAATTAAGCTACCAGGTTTCAATGTATTTTATTGTTGCTTAGAAAATCTTAGCATACCCAGACTTTACAGAGATTTGATGATCCTAAGAGGAGCTGAACTCATGGACCAAAATATCTATGCACATAAAAAGTACAATTACTTACCTAAAAAAGATGATGTGGTTAACTTTATATGGCAATCGAAGTGTTATTGGAACAGGAATTTTAAAAATACCTTAGGGGCGCCTAGGTGGCTCAGTGGATTAAGCCACTGCCTTCAGCTCAGGTCATGATCTCGGGGTCCTGGGATCAAATCCTGCATCAGGCTCTTTGCTCAGCAGGGAGTCTGCTTCTCTCTCTCTCTCTCTCTCTCTCTCTGCCTGCCCTCCATTTACTTGTGATCTCTCTCTGTCAGATAAATAAATAAATAAAATCTTAAAAACAAAAGAATGACTGTACTTTTAAAAAATAGCTTAAAAGGGGCACCAGGGTGGCTCAGTGGGTTAAGCCGCTGCCTTCGGTTCAAGTCATGATCTCAGGGTCCTGGGATCAAGGCCCACATAAGGCTTTCTGCTCAGCAGGTAGCCTGCTTCCCTTCCTCTCTCTCTTCCCGCCTCTCTGCCTACTTGTGATTTCCCACTTACAAATATATAAATAAAATATTTTTAAAAATAGCTTAAATGTATATGATAAAATAATGATATACATATACAAAGAAAAGAAAGATACTATACTGTGAGTATAAATTAAGTGAAAATTGTTGAAATAAAGAATACAATAAATGGAGACTAAGATGAATATAGCTGTAAAATGAATAAGTGAGTTGGGAAAAACAAACAAACAAACAAATTAATGACTTCTGCCCAAATGCAGCAGAAGAAAAAAAAAGAAAGAAAATATATAAATAAGTATTGAGATAAATTTTGGAGAATTAAAGAAAGATAAAAGATACCAGACTTAAAATGATGCCAAACATGAGAAATCAGAAACAAAACAAAACAAAAACCACACACACAAAAATCCACTCATATAGGGCACCTGGGTTGCTCAGTGGGTTAAGCCGCTGCCTTCGGCTCAGGTCATGATCTCAGGGTCCTGGGATCCAGTCCCACATGGGGCTCTCTGCTCGGCGGGGAGCCTGCTTCCTCCTCTCTCTCTCTCTGCCTGCCTCTCCAACTACTTGTGATTTCTTTCTGTCAAATAAATAAACAAAATCTTAAAAAAAAACACTCATATATATTATGGTGAGTTTTAAGAAGGTCAAAAACAGAGAAGAGCATAAATGGTGCCCAAGAGAAAAACAGATCACCTAAAATGTACAAGAATAATACTGACAGCAGAATTCTCAATAGTAATAGCATATAAAGGAGACAGCTGGGTGTTTATATAGATGGAAAAGATATTTGAAACTACATATTATACATCAAGCCAAATTATTGATTAAATTTGAGAGCACAGTAAAAATACAATGAAGCGTGTTAGGTCTTAGAACATTTATCACACACAGACACACATTTTAGAAAACTTCCTTGGAGGACAGCTCAATTTAGATAGAGAAAACAGAATTATGTACTCAAAGGCACATTTTGAAGGAAGGATTGAATATAGTCTGCACTGCGAATAGTCTTTAATCGTATGTTCTGAATTTCCTAAATTTAAGAAGTATTTGTTCAAATATTTATATAAACCCTAGGAGACTTTTTCTTGGATTCTGGAAAATCAGTCCATTTGGATACAAATCTTTTTGTCACTGATGGAAATTTTGATAGCCCTTAACTGTGAAATGTCTAATGTATTGTTACAGCAATTGTGATTTGCCAATACATGGCTGATCTGTGTGTGTTGTGTGTGTTTATTTTTATTTTTGATGGTTTTACTCTTCTGTGTGATTTTTAAGTAGACATAATTTTAATAAATTATGATTTGTTGAAATTTGTCTGAGGTTATATAATAAAATGAAATTTGTTTGAACTGAAGAAGTGCGTCTCCATTTTTTTTTTTAAGAGTAGACTGGTCTTTAAAAATTGTCCAAAGAAGTACATTATATTCATTATTAAATTTGATAATATACAATAAAGTATTTATGGTCATATGGAACCATATCAAATTCTACTCTTAATTCATATTAATAATTACCATAAGAGGAAAAAGGGATATTTTTCAAAATGAAAATTAGTTTATTTTTCAAAATATGATATAGTGTTATTCACTGAACAGAGGGAACAAATGTCAAAGTTTAACACAGTTTACAGGATGTTTTAACATAAATTGAAATTTAAATCTGACCAAATTTCACAGTTTTAATTAAAATGATAGCACTTTAAATCCTTGAAAAGTGGTAAGTGACATAAAACATTGCTTAGAAAAACAAATTTAACACTACACTAGTCTGAGATGGTTAAGTTATGGTACAACTTGCCATTGTGTATCATCAAATGCTATATTTTTTTCTTTTGGTCTTGTCATTATATTTTATTTTAGCCATTATGATAAGTGTGTAGTGATATCTCAGTGTTATTTTAATTGCATTTCCTTGATGTCTAATTATGTCAGATTATATTATTTTGATGTTTAATGTTCTGAGCTTTCTCAGTTCAAGACCATGAAGCCACTTAGGAAAAATACAGTTGCAGATGCACTCATAGACCAACTCTTATTTAGAAATAAGAACAAACATTACTACCCACTCCAACAAAAAATAGATTTGTTATGCAGTAGGGATTTTATAAATTACCTGACACAACTTATATAGTAAGATAAAATGGGACAGGTGGCTTCTTGCAGCTATATACAACATCATTTTAATTTCAATTTTCAGTATAATTTTTCCAAGGTATACACAGAATGTATATTTAATGTAAATTGTGAACATTTATACTCTGTATATGGAAATTAATCAATTTTAAGTTTATAACAATCAAAATTAACGGAAGTTTATTTTAAATTAGTTAGCTTTCTCTGCATTGCAAGACAGAATAATCAAGAATTGGTAAGAAAAAAATAATCTCTGTAAAATTACCGGGGTGCATTATAAAGTGTTCGGTAACCGATCAAACTCACAATTTGGATTGAATGGCAAGTGACTTTTAAAATCTGGAACAAATTGTCAATTTTTTTTCTTCATTGTGTCTTAAATGTGTAACAACAATGAGGTATTTCAAAGAGGTGAACCACAGATAAATTTCTCTAAGGGTGGGGTGAGGGTTACTCAAAAAGGAACTTGACAAAGCTTTTAAAGATATCGACAATCATTATAACATAACGTGACTGATTGTTACCCTGCTCTGAACTGGGCAAACACTTGTTGGCTTCCAAGAAAGACCAACATAGTTGAGATGGTTCTAGCGGCCTTCTAGCAAAGGGTCTCATGAGGCAGGGATTCTAGCCACTGGCTGTGCAAGGCATGAGGCCTGTTAGTGATTCTATTTTTTCTTCTGCAGAATGGGTCTTTCTACATTCTAGGTCCTTTCTACCCCAATAAATAATGCGGCGATTCTTTCAGTGAGTTGTAATTTTGATTTAAACAGCCAACTGTCTCTTAAAAAGGAATTTTGTTTAAATTTCTTTAAAAAAAAAGTTCTTTCAAAAAAATCTTTTTTTTATTTTTTATTTTTTAATCCCATATGTTTACTCTGATCCTGGAACTTTGTCATTTTTACCTTCTCTGCTGATTAAAATATTCTTCATCATCAGCACCTACTGCTCTCCTCTCCTGGTGGGTCTCCAGAAGGGTTCTTCTCTAGCTCTTCTAGCAGGACATGGGCAAGTCCCCTCTACCACTGTTACCGGACCAACCTTACCTATCCTGCAGGGTCAGGTCGGCCTGGCCTTTTATCTGTTGTTCTCTTCTGAGTGGTTAGATTTCATAGATACCGTGCTTTGCTTTTGTCAGGATTTACCCTGGACTATCAAAACCTTTTTCTTGTGCCAGTGAAGCCTAAGAAACAGTCTTGATGAGAGAACCAGGAACTCAAACACATCATATTTATCCTGAAAGTTCCGTCTAAAATGAAAAATACATTTCTGAGGAGCCTCAAGATCTCTGAGAAGGGAAGTTTCACCAACTCTGTCATGTAGGGGCATCAATTCCGATTCTGTGTCAATTTTCCTACTTTCCCAGCTAGTAATTCTCTACCTCAGAAAGCCCACTCTCAACTGTTTCCTCTCTCAAATGCAGTTGCTCTTAGAGTCTGCACATGGCACTTGGGGCCTGCTGGTCGTTGGCTACTGCCCTCTGTACCTTGGGTCTAACAGCTGCGAGGCATCAAGATGAGAATGTCTCTTGTTCTAAGACTTAATATAGTTTGGGGCACATGGGATGCAATAATCACTTTTTTTGTTGATCCAAGAGTTCGAACTTTCTTAATTATTCTAGTACCACAGTTTACTTGTTCTAAGATTTGTCCTCCCCCCCCATTCTAATATCTCTTAAGGTGGCACTCACCTTGCACTTGATGACATATCCTAGTTTAACTGACAGCATTTCTCTTTCTTAGTCGAACATAAACTATAGTGCATCTTACCCTTGATGAAAGCTAGGATGCAATTAAATACTCTACTATGGTTACGATTCTAATATTTGAATTCCTCTGGTAGCTCCCTGTGCCCCCACAGTGTAGTACCTCACCTCCTCGGCATAGTATACAAACCATCTCACCCCCAGTGTTAACCCCGGGGCTCAGCCTCCATCCCCAGGTGATGCTGCCAGATCAGCTGTCAGTAGTCATGAACTTGCTGTAGATTCCCGAATGCACTGTGCTGCCTCCTGGCAATTTGAAACTTAACACACTCATCCTCATTCTTCGCTTTGCTCTTGTCTATCACCTCCCCTGAAAATCTGTTCCTAAGTGGCTTTTCCCAGCTCCAACCTACCCTTGGCAGTCTTTTATCTCCCTGTGGTAAAACCTGTCACACTGCACCATGGACATGCCCGTTGTCCCGCTGAGAAGAGTAAAGGGACAGTGAGGGCCCCCCAGCATTTGCAGCTCTAGTGCAGAGCCCCATGCCTGGCTTGCAGGAAATGCCAGATCATGAAGACAAACGGAGATCATCCTCTGGCTAAAACCAGCTCTTCTTTGCCTACCGCAGGATCTGGATCAATAAAGTGCAGCCAGTTATTATTGTTGTTTTTCTAGGGATTTTTTCCCCATATAATTCCCAGGTCTTTACTCTTTTTATAGCACTTTAATTCAGGCTTCAACCACTTCCTAGTCAGATCAGGTGAAATCATTTTCCTTCCCATACCCTCGAATATTTCACACCTAGTAATTCTTTTTTTAAAGATCCTATTTATCCATTTGACAGACAGATCACAAGTAGGTGAGAGGCAGGCAGAGAGAGGGCAGGGGAGCAGGCTCCCCGCTGAGCAGAGAGCCCAATGTGGGGTACCATCCCAGGACCCTGAAATCATGACCTGAGCCGAAGGCAGAGGCCTAAACCACTGAGCCACCCAGGAGCCCCCATATCTGGTCATTTTTAATCAACGTGGATTTGCTGCATCAAATAGTTCCTTCTTCAAATATAAATATATAAATATATTGATCAAGTCACTCACATGTCTTAGGAGAATGTCATACCTTTAGTAGCAATTTTGAAATCTTGGCCATTGGTTTTGATTATTGTTTTGGTTTGATTTGGTTCGGTTTTTGTAATTTTAAAAATCCCTCCAGCCCTTGGCTCTGTCTGACCTGAGTGCTTTCAGCTGTTTCTGCAACAAAACTGTCCCGGCAGCGAAAACTCTCATTGTTTACAGTGGCGCCCCCTTTGAACACTTTGTTAATAAAAAGCTTTTTTTTTTTTTTTTTTTGGCTATAGTAAATGTGGAACAACAATGAGGTATTTCAAAGAGGTGAACCACAGATAAATTTCTCTAAGGGTGGGGTGAGGGTTACTCAAAAAGGAACTTGACAAGGCTTTTAAAGGTATCTATAATCATTATAACTTAACGTGACTTATTGTTACCGTGCTCTTAACTGGGCAAACACTTGTGGCTTCCAAGATAGACTAATATAGTTGAGATGGTTCTAGCGGCCTTCTAGCACAGGGTCTCATGAGGCAGGGATTCTAGCCACTGGCTGTGCAAGGCATGAGGCCTGTTAGTGATTCTATTTTTTCCTCTGCAGAATGGGCCTTTCCACATTCCAGGTCCTTCTACCCCAATAAATAATGCGGTGATTCTCTTAGTGAGTTGTACTTTTGGTTTAAACAGCCAACTGTCTCTTAAAAGGACTTTTGTTTAAAGTCCTTTAAAAAAATTTTTTTTATCTTTTATTTTTAATCCCATATGTTTACTCTGATTGTGGAACTTTTTTCATTTTTACCTTCTCTGCTGATTAAAATATTCTCTCCAAAATGTCAGTTATTTGCAGGTACTTGCACTGTAGACATTCTTCATATATTTTTTAAAAAATCCATTCACGATTCTTAGTGAAAATCCCGGGAATCTGAAAGACTACCATTTGCTCTCATCGAACAGTTACTGTCTCCACTAAGTGACAGGGTTTCAGAGAACGTGAGCTCACAAGAGATGTAACCTTTTTTCCACTTTCTGCTACCATGTCCATTTCTATGTTACTCAGAGGAGCCTTCTTTGTAGAAACATATTATCCAATCTTTTATAAAGCTGAATTTAAATTCTGTCCCTTCATTCCCCACAACGCATAAAAAGCCAAGCAAATTTTGTTCCATTTTTTAAGAGCCCATAGATGGCATTTTTTTAGTGTTGCGTTTTTGAGTTTTCATCACTCTTTATGTTACTTCTACTTCACAGATAAACAATTGCTAATGACAATGTAAACTTCCTACAAATGTGCAATCAAAATCCCTAGGTACACATTACTGAAGTTCTTCGTTCCCTTTAAACATTATTTCTCTCTTGATATGCATTCTTGTTTTGTATTATATTGCATTATAAAGTTTTTTTTAACAGACTGCATTTTTTAGAGTAGTTTGGGGTCAAAGTAAAATTCCCTTTCCCCACATACACACAGCCTTCCCCATTATCAACATCCTGTACCACGGTGATAATTTTTCATGCTCACTGACCCTACACTGACACATCATTATCACCCCAAAGTCCACAGTTTACATTAGAGTTCACTCTTGGTGGGGCACCAGGGTGGCTCAGTGGGTTAAGGCTTCTGCCTTCAGCTCAGGTCATAATCTCACGGTCCTGGGATCGAGCCCCAGACCAGACTCTCTGCTTGGCAGGGAGCCTGCTTTCCTCCAACCCCTGCTTTCCCCGCCTGCCTCTCTGCCTGCTTTGATGCCTGTCAAGTAAATAAATAAAATCTTTAAAAAACCTTTTCTCATAGAGTTCACTCTTGGTATAGTATCTTATACATTTTGACAACTGTGTAGCGATATGTATCTAAAATATCTTACATATCATACAGAACATTTTCACTGGCCTAAAAATCCTCTGTGCTCTGCCTGTTCATCCTCCTCCTCTCCTAACTGCTACAAACCGCTGACCTTTATACCATTTGCATAGTTCTGCCTTTTCTAGAAGGTCATATAGCTGGAAACATGCAACATGAAGCTTTTTCAAATTGACTTCTTTCACTTATTATGACGGATTTTAAGTTTGTTCCATGTCTTTTCATTGCTTGATAGCCATTTCTCTTTATCGCTGAATCATATCCCATTGTTTCAATGGACCACAGTTTATCTATCCATTCTCCTCCTGAAGGACATCTTGGTTACTTCCAACTCTTGGCACTTATGGGTAAAGCTGTTACAAACACAGGTTTATATGCAGGATTCTGTGTACACAAAGTTTTCGCTCTTTGGGGTGAGTACCAAGGAGCACGATTGCTGGATCATATGGTAAGAATATGTTTAGTTTTGTAAGAAACTGCCCAACTGTCTTCCAAAGGGTAGCACCATTTTGGTGTTCTCACCAGAATGAATGAGAGTTTCTCTTGTTCCTCATCGTCAAAAGCATTTTATGTTGTCAGTATTTTGGATTTTAGCCATTCTAATAGATGTGTAGTGATATATCATTGTTTTATTTATTTATTTATTTTTTAAAAAGATTTTATTTATTTGACAGAGAGAGATCACAAGAAGACAGAGAGGCAGTCAGAGAGAGAGAGAGAGGGAAAGGGAAGCAGGCTCCTGCTGAGCAGTGAGCCCAACGTGTAACACGATCCCAGGACCTGAGATCATGACCTGATCCAAAGGCAGTGGCTTAACCCACTGAGCCATCCAGGCGCCCCTCATTGTTCTTTTAATTTACAATTCCTTAATTAGACATGCTGTGGATCATCACAGCATCTTTTCATATCATTATTGCCATCTCAAAATCTTCTTCAGTGTGGTGTCTGTTCCAGTCCTTGCCAATTTTTCAATCAGGTCATTCATTTTCTTGTGTTTGAGTTAATAAATAAATACATAATAATAATAATAAATAAATAATAAATAAATGGATGAATTTATTATATACTATATATATGTTATATATAGTATATTATATATATTATTATATATTAAATAATACTTTATTAAAAATAAATTTACTAATGAGGCCAAGAATTCAGAATCACAAATACTTCAGAACTAATAATAACTGCCATCACTTGATGTTATTCTATAAGATAAATCCTACAATCAAGTTTCAATTTTAAATTCTTACAATTTTAAATTCTTAAATCCTTATGAAGAAGCATCATTTGGAGGGAGCCGTTTTCATAACTTAGCATCCATCAGCTTTTTTTATAAGATTTTATTTATTTATTGGACACATAGAGAGAGAGAGAGATTGAGAGAGAGATCACAAGTAAGCAGATAGACAGGCAAGCAGGGAGGGAAGCAGTCTTCCTTTTGAGCAGAGCCTGATGTGGGGCTGGATCCCAGGACCCAGAGACCATGACTTGAGATGAAGGCAGAGGCTTAACCCAACACCCACGTGATGAGAGAGCCCCTCAGGTGCCCCTCATCCATCAGCCTTAATTGTTTGGAGGAAAATGTGTGGATGAATAATGCCTTAGGGAGCTAATCTCTCTAAAGAATTTTCAAGTCTTTACCCCTTCAAGGTTTTTGTACAGTTCTGATAGCCTCTAAACATCCAGCTGATTTCTACAGTGACAGGCCTGTTAAAAACTGTCCTCAAACCAGGAATAGAGCTTGAAACATACCAGTCAAGAGCAACTTTGAGTCTTTTAAGGAATTTATCATCATTTCTTTGTTTTTGGTTCATATCTGAAATAGTTCTATATTACACTTGCATAATTTCTCCAGAGCTGACCTTGAAGGAGGCATTCAGTTCCAGCTAGTTCCATATTTTTGCAAGAACTATGATTCTATATTAAAAGAAAACATATTTTAGGGCTCCTGGGTGGCTCAGTGGGTTAAGCCGCTGCCTTCGCTCAGGTCATGATCTCGGGGTCCTGGGATCGAGTCCCACATCGGGCTCTCTGCTCAGAGGGAGCCTGATTCCCTCTCTCTCTCTCTGCCTGCCTCTCTGTCTACTTGTGATTTCTCTCTGTCAGATGGATAAATAAAATCTTTAAAAAAAGGAAAAAAAAAACATATTTTAGAGCGCCTGGGTGGCTCAGTGGGTTAAAATCTCTGCCTTCGGCTCAGGTCATGATTCCAGGTTCCTGGGATTGAGTCCCACAGTGGGCTCTCTTCTCAGCACGGAGCCTGCTTCCATTCCTCTCTCTCTGCCTGCCTCTTTGCCTTCCTGTGATCTCTGTCAAGGAAATAAATAAAATTTTTTTAAAAACTTATTTTATACCAGTTATTCATGTTTATTAACTAAGATATCACAATACAAAAAATACAAACATTTGCTCTTTATTAATACCTTCAACCAAGATCAAAAAACTATGTCATATTTTCTCCAAAAATTTTATATCATCTGATAGGTCAGATATATATAAAATTACATTTAAAGTTTTGAAAATATCAGCAAATATTTTCATTTAAATGCAAATTTCAAAGAAAAGCTACTTCTCCAAACACAACTTTTTATCCTATTTTTTTTAAATTTTGTCGACAACTGATAAAATGTTTAGCGAGAGTATAAATGTTAGATCGAAAAAAAATGATTAATAGATGTAGGTTCAAATTATTATGTTCCATTAAAAATGATTTAGTCTTTGATATACATCTGTTTGGTATTGTTGTATCAAGATATAGTATATTAATGACATATATAAAATTATAGGGAATGACACCTTCCTTTCCATTATGTGTAGAGCTTTTAAAATGCTATTTGTCACAACCTGTCATCTTGTCATTATGTAGCATTATGTAGCATTTCAAAAATATATACTCTTTACTATGAAGTCTTTTAGAAAACTAAAATATGACTTTCTATGGATTGTGTTTCCATATTCCTTTATTGCCAGTTTGAATAAATCCACATGCTTTGATTCAAAGGTAATAAATTCCTCTTATTTGGAAAAATGATGTTTATTTTTGTTCTCTCACACTTAGCAGGTGGTTTCATTTTAGCACACTTCAGAGTTATCATTTCATGCTTATTAAAAACATTTTTATGATCTACATAGATGAATGAAACTTTTATTAAATTATTTGCCAAAAAATCTGTTATTTTTAAAAACGTAATTCCTTTGAAGGGTTATTTTAGAGCATTCAGAGAGGATCTAGGAGTGTGGTATTATGCAATTTTTAAGTAGGTTTGAAATGGTTATTTATATGATTGTTTCTTTAAGGCTTTTGTCTTATTTTGCTGTTTTTTGTCTCATTTTATCTTATTTTGTCCATTATATGCTATAATATATTTTGAAAGTAAATTTAAGGTACGTTTCACATAGTTTATTTTTGGAAAAAATATTGAAATGACTTCTGAAATTCAGTATACTCTCAACATTAATTTTTTCTGAAATATACCAATTGTCTCCTGAACTTATTATATGGCAGATATTACTTCAGACTACACTGGTAAATGAAATACTTGGCTTTGTAGAACTTTTATTTTAATGGGTGAGACAATTAAAAGCTATAAACCTTAATATAAATTGCATAGTGTATTCAAAAATGATGAGTACAATGGGGGAAAAGGAAAATTCGATCAGGGTGAGAAAAATCAAGGTTGCTAGGCAGGGGATGGGGAGTTAAAAATTTTAATAGGAAGATCAGGGTAGTTAAATGAACCTGACAATTGAACAAAGGTAGGGAAAGGTGATGAATTTGCCCTGAACTATCAGCAATAAGGTCACTCTAGACAAAGGAATTGGTATCTTGAAGGCCATAAGGTTGGATCGTGCCTGGCATATCTGAGGAATAGCAAGGAGGCCACTGTGAGGGACTGAACAGTAGCAGGGAAAGAGGTCACAGAGGTTAAATGAGTGGCTAGATCATGTAAAAGCTTAGAAGTCATTGTAAAACTCTGGCCTTTATATTTGGAAATTTACTGTGTGATAGAATTTCTGCTTATAACTGAGAGTTCAAATGTCCATAAAATTTCAAGGATTCTTATTCTAGTAAGACAGAATAAAGAAAAAGAGTTCATATTTTCACATGGTGTAACAAATGCTCGGAGATCCAAGTGTAGGAAGCTATGGGAGCACAGAAGAAGGCACTAAAATCACACCAATATATTTGATGACTGTGACTATATATAAATTTGTATTTTCTAGATTCTTTTATAGTCATGGAATCACACAGTATATACTATTTATTGCCTAGCTTTTATTTTCTCAGCACCATTACTTTGAGAATCTCCAATTGTAAATAGTTCATTTTGATGTTGAATAGTAATCTCTCTTTAATGAATAGATCATAATTTGTCTTTGCTCTATTGATGGACATTGATGAACATTTCACTGTTTCCAATTCTTAAAAATAAAGCTGCTATGAAATTCATATACAAGTTCTTGTACGAACATAGGGTTTGTTTCTCTTGGTTAAATGCCTAGTAGTAAAATGGCTATTCGTGTAACTGCAACATATTTTGCATTTAAAAAATTTTTCAAACTATTTTCCAAAGTGGTGGTATCATGATATATGCCAACAACAGTTTAGATTTTTTGTTGCTTCTCAATCTAGCTCAGACGAATTACAATTAGCCTTTTAATTTTAGCCATTCTAATAGATATGTATGCATGTCTCATTATGATTTTAATTTGTATTTCTTTAATGTCTAAATGTTGAGAAATTTGTCATATGCTTATAAGCCATCTATATCCTTTTGGTGACATGTCTCTTCAATAATTTTCTTCACATGTAAAATTGGATACTCTGGTTAAGTAAGGTATTTTATTTTTATTCATTTTTTAATAATCAGAGTTGATGTCCATTATCAGATATATAATTTGCAAATCCCTTCTCCATCTTTATGGTTTCCCAATGGAGCTTTGATAGCTGCGTCTTTCAAGAAATATGCTACTTCTTTCCTGGTACACGGAGGTATGACTAGAACATTATCAATGTTGACCTTTGCAAAGAAAATCATGGCTTAAGATATATGTAGTCTGCGGTTGTTGGGAGTGTTCTGTAATATAAAGCATATCTAGTTAGTTGATAATTTTGTTCAAGTCTTACATATCTTACCAATTTGATGACCATTTGTCTATAGAATCTTAAAATAAAGGTGTTGAAATGTTTTTCCATTTCTCTTCTAAGGTGTTTTGTTCTCCAAGAAATTAAATGCATGATTATCACACAATTATAAAATACTTGTGTCAAGAATTTTTATTCAAAAATTAATAAGAGAAGCAGATATTAAAATTAGTTCACATGGTTATTTGGGATATAAGCAGAGTTGTGCAGCAGAAGTGCTCTGGGCCCATAATTTGGGATATAGAATTTATGTTTTCTAATGAAAACGCACTAACTTGCATTATTGTTAACAAGAATCTTGTGCATTACCATCAGTTTTCTACATTATAACCTCTTGCTCTAGAGTTTGTAAATAACTTTGTCAATAGCAAGCTAATAAACGGGGTGACTCCAATGGATTGAGATAATCTCCAGAGTTTCTGCTACATAAAGCCCAGGACTCCATTGAAAGGACACCTAAGAATTTATTTTGCCCAAAAATTTGATCATTTTTTTCACTGTCATTACCTATTTTCCAAACCTAGTCCTTTTGCTTCACCTTTCAGTTTGCGGACAACCCTGTATCTGACTGACTTGTTAATTCTGGAATGTCTTGCAGATTAATTTGCTTTCCAGAGGTGGTTCCTCTAATTGATGTCTAAGAACCCTAATTAGTTAAGAAAACTTGTTAAACATATTCATTGCTATTTATTATTATTATTATTATTGCTAATATCTCTATTATAAATAATTCACAAGGCCATCTTTCTGACAAAAGACAAAGAGTTGCCTACTGGTAGAAAAAGTACATTTGACTCTGTCAATGAAAGTGGTAAAGGGATTTGATAAAATAAGGCAAATCACTGGAATTATGTGTTAAAACTTTAAATATTATAGACATATTTACTTAATTTCTAATACTGTTGTTGCTTATAATTAAATAAGATGTTTTCCATGAACCACGCATTACAGCAAATATATTGTTTATACAGATTAAATTTTCATCAAAAGGGATGCCTGGGTGGCTCAGTTGGTTAAGCAGCTGCCTTTGGCTCAGGTCATGATCCCAGCGTCCTGGGATTGAGTCCCACATCGGGCTCCTTGCTCGGCCGGGAGCCTGCTTCTCCCTCTGCCTCAGCCTGCAATTCTGTCTGCCTGTGCTTGCTCTCTCGCCCACTCTCTCTGATAAAGAAATAAAATCTTAAAATAAATAAATAAATTTTCATCAGAAAATTGTAAGTGTATATTATTGTAGGATCATGATCAGCATTTTGCCAATGAGAAAAGTGAAATTTAAAAAGTATGTCTCTTCAAATCCCTCATACAATATCTGGCCTGGATAGAAGGATGTACTATCACAATTGAGGAAGATAATTGAGATTACTTAAAATGATAAACTTTACTATATAGGGTTTTTTAAAAGTTTGCCACAGATTCAGATTCGTTTAAAATATATATCTATTTTGTGCAAAGTGAATGCACTGAGAAGTAAAAAGAAAGTGATATATCAGTGCTACAAACTAATGGCTATAATATCATCACCTTATTTATGAACAATGAAACAGTGTGCAATATTTAAATAAATTTAAATAAATTCCTATTTATTTTATATAATTATAAATTAAAATAAATTCCTATTTATTTATTATTAAAGAAATTCCTCTTACAAACAGTATGTTTTGAAGGTTGCTAGCAGGAAAGTGTTGTACTACATGGAAGTAATCAGAAAATATGATCTTAAATTCTGCTTTCAAGGGCGCCTGGGTGGCTCAGGGGGTAAAAATTCTGCTTTCAAGAAGCTATAACAGTAAGTACTGAGCATTAGCTATTATATGCTATGGATGAATAACTGAAATCTGCATTTCAAACTAATGGTACACTATATGTTAACTAATTGAATTTTAAAAAGTTAATTAAAAAAAAAAACACTATTTTATGAAACAATATTCCCAACAGGCTCTTTTGCTTTAAAATACTCACTTTGTAATGAGAGTCATTACTTTTGTCTAGCCAATTCTTACATCACTGTTTATCCCTTCCCTGCTTTATCCCTTCCCAGTATCAAAAAAGGCTCACTTGGGTTTCCTAGAAGCCATGAGAAAGCTTGTAATAGATCTGGCTGGTTTTCACCAGCAATTTGACCACCATGTGCACAGGGAAGTCTATTGATAAAGGCTTTATTGCAATACATTGAAAATACATGGATGATTTTGAATTCTCTTTCTTGAGGTCTTGTTTCATGATAATAAATTTAGGGTGGCTTATTGGAATGGATGTTATTAACATATCTTCATAGTTCTAAGTACATGGAATTGTAAAATAGATGAATGAATGTGGCATTACTGACAACTGTCCTCATTTTGAAATCAAATTACAGTGTACTAAGATGAGGATGCAAAGCAGATTTGGGATTATGAGTGAAATAATTTAAAAAAGTCTTAGGGGTATGATCAGACTATTGGGTAACTCAGTAGAAAAATGTCAACTGATTGAGATTCTGTGTTCCCTGATTTCAGAGAGAAGTTAAGATAAATAAGTAACACGAGGAGACTAGGAAGCCAAACATAAGTGATAATTTTGTGCCGGGGTGTGTATACATCTGTTTATCTTCTTGTTTTACCACTAAGGTTGCTCCTAGAGGAGAGTTTAAATATGTGTTGGAGCTAATCTCTGTGGATTACACAAGAAACCACATCCTACAGCTCTGCCTGAAACACCCCTTATGATTTCAATGTAATTTGGTTTTTGCATTTTTATAAATAACAAAATACTTTGCAAACTCATCTACTTTATTACCACCACAAGTGAGTCAGCTGACTCCACATTTTAACACAGTGACAGTCACAGAGGAATGGAGGAATGAGTAGAGTTATCAATATATGTGCTTTTAAGAAGTGTGACAGTGTAGCAGCTATTTCCAGGAACCAAAACATGGGTCAGCAGCTGTGCAGGAAAAGTGATGGAATAAATGACTCATTTCAGAGGAGTTCTATAACATATTAGTTCTATAATGTATCTTCAGCACCCAATTACCCGCTTTGATCTAAAGATAAGGATTTACAGTTAAGGTCCCATTTATGATTTGACTGGTAGGGTCTGAATCATGTTTACTATTGTTTTGACTATTACTTGAAACCTAGAGAAGTACTTGGGATATGTGTTGTGTATTCTGTGAACATGTGCTATTTTTAGATTAGATAATTCCTGTCTCAAACCCCTGTTAATTTGTTTGTTTTTGTTTATTTGATAGTGGTTTCAGTAAATGGATATATCTGAAAAATTGCAAAGCCACTATTAAAATTAGTTATTATTATGTATAGCATGGAATTGCACATTCCTCCTTTGAATCCAACAGAGCTTCACGATATCCTTAACAATTTGGGAAAAACATGCTATTATTTTTCTTTATAAAATTTCTCCTGTCAGGCTGTGATGGTGGTCATCAGCAGTAACTCCTCTGAAGGCTTTGTCAAAAGAGTTGAAAAAACTGGAAAGGTGTGAATGAAGCTGTTTGCTGAATATAAAGAAAAGAGCATTGAAGTACAATTCACACTCTTACTTCTCCTTCTATGCTTTCAGATGTTTGACATTTGAAAATTTTGCTTCTAGAAGAGATGCCCTATATAATTCTTACTTTAAGGAGCAAGTTGCTTTTATAATTTTTTTTTATAATTCTACCATTCAAGTATTTCCATTTAAATTAATTTCAATACCATGTAAAAAAATCCAAAGTGCAACCAGTATTCAATTCTTGGGCTAAATAATTTTAGAAAGCTTTGTGTTATTGAACCTACGGGGTTTTTCTGTAGTTTTAACTCTTTCTTTCTGTGATTTTTCCCATTAGTCACGTAAGTGACTGAATTTTAACAGACATTGAGGATAAAGAAGGACTGAATAGAACAATCCTTGGCCTCATGAAGTTGAGAATCTAGCAAGGGAGTCAAACAATTCAATCATTCAGAGACAATTTATTGAGTGCCTGGCCTAAGATGAGCACAACAAAACCCCAGCCCAGAGGAATCATTTTAATGGGAGAGATAGATAATAGGTAAGCCAACTTTAAAAAGAAAAAAATCGTACTGGTTTTTCTTTAATAGTGATGCATATTTGAACTAAATAAGCACATTTTAAAAAGAGCAGTGATTGAGAAGAGGTTTTGTAACTGAGTGGTCTGAAAGGGGCTTCCTTAAAAAGTCTGTGTTGAACAGATTTCTGAATAATATCAGCTAGAAAGCTGCGTAAAAATCTCAGGGATGGGTGATTTTTCCAGTCAAAAAACTGTAAAGGCTCCAAAGTCACAATACAGCTGTAAATAAAGTAGCTTCTGACAAAGAATGAGAAGAAATAACGAACCCAGGTTTGAAAGAGAAGGGACAGACATTCTATGGAATTCATATTTAACTAAAGCTCTAAAGGACAAAAATACAATAGAGCAAAATTCTGGTGACGCTGATATACCTAATGAAAGTTCATAAACAAGGTGTGGGTAGCAAAGAGTGTGTGGGAATGTTGGTAAGAACAGTGGGGAAGAGTCATCCCTGAACATGTTCTTAAATGAAGCAATTCTTGTGTTGTTTTAAAGGGTAAATTGGAGTTAGCCTAAGTGATTAGAGAAGGATGCCTCGGCTTATGGAAGTTCAAAGCCATAAAGATGTGATAAACTACTGCAGAAATTTTCATGTATATTTGTTGTTGCTTCTAGTAATGGTGATCTAAAAACTCCTACTTAAGACAACTTAAAAATCCAGACAAAAATAGCTTTTAAAGTTAAAAATATCAGAATGATTATAAAAATAAGTGAGGGATTACTGGGTCAAAATACGAAACACAATGAGAGTCTAGAGATATATGCCTGAAGCCATTTTAGCTATGAGAGCATTTGAAACTGCTAAAACACTCTGAACTGTGTTTTTACTAGACACTTGATACTAGAGAAACAAAATTCAAAATCCAGCAGCAATCAAATTTGAAAACTTTGGTACAACCCAAATTTAAGTTGAGATCCCCAAAGCACAAGGAGAAGCAGAAATAAGACTATAGCCTACCTTGCCTTCTGTGTAAACTGAGAAAGTCAATCACTGAATTTGGAATATGATTGTCTTGTAGAGTCTCAGATCTAAGAGAAAATCCTGCCAAGGAGGACCATACCATTATTATAGCTCTTAATTATCCCTACTCAATAAGAGTTTCAAATATAATGCCTTGAACATAGCAAAATGTAACAGAGCACACAGAGTAAAACCATTAACAATATTTGATAGACAAAATGGGATTACGTATGATGTTAAAATGATCAATAAAGATTGTAAAATGGCTTGATTACTCTGCTCAAAGAAATGAGAGGGGAAGCAAATTGAACAAAAAACTGAAACTAAAAATGATATTGAGAAAGATTTTATAAATGAATTAAATGGATACTCTAGAACTTTAAAGATATGACAGCTAATTTAAGATACCACAGGGGTGCCTGGGTGGCTCACTTAATTAAACCTCCAATTCTTTTTCCTTTTTTTTTAACACCTTATTTTTATTTTCTTTCTTTCATTTTGGCTCAGGTCATGATGTCAGGGTTGTGAAATAGAGCCCAGTGTTGGGCTCTGTGCTGAGCCTGGAGCCTGCTTAAGATTCTTTTCCCTTCTTTTTCTATCCCTCCCTATGCTCTCACTTGCTCGCTCGCTCTCTTGCTTGCAAATAAATAGATAGATAGATAGATAATAGACAAAACAAAATAAAAGCAGTTTATGAAAATAAATATAAAGATTTTGAAATGAAAACAAGTTCATAATAAAATAGAGAAGACCTACACAGCTAAAAGTTCATTCAGAAAATCTACTCTTCAAGAAATCAGTATGACACAATGTTAAGATATCAAAAGATTTGAGCATGTACTTTACAGAAAGGGTAATCCAAATGGCCACTCATATATAAAAACTGTTTATCTTTATTATGAATCTGGAATTCAATTAAATTAAATTAAAAATAAATGAAAACCTGGAATGACATACTATTACACACTTACCATATTGGGCAACAGTGAAAATGTCTTGCAAGAATGTGAAGGAATGACAGTGCACATAATAAAAACATATGAGGTAAGTTGGACAATATTTAGAAAACTTAAAAATTAAAAAAAAAATTTGGTCCATTCCTAGAAATACAACATGGAACTAAATGAATATTTTCACCAGGATATGCAAACAGATGATTATAGTTATTTCATTCATAATGGCAGATCAGTAGTGGTCTATTTGCACAATGTTACATTAAATAAGAGAGAATATTAACAAACTGGGAGGAGGGGCTAGGTTGTTATCATAAACAGATCTTCTATGGTGCTAATTATGTTCTATTTCTCAAAATCTTTAAGTTGAAAAAGTTTTCAAATTTATATCTAGATAGATAGATAGGTAGGTAGATGATAGATAGAGAGATATCCCAGAAGCTGCAATGCTAGGCTAAGCCCAGGCTTTAAAGGGCTTTTCTATGCTCTACTAAATACTTTAAACCATTCATTATATCATAGCTCAGTGTTCAAATCTCCATTTGTTTCCTCAGTTTCCTAATATTTATCTTAAGGTGACCTGATCCAGACTTTTGATCACCTTTGTCTAAATATTTCTATTTTAACAAAGTCCTTTTGAACACTCAGAGACTAAAACTTAGAAAAATACTCTGATTGTTATCTCACTAGAGTGGAAAATATATAGTTACCCATTAACTAATGATATCCATGACATTTTTAATTCTTGGGAGCTTTTGGTTAAATGAATTTTTTAAGCTTCCTTTAAATGAAGCTTTAAGCCATCACCACATGAATACAATTAAAGAACTAAATGAAAACAAGCCAAGTATTTACAGAGTAATAGAATGTGCAGTGGAAAGAGTACAATTCTGAAATCATAAAGCCTAAATTAGTGTGATGCATCCTTACTAGCCATGTAATCATAAACCAGTTATCTAAATGTGTTAGCCTCAGTGTTTTCACCCATGAAATGGTGATGATAATACTTATTATGCAGAATTGTTGTGTGGATGTGATGAAGCATGGAGCATGAGAGTCTCATATTCCATGCTAAAATGATAGCTATTTTTATACTTATAATAATTCTAATAATAGTAATTAAATTGTTCAAAATGATAATATTCATTTATATTGAGGCATTGTATTGACTATTCATAGACACATTTACCAAAATAAATTTCATTTTACTTTACCCCCTCTGAGGATATATATTCCCTAATTCAATATGAATCTCATTATGAATAATAATTATCATAATAAATACGCTGATTTTTCTTCTTTTTAGGGAAGTATCCTTTACTGTTGAACATAAAGAAACTTAAGCAAGTCTGTCTTATTCAAAATTTGCATGCTGCTTTCTTATGAAACTAGATGATAGAGTTGTATGAAATAAATTCATGCAGTTAAGACATTTATGTTTGGAAAACTGGGTGGTCAGTTTAGTATTTCAAAAGAAGATTTTAAATTTAAACCTTAAAACTGAGCTCTTTCAGCCTTATTTATAGACCATCCTTCATGCTTCCTAAGTACTCCTTCATTGTAAACTAAGTAATAGTTTTTGTCCCAGTGTATAGAACTAAAATGGATTTTATATTCGATTATTTCAGAGTTAGATGCAGTTTCTACTTCCTTACTTCCTTTTTTGAAAAATAGATTAATTCTACAAAAAGTTTTTTCCAGCTTTATTGAAAAATAATCGACATATTATAATTTATAAATATAAGAAATGATTTCTTATAACATTGCAAACTTTTAACATTGTGTAAATTTTGTACAATTTGATAAATTGGCATACATCTGTATTGCAATATAGTCTACATAAAAATGTTAATACATCTACTATCTCATATAGTTGCCACTGTTTTTTATGCATGTATGGTAAGGAATTTTAAGATCTACTCTCTTAGCAATAACTTTTATGTATATAGTACCGTAGAGATAAACTTCAGAGGTCTTGTGGGTTTTGTTCCAGACCGCCTCAATAAAGTGATTATCTCAATAAACTAAGTCAAATTATTATTATTATTTTTTTTGGTTTCCCAGTGCAAATAAAAAATTATGTTTCCCAGTGCATATAAAAAATAAACACTATACTGCACTGTTCAAAAGCATTATGCCTTTAAGAAAAAACAAGGTATATACCTTAAGTAAACTAGTTCTGAGTTTTCAGTGGGTCATAATTACTGATCACAGATCACCATAACAAATACAATAATAATGAAAAAACTTGAAATATTGCAAGAATTACCAACATGTGACAGAGAGACACAAAATGAACAAATGTCGTTAGAAAAATGGTGGCAGCAGACCTCTTTTATACAAGATTGATATAAACTTTCAACTTGTAAGAATGTGATATATGCAAAGTTTAATAAAGGGAAGCACAATAAAAATGTATGTATATATTATTAACTATGATCATCATACTGTACATAAGATCCCCAGAACTTTTTCATATTATAGTTGCAAGTTTGTACCCTTTGACCACCTTATTCCACCCCAGGTTCACCTCTTGTCAACTCAACTCTAAGTTTCCATTAGTTTGCTTTTTCTTCAGATTCTGTATGTAAGGGATATCATAATACATAAATTAAAATATATATAAAATCTTTGAAATATTTCACTTAGTATAAGACCTTCAAGATCCATCCATGCTGTTGTAAATGGCAGTATTTCTTAATTTTTCATGGTTCAGTAGTATTCCATAGTATATATTTACCATACTTATTTTATCCATTCACCCAATATGGATACTGAAGTTATTTCCATCTCTTGCTTAGAGTTAATAATTTTATAATGAACATAAGAGTGCAGATATGTCTTCGAATAGTGACTTCGTTTCCTTTAGATATATACCTAGAGGTGGGATTACTGAATCATATGGTGATTTTACTTTTAATAATATGAATAATCTCCATACTGTTTTCCATACAAATTTATATCCCTATCACAGTACATAAGTTCCCCATTTTCCCCAATATTTATCAAAATTTGTCAGTTTTAATTTTTTGGTTTTATATATTCTAATAGGTAGTAATATCTTGTTGTGTTTTTCAGAGGTAAACAACAACAACAACAACATAATGACTTTGCCCTGAGTTTTTACGTTGAGCACTTTTTAATGCTCCTGTTGGTCATTTATATAACTTTTTTGAAAAAAAAGTCTATTGATATCCTTTTGCTATTTTTTAAATTATATATTTTTTTCTATTTGTATCTGTTGGTTATTAACCTCTTTTCAGATATAAGATTTGTAAGTATTTTCTTCCATTCTGTGGATTGTGTTTTCATTCCCTTTTGGTTTTTTTTTGGCAATGCAGAAACTTTAGTTTGATGTAATACCATGTATTTATTTTTGCTTTTTTTGCTTGTGTTTTTGGCCTGGTATCCAAAAAACTATTGGCAAGACCAATGTCCAGGAGAATTTTTCCTATGTTTTCCTTTAGGAAATTTAGTTTCATGCATCACATTTAAGTCTTTAATCTATTTCAAGTTAAGATTTATGAGTGATATAAGGTTCCAGTTTCATGCTGGTTTATGTGACTATTCAGTTTTAAATATCATTTATTGAACAGACTATCTTTACCCATTATATATGTTGGCTCCTGTCAAATATTAGGTGACTGTATGAAAGGATTTATTTCTGGACTCTCAATTCTGTTCTACTTGTTTACTGGTCTGTTTTTATGCCAGTATACTTTATTGTTTTGAGCATGAGGGCTTTGTAGTATAGTTTCAAATCAAGAAGTGTAATTTCGCTTCTTCATTCTTTCTCAGAACTGCTTTAATTATTTGTTGTCTTTTATGGTCTCATATAAATTTTAGGATTCTTTACTTCTGTAAAAAAAAAATATTGGATTTTTTAAAAAGATTTTTTATTTATTTATTTGACAGAGAGAGATGACAAGCAGGCAGAGAGGCAGGCAGAGAGAGAAGAGGTAGCAGCTTCGTGCTGAGCTGAGAGCCTGATGCAGGGCTCGATCCCAGGACCCTGGGATCATGACCTGAGCCGAAGGCAGCGGCTTAACCCACTTGAGCCACCCAGGCGCCCCTAACATTGGATTTTTGATAGGAATTGAATTTACAGATGGTTTTCGGTAGTATGGACATTTTAACAATGTTAATTCTTACCATTCATAAATATGAGCTATCTTTCCATTTATGTCTCCTTCAAATTCTTTATCAATGTCATAGTTTATGGGGTACAGATCTTTCATCTTCTTAGTTAAATCTTTTCCTAAGTATTTTGTTATTTTTGATGCTATTGTGAATTAGATTGTTCTCTTTATTTTTTCAGATAGTTCATCATTAGAGTGTTAAAATGCTCCTGTCTTGTGCTTACTTTGGCAGCACATATACTAAAATTGGAATGATGCAGAGAAGATTAGCGTGATCACTGAGCAAGGATGACATGAAAAACTATTTTAAAAAAACGAAACAAAACAAAATTCCTGTCTTTTATATATTGATCTTGTATTTGGCAGCTTTATTAAATTTGTTTATTCAAAATTTTTTGTGAAGTTTTTAGGATTTTTTTACATGTAAGTTCATGTTATCCAAAAAAAGAAAATTTTACTTCTTCCTTTTTTTTTTTTTTTGGAGTCTTTTATTTCTTTGTGTTCCTTGTTTCTCTGGCTAAGACATCCAGTACTATGTCAAATGAGAGTAGTGAAAGTGGACACACTTGTCTTTTTTCTGATCTTTAAGGGGAAAACTTTCAAACTTTTTTGATTGAATATGAGATTAGCTCTGGGCTTGGGCTTGCAATATGTGTTTTTTCTTTAATGGATTTTTTAAATTATTTTTAAAAATTTTTTTATAAACATATAATGTGTTTTTATCCCTAGGGGTACAGGTCTGTGAATCACCAGGTTTACACATTTCACCGCAGTCACCATCACTCACCATAGCACCTGCTCTCCCCAATGTCCATACCCCCACCATCCTCTCCCAACACACCTCCCCCCAGCAACCCTCATTCTGTTTTGTGAGATTCAGTCTTTTATGGTTTGTCTCCCTCCCAATCCCATCTTCTTTTATTTTTCTTTTCGTACGCCCGAAACCGCCTATGTTGCATCTCCACTTCATCATATCAGGGAGATCATATGATAGTTGTCTTTCTCAGATTGATTTATTTCGCCAAGCATAATACCCTCTAGTTCCATCCATGTCATCACAAATAGCAGGATTTCATTTTTTTGATGGCTGCACAGTATCCCATTTTACATATATACCACATCTTATTTATTGATTGATCCGTTGAAGGACATTTAGGTTCTTTCCATAGTTTAACTATTGTGGACATTGCTGCTATAAACACTTGGGTGCATGTGCCCCTTCAGAATGCCACGTTTGTATCTTTAGGGTATATACCCAGTACTACAATCACTGGGTCATAGGGTACTTCTATTTTCAGCTTTTTGAGGCACCTCCATGCTGTTTTCCAGAGTGGTTGCACCAGCTTGCATTCCCACGTACAGTGTAGGAGGGTTGCCCTTTCTCCACATCCTCGCCAGCATCTGTCATTGACTGACTTGTTAGTTTTAGCCATTCTGAAAGGTGTGAGGTGGTATCTCATTCCGGTTTTGATTTGTATTTCCCTGATGCCGAGTGATGTGGAGCATTTTTTCATGTGTCTGTTGGCCATTTGGATGTATTCTTTGCAGAAATGTCTGTTCATGTCCTCTGCCCATTTCTTGATTGGATTATTTGTTCTTAGGGTGTTGAGTTTGATAAGCTCTTTATAGATTTTGGATAGATACTGGCCCTTTATCTGGTATGTCATTTGCAAAGATCTTCTCCCAGATAACTTCTGACAGTCATCTTTTGGCTTTGTTAACTGTTTCCTTTGCTGTGCAAAAGCTTTTTGATCTGATGAAATCCCAGTAGTTCATTCTTGCCCTTGCTTCCCTTGCCTTTGGCGATGTTCCTAGGAAGAAGTTGCTGCTGCTGAGGTCAAAGAGGTTGCTACCTGTTCTCTCCTCAAGGATTTTGATGGATTCCTTTCTCACTTTATGCTTCTTCATCCATTTCCAGTCTATTTTCATGTGTGGTGTAAGGAAATGGTCCAATTTCATTTTTCTGCGTGTGGCTGTTCAATTTCCCCAACACCATTTGTTGAAGAGGCTGTCTTTTTTCCATAGGACATTCCTTCCTGCTTTGTTGAAGATTAGTTGACCATAGAGTTGAGGGTGTATTTCTGGGCTCTCTATTCTGTTCCATTGATCTATGTCTGTTTTGGGGACAGTTCCCTACTATCTTGATGATGATAACTTTGTAATAGAGCTTGAGGTCTGGAATTGTGATGCCAACAACTTTGGCTTTCTTTTTCAATATTCCTCTGGCTCTTCGAGGTATTTTCTGGTTCCATATGTATTTTAGGATGATTTGTCCCATTTCTTTGAAAACAATGGATGGGACTTTGATAGGGATTGCATTAAATGTGTAGATTGCTTTAGGTAGCATAGACATTTTCACAATATTTGTTCTTCCAATACAGGAGCATGGAACATTTTTCCATTTCTTTGTGTCTTCTTCAATTTCTTTCATGAGTACTTTAGAGTTTTCTGAGTATAGATTCTTTGTTAGGTTTATTCCTAGGTATCTTAGGGTTTTGCGTGCAGTTGTAAATGGGATTCACTCCTTAATTTCTATTTCTTCAGTCTTGTTGGTATAAAAAAATGCAACCAATTTCTGTTCATTGATTTATATCCTGACACTTTACAGAATTTCTATACAAGTTATAGCAGATTTGGAGTGGAGTCCTTTAAGTTTTCCACATACAGTATCATATCATCTGCAAACAGGGATAGTTTGACTTCTCTTCTGCCAATTTGGCAAAATTTGGATGGCTTTAATTTCTTTTTGTTGTCTGATTGCTGAGGCTAGGACTTCGAGTACAATGTTGAATAGCAGTGGTGATAACGGACATCCCTGCCGTGTTCCTGACCTCAGCGGAAAAGTATTCAGTTTTTCTCCATTGAGAATGATATTTGCAGTGGGTTTTTCATAGATGGCTTTGATAATATTGATAATATGTGCCCTCTATCGCTACACTTTGAAGAGTTTTTTTTAAGATTTAATTTATTTATTTGACAGAGAGAGAGATCACAAATAGGCAGAGAGACAGACAGAGAGAGAGATGAGGAGAAGCAGGCTCCCTGCTGAGCAGGAAGCCCAATGCAGGACTCGATCCCAGGCCCCTGGGATCATGACCTGAGCCGAAGGTAGAGGCTCAACCCACTGAGCCACCCAGGTGGCCCCACTTTGAAGAGTTTTAATCAGGAAGGGATACTGCACTTTGCCAAATGCTTTTTCAGCATCTATGGAGAGTATCATATGGTTCTTGTTCTTTCTTTTATTGATGTGTTGTATCACATTGATTGATTTGCAGATGTTGAACCAACCTTGTAGCCCTGGAATAAATCCCAGTTGGTCGTGGTGAATAATCCTTTTAATGTACTGTTGAATCTTATTGGCTAGTATTTTGGTGAGAATTTTCGCATCTGTGTTCATCAAGGATATTGGTCTGTAGTTCTCTTTTTTGATGGGATCCTTGTCTGGTTTTGGGATCAAGGTGATGCTGGCCTCAGAAAAAAAAGAGTTTGGGAGTTTTCCTTCCATTTCTATTTTTTTGGAACAGTATCATGAGAATAGGAATTAATTCTTCTTTAAATGTTTGGTAGAATTCCCCTGGGAAGCCATCTGGCCCGGGGCTTTTGTTTGTTTGGAGATTGTTGATGACTGTTTCAATCTCCGTACTGGTTATGGGTCTACTCAGGTTTTCTATTTCTTCCTGGTTCAGTTATGGTAGTTTATATGTCTCTAGGAATGTATCCATTTCTTACAGATTGTTGAATTTATTGGCGTAGAGTTGCTCATAGTATGTTCTTATAATTGTTTGTATTTCTTTGGTGTTGGTTGTGATCTCTCCTCTTTCATTCATGATTTTATTTACTTGGGTTCTTTCTCTTTTCTTTTTGATAAGTCTGGAAAGGGGTTTATCAATCTTATTAATTCTTTCAAAGAACCAGTTTCCTAATTTCGTTGATTTGTTCTATTGTTTTTTTTTGTTGTTGTTGTTGTTGTTTTGTGGTTTTTGTTTGTTTGCTTCTATTTCATTGATTTCTGCTCTGATCTTTATTATTCCTCTTCGCCTGCTGGGTTTAGGCTTTCCTTGTTGTTCTTTCTCCAACTCCTTTAGGTGTAGGGTTATGTTGTGTATTTGAGATCTGAGAGAGAAGCGTGGTGGCACACGTCTGTCACTGCACTCCCCAGGAGCAAGTCTGGGGAAGGCGCAGCTCGCCGCCCCCAGAGAAGAGAAGGAGCCGTTGGCCTTGTGGTCGGGAAAAGGACGGGAAGCAGGATAGCCTGCCATGGCAGGAAGAGCAGGCCGGTGGCAAGACAAGTGTCACCCGCTCCCTGTGCAGAGAGATGGAAGCCTGGCTGCTAAGGAGACATGAGGGGACGACTAGGGCAGGGAAGCGTGCTCCACTCTGAGGAAGGAGTGTGGGCAGAAGGCAGGCCTGTCCTGTGCCTCTGGTCCCAAGGGGACAGCATCTCCTTGACCTCCTGTCCATAGGGCATACTTGGGCTAGCTACCAGGCGCCATACACAGAACTCGCAGAAACAGCACTCTCGAGAAACGGGTAGATGCCATCTTCCTCCAACATGTGACAGCGTTTGCGGTGGCAGGGAGTTTGCGGGGTAGGAGTGGGGACAATCCCCCAAAGCTCCCCATTTCAGTGAACAGGCGGTGTTCAGGGATCCTGTCGCCTCTCCTCTCCTGTGGGGAATACACTGGCCTTGTCTGCGAATCCGCCTAAGGTCCAGTGCCAAAGGCCAAGCGTTTCCTACACCGGGAGATGGTAGTGTGCATAGAGTGCCATCTTAGGCCACGCACGCTGCTGCAGGGTTTTGACTGTTTCTGCTTAGTTCGGCCTGGCAGGGTGAACCCAGGGCGCCAACATGGAGCCCAGGAAAGCAAGGTCCAAGAGACACCAGCACTCCCGTGACTCTTCTTACCTGATGCGACAGAGCGAACACCCAAAGCCTTTCTGAGGAGGAAGCAGCAGCGAAGTTGGGATCGTGCCAAGATGAAAACCTCTGCAAAAGCATAGCAGTCGCTGGGAAATCAGAGTCGGTTCTGAGGCCTGCTGTTGCTGCTTGCCTGACCCTAGTATTCGCAGCATGATGGGAGAAACCCTCATAGAGCGAAAGCCTCTTTGCCCTGGCATCTCTTCTGGGAAAGCACAGCATTCTTTGGGAAATGAGTCCGGTCTGAGGGATGCTCCTGTGCGCCTGAGCTGGTCTCCTCAGCATGGTGTAATAAACCCGCATGGAGCGAAATCCTCTATGCTTGAGCATCCCCTCTGCCTGAGAGAGAAGGGCGTTTGCGCCTGTGGAAAGAGCCTTAAGCAAAGAGACCTGTTTTTCAGTGCGGTCACCAGGAGCATGTCTGTGGAAGGTGCAGCACGCTGCACGGGGAGAAGAGGTGGAGCCGTTGGCGTTCGGGTCTGGACACGGTTGCGAAGCAGGAGAGCTGGCCCTGGCATGCACAGTGGCCGGTGGAAATACAAGTGTCACCCGCTCCCAGTGCAGAGAGACAGAAGCCTGGCTGCTAAGGAGACAGGAGGGGATGAGTAGGGCAGGGCGCATGCTCCACTCTTAGGAAGGAGTCTGGGCAGAAAGCATGCCTCTCCTGAACCTCTGGGCCCAAGGAGACAGCAGCTCCTTGGCCACCCGTCCCTGGGGCAGATATGCGCTAGCCACCAGGCGCCTACTCTGAACTCGCAGAAACTGCTCCCGAAAATGACGGGGAGTCACGTGCCGTCTTCCACCAGGATGTGGAAGCTCGGAGGAGGCACAGGGTTTAAGGGGAAGGAGTGGGCACAGTCCCCCAAAGTTCCCTAATCTGTGCACGGTCCATGTGCAGGGATCCTGTCGCCTCCTCTCTCCTGTGGTGAAGGCACTGGCCTAGACTCCGAGGCTGCCTGAGACCCGGAGCAAAAGGCAAAGCCTAACCTACCCCAGGAGATGGTCATAGGCCTAGAGTGCCATGCTAGGCCAAGCACGCTGCTGCAGGGTTGTGACTGTGTCTGCTTAGTCCAGCATAGCAAGGTGAATCCCGGGCTTAAACTCGGGGACCGGGAAAGCAAGTCCCAAGAGGTACCAGCTCTCCCGCGGCTCTTCTTCCCTCCCGCGCAGAGTGAATACCCAAAGCCTTTCTGAGGAAACAGCAGCGAAGTGTGTTCGCCCAAGCCAAAGCCTCTGTGAGAGCACAGCATTCGCTGAGAAATGTTCTGCGGGCTGCTGCTGCTTGCCTGAGCCCAGTCTCACGGTGGGAGAAACTCGCATACAGCGAAAGCCTCTTTGCCTGGGCATCTCTCCTGGGAAAGCACAGCGTTCCTTTGGAAATCAGAGTTGGTTTTTGGGATGCTGCTGCTGCTTGCCTGAACTAGTGTCCGCAGCTCGGTGGAAGATACCCGCATGGAGCGAAATACTCTTTGCCCTAGCATCCCCTCTGCCTGAGAGAGAAGCCAAGTGTGGGGAAGGTGCAGCACGCCGCCCCCGGAGAAGAGAAGGAGCCCTTGGCCTTTGGGTCGGGAAACGCTCGGGAAGCAATTTAGCCTGCCGTGGCCGGAACAGCAGGGCGGTGGCAAGACAAGTGTCACCCGCTCCCTGTGCGGAGAGATGGAAGCCTGGCTCCTAAGGAGACATGAGGGGACGACTAGGGCAGGGACGCGTGCTCCACTCTGAGGAAGGAGTGTGGGCAGAGGGCAGGCCTGTCCTGTGCCTCTGGTCCCAAGGGGACAGCATCTCCTTCACCACCTCTCCATAGGGCATACTTGGGCTAGCTACCAGGCGCCATACCCGGAACTCACAGAAACAGCTCCCTCGAGAAAAGGGCAGTCAGATGCCATCTTCCTCCAACATGTGACAGCGTTTACAGTGGCAGGAAGTTTGCGCGGTAGGAGTGGGGACAATGCCCCAAAGCTCCCCATTTCAGTGAACGGGCGGGGTTCAGGGATCCTGTCTCCTCTCCTCTCCTGTGGGGAAGGCACTGGCCTTGTCCGCGAATCCGCCTGAGGTCCAGTGCCAAAGGCCAAGCGTTGCCTACACCGGGCTATGGTACTGTGCATAGAGTGCCATCCTAGGCTATGTACGCTACTGCAGTGTGTTCGCTCTGATGCGGCAGGGAACAACAGCCCTGGGAGAGCTGTTGCCTCTTGGGACGTCCTTTCCCGGGCTCTAAGTTCACGCCGGGGGTTCACCTTGCTATGCCGAACTAAGCAGACACAGTCACAACCCTGCAGCAGCGTGCTTGGCCTAGCATGGCACTCTATGCCTATGACCATGTCCTCGGGTACGTAAGGTTTGGCCCTTTACTCTGTTGCTCAGGCGGATTCTCGGACTAGGCCAGTGCTTTCCCAGCGGAGATGCCCAGGCAAAGAGGCTTTCGCTGTTTGCGGGTTTCTCCCACCACGAGACTGGGCTCAGCAAGAAGCAGAAGCCCGCAGAACATTTCTCAGCGAATGCTGTGCTTTCGCAGAGGCTTTGTCTTGGAACGAGCAGCACTTTGCTGCTGCATCCTCAGCAAGGCTTCAGTCGCGACAGGGAAGAAGAGCTGCGGGAGAGCTAGTGCCTCTTGGGCCTTGCTTTCCTGGGCTCAATGTTCGCATCCTGGGTTCACCCTGACAGGCCGTACTAAACAGACACAGCCACAACCCTGCAGTAGCGTGCGTAGACTAGGATGGCACTCTATGCACACTATCATCTCCCAGTGTAGGCATCGCTTGGCCTTTTACACTCGCGCTCAGGCGGATTCTCGGACTAGGCCAGTGCTTTCCACACAGGAAAGAAGAGGTGACAGGATCCCTGCACACAGCCCGTGCACTGAATACGGAGCTTTGGGGGACTGTGCCCACTCCTTCGCCTTAAACCCCGTGCCTCCTCCAGGCTTCCACATCCTGGAGGAAGACGGCACCTGCCTCCCCGTTATTTCAGGGAGCTGTTTTTGCGAGTTCAGCGTAGGCACCTGGTGGCTAGCGCATGTCTGGCCCAGGGACAGGTGGCCAAGGATTTCGCTCCATGCGGGTTTATTACACCGTGCTGAGGAGACCAGTTCAGGCAAACAGGAGCATCCCTCAGACCGGACTCTGATTTCCCAAAGAATGCTGTGCTATACCAGAGGGGATGCCAGGGCAAAGAGGCTTTCGCTCTATGCGGGTTCTCCCATCGTGCTGCAATTACCAGGCTAAAGCAAGCAGCAACAGCAGCCCTGAGATCTGACTCTAATTTCCCAGCGACTACTATGCTTTTGCAGAGGTTTTCAGCATGGCAGGAACCGCACTTCGCTGCTGCTTCCTCAGAAAGGCTTTGGGTGTTCACTCTGCGCGGCAGCGAAGAAGAGCCGCGGGAGAGCTGGTGCCTCTTGGGACTTGCTTTCCCGGGCTCCGAGGTTACGCCCGGGATTCACCTTGCTATGCGGAACTAAGCAGACACAGTCACAACCCTGCAGCAGCGTGCTTGGCCTAGCATGGCACTCTATGCCTATGACCATCTTCTGTGGTAGGTTAGGCTTTGCCATTTGCTCCGGCTCTCAGGCAGACTCCGGGTCTAGGCCAGTGCCTTCACCACAGGAGAGAGGAGGCGACAGGATCCCTGCACTAGGCCCGTGCGCAGATTAGGGAGCTTTGGGGGACTGTGCCCACTCCTTCCCCTTAAACACCATGCTTCCTCCGAGCTTCCCCATCATGGAGGAAGACGGCATCTGACTCCGCATTATTTCTGAGAGCTGATTCGGCGAGTTCAGAGTAGGCGCCTGGTGGCTAGCGCATGTCTGCCCCAAGGACAGCTGGCCAAGGAGCTGCTGTCTCCTTGGGCCCAGAGGCTCAGGACAGGCATGCTTTCTGCCCAGATTCCTTCCTAAGAGTGGAGCACGCGCCCTGCCCTACGCATCCCTTCCTGTCTCCTTAGCAGCCAGGCTTCTGTCTCTCTGCACTGGGAGCCGGGGATACTTGTATTGCCGGCTCTCCTGCTTCGCAATCTTTTCCAGACCAGAAGTCCAACGGCTCCTGCTCTTCTCTCCGGCAGCTTGCTGAACTTTCCACACATATGCTCCTGGGGAGCAGAGTGAAAAAATTTCCCTTTCCTTAAGGCTCTTTCCACAGGTGCAATCGCGCTTCTCTCCCATGCAGCGGGGATGCCCAGGCATAGAGGATTCCGCTCCATATGGGTTTATTACACCGTGCTGAGGAGACCAGCTCAAGCAAACAGGAGCATCCCTCAGACCGGACTCTGATTTCCCAAAGAATGCTGTGCTTTCCCAGAGGGGATGCCAGGGCAAAGAGGCTTTCGCTCCATGCGGGTTTATCCCATCGTTCTGCAAATACTAGGCTAAAGCAAGCAGCAACAGCAGCTCTCAGATCCGACTCTAATTTCCCAGCGACTGCTATGCTTTCGCAGAGGTTTTCACATGGCACGAACCGCACTTCGCTGCTGCTTCCTCAGAAAGGCTTTGGGTGATCACTCTGCGCGGGAGGGAAGAAGAGCCGCGGGAGAGCTGTTGCCTCTTGGGACTTGCTCTCCCGGTCTCCGAGTTTACGCCCGGGATTCACCTTGCTATGCTGAACTAAGCAGACACAGTCACAACCCTGCAGCAGCGTGCTTGGCCTAGCATGGCACTCTATGCCTATGACCATTTCCTGGGGTAGGTTAGGCTTTGGCTTTTGCTCCGGCTCTCAGGCAACCTAGGGGTCTAGGCCAGTGCCTTCACCACAGGAGAGAGGAGGCGACAGGATCCCTACACACGGCCCGTGCACAGATTAGAGAGTTTGTGGGACTGTGCCCACTCCTTCCCCTTAAACCTCGTGCCTCCTCCGAGCTTCCACATCCTGGAGGAAGATGGCATCTGACTCCCCGTTATTTCAGGGAGCTGTTTCTGCGAGTTCAGAGTAGGCGCCTGGTGGCTAGCGCATGTCTGCCCCAGGGACGGGTGGCCAAGGAACTGCTGTCTCCTTGGGCCCAGAGTTAAGGACAGGCATGCTCTCCGCCCAGACACCTTCCCAAGAGTGGAGCACGTGCCCTGCCCTACTCATCCTCTCCTATCTCCTTAGCAGCTAGGCTTCTGTCTCTCTGCACTGGGAGTGGGTGACATTTGTATTTCCTCCGGGCGCTGTGCCTTCCAGGGCCGGTCTCCTGCTTCGCAACCTTTTCGAGACCATGGCCAACAGCACTTGCTCTTCTCCCCGAGCAGCGTGCTGCACCTACCACAGACTACTCCTTGGGACCGCCCTGAAAAACGTGTCCCTTTTCTTTAATGCTCTTTCCAGAGGCGCAACGGCGCTTCTCTCTCAGGCAGAGGGGATGCCCAGGCATAGAGGATTTCGCTCCCTGCGGGTTTATTACACCGTGCTGAGGAGACCAGCTCACACAAACAGGAGCATAACTCAGACCGGACTCTGATTTCCGAAATAATGGTGTGCTTTCCCAGAGGGGATGCCAGGGCAAAGAGGCTTTCGCTCTATGCGGGTTTCTCCCATCGTGCTGCGAATACGAGTCTAAAGCAAGCAGCAACAGCAGCCCTCAGATCCGACTCTGATTTCCCAGGGAATACTATGCTTACGCAGAGGTTTTCAGCTTGGCACGAACCGCACTTCGCTGCTGCTTCCTCAGAAAGGCTTTGGGTGTTCACTCTGCGCGGCAGTGAAGAAGAGCCTCGGAGAAGCTGGTGCCTCTTGGGACTTGCTTTCCCGGGCTCCGAGGTTACGCCCGGGATTCACCTTGCTATGCCGAACTAAGCAGACACAGTCACAACCTTGCAGCTGCGTGCTTGGCCGAGCATGGCACTCTATGCCTATGACCATCTCCCTGGGTAGGTTAGACTTTGCCTTTTGCTCCGGCTCTCAGGCAGACTCGGGGTCTAGGCCAATGCCTTCACCACAAGAGCGAGGAGGCGACAGGATCCCTGCACACGGCCCATGCACAGATTAGGGAGATTTGGGGCACTGTGCCCACTCCTTCCCCTTAAACCCCGTGCCTCCTCCAAGCTTCCACTTCCTGGAGGAAGACGGCATCTGACTCCCCGTCATTTCAGGGAGCTGTTTCTTCGAGTTCAGCGTAGGCGTCTTGTGGCTAGCGCATGTCTGCCCCAAGGACAGGTGTCCAAGGAGATGCTGTCTCCTTGGGACCAGACGCACAGTACAGGCATGCTTTCTGCCCAGATTCCTTCCTAAGAGTGGAGCAAGCGCCTCTGCCCTAGTTCGTCCCCTCATGTCTCCTTAGGAGCCAGGCTTCCATCTCTCTGCACAGGGAGCGGGTGACACTTGTTTTGCCACCGGCCTGCTGTTCGTGCCACGGCAGGCTATCCTGCTTCCCGAGCGTTTCCCGACCCCAAGGCCAACGGCTCCTTCTCTTCTCCGGGGGCGGCGTGCTGCGCCTTCCCAACACTTGGCTTCTCTCTCAGGCAGAGGGGATGCTAGGGCAAAGAGTATTTCGCTCCATGCGGGTATCTTCCACCGAGCTGCGGACACTAGATCAGGCAAGCAGCAGCGGCATCCCCAAACCCAACTCTGATTTCCCAAGGAACGCTGTGCTTTCCCAGGGGAGATACCCAGGAAAGAGGCTTTCGCTGTATGCGGGTTTCTCCCAACGCGAGACTGAGCTCAGGCAAGCAGCAGCAGCCCGCAGAACATTTCTCAGCGAATGCTGTGCTCTCCCTGAGGCTTTGGCTTGGAGTGAAAAGCACTTCGCTGCTGCTTCCTCAGAAAGGCTTTGGGTGTTCTCTCTGCGTGGCATGGAAGAAGAGCCGCGGGAGAGCTGGTGCCTCTTGGGACTTGCTTTCCCAAGCTCCGAGTATATGCCAGGGATTCATCTTGTTATGCCGAACTAAGCAGACACAGTCACAACCCTGCAGCAGCGTGCTTGGCCTAGCATGGCACTCTATGCCTATGACCATCTCCTGGGGTAGGTTAGGCTTTTCCTTTTGCTCCAGATATCAGGCAGCCTCGGGGTCTAGGCCAGAGCCTTCACCACAGGAGAGGGGAGGCTACAGGATCTCTGCACTCGGGCGTGCACAGATTAGGGAGCTTTGGGGGACTGTGCCCACTCCTTCCCCTTAAACCCGGAGCCTCCTCCAATCTTCCACATCCTGGTGGAAGACGGCATCTGACTCCCCGTTATTTCAGGGAGCTGTTTCTGCGAGTTCAGCGTAGGCGCCTGGTGGCTAACGCATGTCTGCCCCAGGGACTGGTGGCCAAGGAGCTGCTCTCTCCTTGGGCCCAGAGGTTCAGGACAGGCATGCTCTCTGCCCAGACTCCTTCAAAGAGTGGAGCACGTGCCCTGCCCTACTCATCCCCTTCTGTCTCCTTAGCCGTCAGGCTTCTGTCTCTCTCACTGGGAGTGGGTGACACTTGTATTTCCACCGGCCGCTGTGCCTGCCAGGGCCGGCTCTCCTGCTTCGCAACCGTGTCCAGACCCGAACGCCAACGGCTCCAGCTCTTCTCCCCGTGCAGCGTGCTTCACCTTCCACAGACATGCTCCTGGTGACCGCACTGAAAAACAGGTCCCTTTGCTTAAGGCTGTTTCCACAGGCGCAAACGCGCTTCTCTCTCAGGCAGAGGGGATTCCCAGGCATAGAGGATTTCGCTCCATGCGGGTTTATTACACCATGCTGAGGATACCAGCTCAGGCGCACAGGAGCATCCCTCAGACCGGACTCATTTCCCAAAGAATGCTGTGCTTTCCCAGAAGAGATGCCAGGGCAAAGAGGCTTTCGCTCTATGAGGGTTTCTCCCATCATGCTGCGAATACTAGGGTCAGGCAAGCAGCAACAGCAGCCCTCAGAACCGACTCTGATTTCCCAGCGACTGCTATGCTTTTGCAGAGGTTTTCATCTTGGCACGATCCCAACTTCGCTGCTGCTTCCTCCTCAGAAAGGCTTTGGGTGTACGCTCTGTCGCATCAGGTAAGAAGAGTCACGGGAGTGCTGGTGTCTCTTGGACCTTGCTTTCCTGGGCTCCATGTTGGCGCCCTGGGTTCACCCTGCCAGGACGAACTAAGCAGACACAGTCAAAACCCTGCAGCAGCGTGCGTGGCCTAAGATGGCACTCTATGCACACTACCATCTCCCGGTGTAGGCAACGCTTGGCCTTTGGCACTGGACCTCGGGCGGATTCGCGGACAAGGCCAGTGTATTCCCCACAGGAGAGGAGAGGCGACAGGATCCCTGAACCCCGCCCGTTCACTGAAATGGGGAGCTTTGAGGAATTGTCCCCACTCCTACCCCGCAAACTCCCTGCCACCGTCAACTCTGTCACATGTTGGAGGAAGATGGCATCTGACTGCCCGTTTCTCGAGGGAGCTGTTTCTGCGAGTTCTGTGTATGGCGCCTGGTAGCTAGCCCAAGTATGCCCTATGGACAGGAGGTCAAGGAGATGCTGTCCCCTTGGGACCAGAGGCACAGGACAGGCCTGCCTTCTGCCCACACTCCTTCCTCAGAGTGGAGCACGCTTCCCTGCCCTAGTCGTCCCCTCATGTCTCCTTAGCAGCCAGGCTTCCATCTCTCTGCACAGGGAGCGGGTGACACTTGTCTTGCCACCGGCCTGCTCTTCCTGCCATGGCAGGCTACCCTGCTTCCCGTCCTTTTCCCGACCACAAGGCCAACGGCTCCTTCTCTTCTCTGGGGGCGGCGAGCTGCGCCTTCCCCAGACTTGCTCCTGGGGAGTGCAGTGACAGACGTGTGCCACCACGCTTCTCTCTCAGATCTCAAATACACAACATAACCCTACACCTAAAGGAGTTGGAGAAAGAACAACAAGGAAAGCCTAAACCCAGCAGGCGAAGAGGAATAATAAAGATCAGAGCAGAAATCAATGAAATAGAAGCAAACAAACAAAAACCACAAAACAACAACAACAACAACAACAAAAACAATAGAACAAATCAACGAAATTAGGAAACTGGTTCTTTGAAAGAATTAATAAGATTGATAAACCCCTTTCCAGACTTATCAAAAAGAAAAGAGAAAGAACCCACATAAATAAAATCATGAATGAAAGAGGAGAGATCACAACCAACACCAAAGAAATACAATTATAAGAACATACTATGAGCAACTCTACGCCAATAAATTCAACAATCTGTAAGAAATGGATACATTCCTAGAGACATATAAACTACCACAACTGAACCAGGAAGAAATAGAAAACCTGAGCAGACCCATAACCAGTACGGAGATTGAAACAGTCATCAACAATCTCCAAACAAACAAAAGCCCCGGGCCAGATGGCTTCCCAGGGGAATTCTACCAAACATTTAAAGAAGAATTAATTCCTATTCTCATGATACTGTTCCAAAAAAATAGAAATGGAAGGAAAACTCCCAAACTCTTTTTTTTCTGAGGCCAGCATCACCTTGATCCCAAAACCAGACAAGGATCCCATCAAAAAAGAGAACTACAGACCAATATCCTTGATGAACACAGATGCGAAAATTCTCACCAAAATACTAGCCAATAAGATTCAACAGTACATTAAAAGGATTATTCACCACGACCAACTGGGATTTTTTCCAGGGCTACAAGGTTGGTTCAACATCTGCAAATCAATCAATGTGATACAACACATCAATAAAAGAAAGAACAAGAACCATATGATACTCTCCATAGATGCTGAAAAAGCATTTGGCAAAGTGCAGTATCCCTTCCTGATTAAAACTCTTCAAAGTGGGGCCACCTGGGTGGCTCAGTGGGTTGAGCCTCTACCTTCGGCTCAGGTCATGATCCCAGGGGCCTGGGATCGAGTCCTGCATTGGGCTTTCTGCTCAGCAGGGAGCCTGCTTCTCCTCATCTCTCTCTCTGTCTGTCTCTCTGCCTATTTGTGATCTCTCTCTCTGTCAAATAAATAAATTAAATCTTAAAAAAAAACTCTTCAAAGTGTAGCGATAGAGGGCACATATTATCAATATTATCAAAGCCATCTATGAAAAACCCACTGCAAATATCATTCTCAATGGAGAAAAACTGAATACTTTTCCGCTGAGGTCAGGAACACGGCAGGGATGTCCGTTATCACCACTGCTATTCAACATTGTACTCGAAGTCCTAGCCTCAGCAATCAGACAACAAAAAGAAATTAAAGCCATCCAAATTTTGCCAAATTGGCAGAAGAGAAGTCAAACTATCCCTGTTTGCAGATGATATGATACTGTATGTGGAAAACTTAAAGGACTCCACTCCAAATCTGCTATAACTTGTATAGAAATTCTGTAAAGTGTCAGGATATAAATCAATGAACAGAAATTGGTTGCATTTTTTTATACCAACAAGACTGAAGAAATAGAAATTAAGGAGTGAATCCCATTTACAACTGCACGCAAAACCCTAAGATACCTAGGAATAAACCTAACAAAGAATCTATACTCAGAAAACTCTAAAGTACTCATGAAAGAAATTGAAGAAGACACAAAGAAATGGAAAAATGTTCCATGCTCCTGTATTGGAAGAACAAATATTGTGAAAATGTCTATGCTACCTAAAGCAATCTACACATTTAATGCAATCCCTATCAAAGTCCCATCCATTGTTTTCAAAGAAATGGGACAAATCATCCTAAAATACATATGGAACCAGAAAATACCTCGAAGAGCCAGAGGAATATTGAAAAAGAAAGCCAAAGTTGTTGGCATCACAATTCCAGACCTCAAGCTCTATTACAAAGTTGTCATCATCAAGATAGTAGGGAACTGTCCCCAAAACAGACATAGATCAATGGAACAGAATAGAGAGCCCAGAAATACACCCTCAACTCTATGGTCAACTAATCTTCAACAAAGCAGGAAGGAATGTCCTATGGAAAAAAGACAGCCTCTTCAACAAATGGTGTTGGGGAAATTGAACAGCCACATGCAGAAAAATGAAATTGGACCATTTCCTTACACCACACATGAAAATAGACTGGAAATGGATGAAGAAGCATAATGTGAGAAAGGAATCCATCAAAATCCTTGAGGAGAGAACAGGTAGCAACCTCTTTGACCTCAGCAGCAGCAACTTCTTCCTAGGAACATCGCCAAAGGCAAGGGAAGCAAGGGCAAGAATGAACTACTGGGATTTCATCAGATCAAAAAGCTTTTGCACAGCAAAGGAAACAGTTAACAAAGCCAAAAGATGACTGTCAGAAGTTATCTGGGAGAAGATCTTTGCAAATGACATACCAGATAAAGGGCCAGTATCTATCCAAAATCTATAAAGAGCTTATCAAACTCAACACCCTAAGAACAAATAATCCAATCAAGAAATGGGCTGAGGACATGAACAGACATTTCTGCAAAGAATACATCCAAATGGCCAACAGACACATGAAAAAATGCTCCACATCACTCGGCATCAGGGAAATACAAATCAAAACCGGAATGAGATACCACCTCACACCTTTCAGAATGGCTAAAACTAACAAGTCAGTCAATGACAGATGCTGGCGAGGATGTGGAGAAAGGGCAACCCTCCTACACTGTACGTGGGAATGCAAGCTGGTGCAACCACTCTGGAAAACAGCATGGAGGTGCCTCAAAAAGCTGAAAATAGAAGTACCCTATGACCCAGTGATTGTAGTACTGGGTATATACCCTAAAGATACAAACGTGGCATTCTGAAGGGGCACATGCACCCAAATGTTTATAGCAGCAATATCCACAATAGTTAAACTATGGAAAGAACCTAAATGTCCTTCAACGGATCAATCAATAAATAAGATGTGGTATATATGTAAAATGGGATACTGTGCAGCCATCAAAAAAATGAAATCCTGCTATTTGTGATGACATGGATGGAACTAGAGGGTATTATGCTTGGCGAAATAAATCAATCTGAGAAAGACAACTATCATATGATCTCCCTGATATGATGAAGTGGAGATGCAACATAGGCGGTTTCGGGCGTACGAAAAGAAAAATAAAAGAAGATGGGATTGGGAGGGAGACAAACCATAAAAGACTGAATCTCACAAAACAGAATGAGGGTTGCTGGGGGGAGGTGTGTTGGGAGAGGATGGTGGGGGTATGGACATTGGGGAGAGCAGGTGCTATGGTGAGTGATGGTGAGTGCGGTGAAATGTGTAAACCTGGTGATTCACAGACCTGTACCCCTAGGGATAAAAACACATTATATGTTTATAAAAAAATTTTAAAAAATAATTTAAAAAATCCATTAAAGAAAAAACACATATTGCAAGCCCAGAGCTAATCTCATATTCAATCAAAAAAGTTTGAAAGTTTTCCCCTTAAAGATCAGAAAAAAGACAAGTGTGTCCACTTTCACTACTCTCATTTGACATAGTACTGGATGTCCTAGCCAGAGAAACAAGGAACACAAAGAAATAAAAGACTCCAAAAAAAAAAAAAGGAAGAAGTAAAATTTTCTTTTTTTGGATAACATGAACTTACATGTAAAAAATTCCTAAAAACTTCACAAAAAATTTTGAATAAACAAATTTAATAAAGCTGCCAAATACAAGATCAATATATAAAAGACAGGAATTTTGTTTTGTTTCGTTTTTTTAAAATAGTTTTTCATGTCATCCTTGCTCAGTGATCACGCTAATCTTCTCTGCATCATTCCAATTTTAGTATATGTGCTGCCAAAGTAAGCACAAGACAGGAGCATTTTAACACTCTAATGATGAACTATCTGAAAAAATAAAGAGAACAATCTAATTCACAATAGCATCAAAAATAACAAAATACTTAGGAAAAGATTTAACTAAGAAGATGAAAGATCTGTACCCCATAAACTATGACATTGATAAAGAATTTGAAGGAGACATAAATGGAAAGATAGCTCATATTTATGAATGGTAAGAATTAACATTGTTAAAATGTCCATACTACCGAAAACCATCTGTAAATTCAATTCCTATCAAAAATCCAATGTTAGGGGCGCCTGGGTGGCTCAGTGGGTTAAGCCGCTGCCTTCGGCTCAGGTCATGATCCCAGGGTCCTGGGATCGAGCCCTGCATCAGGCTCTCAGCTCAGCACGAAGCTGCTACCTCTTCTCTCTCTGCCTGCCTCTCTGCCTGCTTGTCATCTCTCTCTGTCAAATAAATAAATAAAAAATCTTTTTAAAAAATCCAATATTTTTTTTTTACAGAAGTAAAGAATCCTAAAATTTATATGAGACCATAAAAGACAACAAATAATTAAAGCAGTTCTGAGAAAGAATGAAGAAGCGAAATTACACTTCTTGATTTGAAACTATACTACAAAGCCCTCATGCTCAAAACAATAAAGTATACTGGCATAAAAACAGACCAGTAAACAAGTAGAACAGAATTGAGAGTCCAGAAATAAATCCTTTCATACAGTCACCTAATATTTGACAGGGGCCAACATATATAATGGGTAAAGATAGTCTGTTCAATAAATGATATTTAAAACTGAATAGTCACATAAACCAGCATGAAACTGGAACCTTATATCACTCATAAATCTTAACTTGAAATAGATTAAAGACTTAAATGTGATGCATGAAACTAAATTTCCTAAAGGAAAACATAGGAAAAATTCTCCTGGACATTGGTCTTGCCAATAGTTTTTTGGATACCAGGCCAAAAACACAAGCAAAAAAAGCAAAAATAAATACATGGTATTACATCAAACTAAAGTTTCTGCATTGCCAAAAAAAACCAAAAGGGAATGAAAACACAATCCACAGAATGGAAGAAAATACTTACAAATCTTATATCTGAAAAGAGGTTAATAACCAACAGATACAAATAAAAAAAATATATAATTTAAAAAATAGCAAAAGGATATCAATAGACTTTTTTTTCAAAAAAGTTATATAAATGACCAACAGGAGCATTAAAAAGTGCTCAACGTAAAAACTCAGGGCAAAGTCATTATGTTGTTGTTGTTGTTGTTTACCTCTGAAAAACACAACAAGATATTACTACCTATTAGAATATATAAAACCAAAAAATTAAAACTGACAAATTTTGGTAAATATTGGGGAAAATGGGGAACTTATGTACTGTGATAGGGATATAAATTTGTATGGAAAACAGTATGGAGATTATTCATATTATTAAAAGTAAAATCACCATATGATTCAGTAATCCCACCTCTAGGTATATATCTAAAGGAAACGAAGTCACTATTCGAAGACATATCTGCACTCTTATGTTCATTATAAAATTATTAACTCTAAGCAAGAGATGGAAATAACTTCAGTATCCATATTGGGTGAATGGATAAAATAAGTATGGTAAATATATACTATGGAATACTACTGAACCATGAAAAATTAAGAAATACTGCCATTTACAACAGCATGGATGGATCTTGAAGGTCTTATACTAAGTGAAATATTTCAAAGATTTTATATATATTTTAATTTATGTATTATGATATCCCTTACATACAGAATCTGAAGAAAAAGCAAACTAATGGAAACTTAGAGTTGAGTTGACAAGAGGTGAACCTGGGGTGGAATAAGGTGGTCAAAGGGTACAAACTTGCAACTATAATATGAAAAAGTTCTGGGGATCTTATGTACAGTATGATGATCATAGTTAATAATATATACATACATTTTTATTGTGCTTCCCTTTATTAAACTTTGCATATATCACATTCTTACAAGTTGAAAGTTTATATCAATCTTGTATAAAAGAGGTCTGCTGCCACCATTTTTCTAACGACATTTGTTCATTTTGTGTCTCTCTGTCACATGTTGGTAATTCTTGCAATATTTCAAGTTTTTTCATTATTATTGTATTTGTTATGGTGATCTGTGATCAGTAATTATGACCCACTGAAAACTCAGAACTAGTTTACTTAAGGTATATACCTTGTTTTTTCTTAAAGGCATAATGCTTTTGAACAGTGCAGTATAGTGTTTATTTTTTATATGCACTGGGAAACATAATTTTTTATTTGCACTGGGAAACCAAAAAAAATAATAATAATAATTTGACTTAGTTTATTGAGATAATCACTTTATTGAGGCGGTCTGGAACAAAACCCACAAGACCTCTGAAGTTTATCTCTACGGTACTATATACATAAAAGTTGCTAAGAGAGTAGATCTTAAAATTCCTTACCATACATGCATAAAAAACAGTGGCAACTATATGAGATAGTAGATGTATTAACATTTTTATGTAGATTATATTGCAATACAGATGTATGCCAATTTATCAAATTGTACAAAATTTACACAATGTTAAAAGTTTGCAATGTTATAAGAAATCATTTCTTATATTTATAAATTATAATATGTCAATTATTTTTCAATAAAGCTGGAAAAAACTTTTTGTAGAATTAATCTATTTTTCAAAAAAGGAAGTAAGGAAGTAGAAACTGCATCTAACTCTGAAATAATCGAATATAAAATCCATTTTAGTTCTATACACTGGGACAAAAACTATTACTTAGTTTACAATGAAGGAGTACTTAGGAAGCATGAAGGATGGTCTATAAATAAGGCTGAAAGAGCTCAGTTTTAAGGTTTAAATTTAAAATCTTCTTTTGAAATACTAAACTGACCACCCAGTTTTCCAAACATAAATGTCTTAACTGCATGAATTTATTTCATACAACTCTATCATCTAGTTTCATAAGAAAGCAGCATGCAAATTTTGAATAAGACAGACTTGCTTAAGTTTCTTTATGTTCAACAGTAAAGGATACTTCCCTAAAAAGAAGAAAAATCAGCGTATTTATTATGATAATTATTATTCATAATGAGATTCATATTGAATTAGGGAATATATATCCTCAGAGGGGGTAAAGTAAAATGAAATTTATTTTGGTAAATGTGTCTATGAATAGTCAATACAATGCCTCAATATAAATGAATATTATCATTTTGAACAATTTAATTACTATTATTAGAATTATTATAAGTATAAAAATAGCTATCATTTTAGCATGGAATATGAGACTCTCATGCTCCATGCTTCATCACATCCACACAACAATTCTGCATAATAAGTATTATCATCACCATTTCATGGGTGAAAACACTGAGGCTAACACATTTAGATAACTGGTTTATGATTACATGGCTAGTAAGGATGCATCACACTAATTTAGGCTTTATGATTTCAGAACTGTACTCTTTCCACTGCACATTCTATTACTCTGTAAATACTTGGCTTGTTTTCATTTAGTTCTTTAAATGTATTCATGTGGTGATGGCTTAAAGCTTCATTTAAAGGAAGCTTAAAAAATTCATTTAACCAAAAGCTCCCAAGAATTAAAAATGTCATGGATATCATTAGTTAATGGGTAACTATATATTTTCCACTCTAGTGAGATAACAATCAGAGTATTTTTCTAAGTTTTAGTCTCTGAGTGTTCAAAAGGACTTTGTTAAAATAGAAATATTTAGACAAAGGTGATCAAAACTCTGGATCAGGTCACCTTAAGATAAATATTAGGAAACTGAGGAAACAAATGGAGATTTGAACACTGAGCTATGATATAATGAATGGTTTAAAGTATTTAGTAGAGCATAGAAAAGCCCTTTAAAGCCTGGGCTTAGCCTAGCATTGCAGCTTCTGGGATATCTGTCTATCTATCATCTACCTAGCTATTCATCTATCTATCTATCTAGATGTAAATTTGAAAACTTTTTCAACTTAAAGATTTTGAGAAATAGAACATAATTAGCACCATAGAAGATCTGTTTATGATAACAACCTAGCCCCTCCTCCCAGTTTGTTAATATTCTCTCTTATTTAATGTAACATTGTGCAAATAGACCACTACTGATCTGCCATTATGAATGAAATAACTATAATCATCTGTTTGCATATCCTGGTGAAAATATTCATTTAGTTCCATGTTGTATTTCTAGGAATGGACCAAATTTTTTTTTTAATTTTTAAGTTTTCTAAATATTGTCCAACTTACCTCATATGTTTTTATTATGTGCACTGTCATTCCTTCACATTCTTGCAAGACATTTTCACTGTTGCCCAATATGGTAAGTGTGTAATAGTATGTCATTCCAGGTTTTCATTTATTTTTAATTTAATTTAATTGAATTCCAGATTCATAATAAAGATAAACAGTTTTTATATATGAGTGGCCATTTGGATTACCCTTTCTGTAAAGTACATGCTCAAATCTTTTGATATCTTAACATTGTGTCATACTGATTTCTTGAAGAGTAGATTTTCTGAATGAACTTTTAGCTGTGTAGGTCTTCTCTATTTTATTATGAACTTGTTTTCATTTCAAAATCTTTATATTTATTTTCATAAACTGCTTTTATTTTGTTTTGTCTATTATCTATCTATCTATCTATTTATTTGCAAGCAAGAGAGCGAGCGAGCAAGTGAGAGCATAGGGAGGGATAGAAAAAGAAGGGAAAAGAATCTTAAGCAGGCTCCAGGCTCAGCACAGAGCCCAACACTGGGCTCTATTTCACAACCCTGACATCATGACCTGAGCCAAAATGAAAGAAAGAAAATAAAAATAAGGTGTTAAAAAAAAAGGAAAAAGAATTGGAGGTTTAATTAAGTGAGCCACCCAGGCACCCCTGTGGTATCTTAAATTAGCTGTCATATCTTTAAAGTTCTAGAGTATCCATTTAATTCATTTATAAAATCTTTCTCAATATCATTTTTAGTTTCAGTTTTTTGTTCAATTTGCTTCCCCTCTCATTTCTTTGAGCAGAGTAATCAAGCCATTTTACAATCTTTATTGATCATTTTAACATCATACTTAATCCCATTTTGTCTATCAAATATTGTTAATGGTTTTTCTCTGTGTGCTCTGTTACATTTTGCTATGTTCAAGGCATTATATTTGAAACTCTTATTGAGTAGGGATAATTAAGAGCTATAATAATGGTATGGTCCTCCTTGGCAGGATTTTCTCTTATATCTGAGACTCTACAAGACAATCATATTCCAAATTCAGTGATTGACTTTCTCAGTTTACACAGAAGGCAAGGTAGGCTATCGTCTTATTTCTGCTTCTCCTTGTGCTTTGGGGATCTCAACTTAAATTTGGGTTGTACCAAAGTTTTCAAATTTGATTGCTGCTGGATTTTGAATTTTGTTTCTCTAGTATCAAGTGTCTATTAAAAACACAGCTCAGTGTGTTTTAGCAGTTTCAAATGCTCTCATAGCTAAAATGGCTTCAGGCATATATCTCTAGACTCTCATTGTGTTTCGTATTTTGACCCAGTAATCCCTCACTTATTTTTATAATCATTCTGATATTTTTAACTTTAAAAGCTATTTTGTCTGGATTTTTAAGTTGTCTTAAGTAGGAGTTTTTAGATCACCATTACTAGAAGCAACAACAAATATACATGAAAATTTCTGCAGTAGTTTATCACATCTTTATGGCTTTGAACTTCCATAAGCCGAGGCATCCTTCTCTAATCACTTAGGCTAACTCCAATTTACCCTTTAAAACAACACAAGAATTGCTTCATTTAAGAACATGTTCAGGGATGACTCTTCCCCACTGTTCTTACCAACATTCCCACACACTCTTTGCTACCCACACCTTGTTTATGAACTTTCATTAGGTATATCAGCATCACCAGAATTTTGCTCTATTGTATTTTTGTCCTTTAGAGCTTTAGTTAAATATGAATTCCATAGAAAGTTGTCCCTTTTCTTTCAAACCTGGGTTAGTTATTTCTTCTCATTCTTTGTCAGAAGCTACTTTATTTACAGCTGTATTGTGACTTTGGAGCCTTTACAGTTTTTTGACTGGAAAAATCTCCCATCCCTGAGATTTTTACGCAGCTTCCTAGCTGATATTATTCAGAAATCTGTTCAACACAGACTTTTTCAGGGAGCCCCTTTCGGACCACTCAGTTACAAAACCTCTTCTCAATCACTGCTCTTTTTAAAATGTGCTTATTTAGTTCAAATATGCATCACTATTAAAGAAAAACCAGTATGATTTTTTTCTTTTTAAAGTTGGCTTACCTATTATCTATCTCTCCCATTAAAATGATTCCTCTGGGCTGGGGTTTTGTTGTGCTCATCTTAGGCCAGGCACTCAATAAATTGTCTCTGAATGATTGAATTGTTTGACCCTCTTGCTAGATTCTCAACTTCATGAGGCCAAGGATTGTTCTATTCAGTCCTTCTTTATCCTCAATGTCTGTTATATTGCAGTCACTTACGTGAGTAATGGGAAAAATCACAGAAAGAAAGAGTTAAAACTACAGAAAAACCCTGTAGGTTCAATAACACAAAGCTTTCTAAAATTATTTAGCCCAAGAATTGAATACTGGTTGCACTTTTGATTTTTTTACATGGTATTGAAATTAATTTAAATGGAAATACTTGAATGGTAGAATAATAAAAAAAAATTATAAAAGCAACTTGCTCCTTAAAGTAAGAATTATATAGGGCATCTCTTCTAGAAGCAAAATTTTCAAATGTCAAACATCTGAAAGCATAGAAGGAGAAGTAAGAGTGTGAATTGTACTTCAATGCTCTTTTCTTTATATTCAGCAAACAGCTTCATTCACACCTTTCCAGTTTTTTCAACTCTTTTGACAAAGCCTTCAGAGGAGTTACTGCTGATGACCACCATCACAGCCTGACAGGAGAAATTTTATAAAGAAAAATAATAGCATGTTTTTCCCAAATTGTTAAGGATATCGTGAAGCTCTGTTGGATTCAAAGGAGGAATGTGCAATTCCATGCTATACATAATAATAACTAATTTTAATAGTGGCTTTGCAATTTTTCAGATATATCCATTTACTGAAACCACTATCAAATAAACAAAAACAAACAAATTAACAGGGGTTTGAGACAGGAATTATCTAATCTAAAAATAGCACATGTTCACAGAATACACAACACATATCCCAAGTACTTCTCTAGGTTTCAAGTAATAGTCAAAACAATAGTAAACATGATTCAGACCCTACCAGTCAAATCATAAATGGGACCTTAACTGTAAATCCTTATCTTTAGATCAAAGCGGGTAATTGGGTGCTGAAGATACATTATAGAACTAATATGTTATAGAACTCCTCTGAAATGAGTCATTTATTCCATCACTTTTCCTGCACAGCTGCTGACCCATGTTTTGGTTCCTGGAAATAGCTGCTACACTGTCACACTTCTTAAAAGCACATATATTGATAACTCTACTCATTCCTCCATTCCTCTGTGACTGTCACTGTGTTAAAATGTGGAGTCAGCTGACTCACTTGTGGTGGTAATAAAGTAGATGAGTTTGCAAAGTATTTTGTTATTTATAAAAATGCAAAAACCAAATTACATTGAAATCATAAGGGGTGTTTCAGGCAGAGCTGTAGGATGTGGTTTCTTGTGTAATCCACAGAGATTAGCTCCAACACATATTTAAACTCTCCTCTAGGAGCAACCTTAGTGGTAAAACAAGAAGATAAACAGATGTATACACACCCTGGCACAAAATTATCACTTATGTTTGGCTTCCTAGTCTCCTCGTGTTACTTATTTATCTTAACTTCTCTCTGAAATCAGGGAACACAGAATCTCAATCAGTTGACATTTTTCTACTGAGTTACCCAATAGTCTGATCATACCCCTAAGACTTTTTTAAATTATTTCACTCATAATCCCAAATCTGCTTTGCTTCCTCATCTTAGTACACTGTAATTTGATTTCAAAATGAGGACAGTTGTCAGTAATGCCACATTCATTCATCTATTTTACAATTCCATGTACTTAGAACTATGAAGATATGTTAATAACATCCATTCCAATAAGCCACCCTAAATTTATTATCATGAAACAAGACCTCAAGAAAGAGAATTCAAAATCATCCATGTATTTTCAATGTATTGCAATAAAGCCTTTATCAATAGACTTCCCTGTGCACATGGTGGTCAAATTGCTGGTGAAAACCAGCCAGATCTATTACAAGCTTTCTCATGGCTTCTAGGAAACCCAAGTGAGCCTTTTTTGATACTGGGAAGGGATAAAGCAGGGAAGGGATAAACAGTGATGTAAGAATTGGCTAGACAAAAGTAATGACTCTCATTACAAAGTGAGTATTTTAAAGCAAAAGAGCCTGTTGGGAATATTGTTTCATAAAATAGTGGTTTTTTTTTTAATTAACTTTTTAAAATTCAATTAGTTAACATATAGTGTACCATTAGTTTGAAATGCAGATTTCAGTTATTCATCCATAGCATATAATAGCTAATGCTCAGTACTTACTGTTATAGCTTCTTGAAAGCAGAATTTTTACCCCCTGAGCCACCCAGGCGCCCTTGAAAGCAGAATTTAAGATCATATTTTCTGATTACTTCCATGTAGTACAACACTTTCCTGCTAGCAACCTTCAAAACATACTGTTTGTAAGAGGAATTTCTTTAATAATAAATAAATAGGAATTTATTTTAATTTATAATTATATAAAATAAATAGGAATTTATTTAAATTTATTTAAATATTGCACACTGTTTCATTGTTCATAAATAAGGTGATGATATTATAGCCATTAGTTTGTAGCACTGATATATCACTTTCTTTTTACTTCTCAGTGCATTCACTTTGCACAAAATAGATATATATTTTAAACGAATCTGAATCTGTGGCAAACTTTTAAAAAACCCTATACAGTAAAGTTTATCATTTTAAGTAATCTCAATTATCTTCCTCAATTGTGATAGTACATCCTTCTATCCAGGCCAGATATTGTATGAGGGATTTGAAGAGACATACTTTTTAAATTTCACTTTTCTCATTGGCAAAATGCTGATCATGATCCTACAATAATATACACTTACAATTTTCTGATGAAAATTTATTTATTTATTTTAAGATTTTATTTCTTTATCAGAGAGAGTGGGCGAGAGAGCAAGCACAGGCAGACAGAATTGCAGGCTGAGGCAGAGGGAGAAGCAGGCTCCCGGCCGAGCAAGGAGCCCGATGTGGGACTCAATCCCAGGACGCTGGGATCATGACCTGAGCCAAAGGCAGCTGCTTAACCAACTGAGCCACCCAGGCATCCCTTTTGATGAAAATTTAATCTGTATAAACAATATATTTGCTGTAATGCGTGGTTCATGGAAAACATCTTATTTAATTATAAGCAACAACAGTATTAGAAATTAAGTAAATATGTCTATAATATTTAAAGTTTTAACACATAATTCCAGTGATTTGCCTTATTTTCTCAAATCCCTTTACCACTTTCATTGACAGAGTCAAATGTACTTTTTCTACCAGTAGGCAACTCTTTGTCTTTTGTCAGAAAGATGGCCTTGTGAATTATTTATAATAGAGATATTAGCAATAATAATAATAATAATAAATAGCAATGAATATGTTTAACAAGTTTTCTTAACTAATTAGGGTTCTTAGACATCAATTAGAGGAACCACCTCTGGAAAGCAAATTAATCTGCAAGACATTCCAGAATTAACAAGTCAGTCAGATACAGGGTTGTCCGCAAACTGAAAGGTGAAGCAAAAGGACTAGGTTTGGAAAATAGGTAATGACAGTGAAAAAAATGATCAAATTTTGGGGCAAAATAAATTCTTAGGTGTCCTTTCAATGGAGTCCTGGGCTTTATGTAGCAGAAACTCTGGAGATTATCTCAATCCATTGGAGTCACCCCGTTTATTAGCTTGCTATTGACAAAGTTATTTACAAACTCTAGAGCAAGAGGTTATAATGTAGAAAACTGATGGTAATGCACAAGATTCTTGTTAACAATAATGCAAGTTAGTGCGTTTTCATTAGAAAACATAAATTCTATATCCCAAATTATGGGCCCAGAGCACTTCTGCTGCACAACTCTGCTTATATCCCAAATAACCATGTGAACTAGTTTTAATATCTGCTTCTCTTATTAATTTTTGAATAAAAATTCTTGACACAAGTATTTTATAATTGTGTGATAATCATGCATTTAATTTCTTGGAGAACAAAACACCTTAGAAGAGAAATGGAAAAACATTTCAACACCTTTATTTTAAGATTCTATAGACAAATGGTCATCAAATTGGTAAGATATGTAAGACTTGAACAAAATTATCAACTAACTAGATATGCTTTATATTACAGAACACTCCCAACAACCGCAGACTACATATATCTTAAGCCATGATTTTCTTTGCAAAGGTCAACATTGATAATGTTCTAGTCATACCTCCGTGTACCAGGAAAGAAGTAGCATATTTCTTGAAAGACGCAGCTATCAAAGCTCCATTGGGAAACCATAAAGATGGAGAAGGGATTTGCAAATTATATATCTGATAATGGACATCAACTCTGATTATTAAAAAATGAATAAAAATAAAATACCTTACTTAACCAGAGTATCCAATTTTACATGTGAAGAAAATTATTGAAGAGACATGTCACCAAAAGGATATAGATGGCTTATAAGCATATGACAAATTTCTCAACATTTAGACATTAAAGAAATACAAATTAAAATCATAATGAGACATGCATACATATCTATTAGAATGGCTAAAATTAAAAGGCTAATTGTAATTCGTCTGAGCTAGATTGAGAAGTGACAAAAAATCTAAACTGTTGTTGGCATATATCATGATACCACCACTTTGGAAAATAGTTTGAAAAATTTTTTAAATGCAAAATATGTTGCAGTTACACGAATAGCCATTTTACTACTAGGCATTTAACCAAGAGAAACAAACCCTATGTTCGTACAAGAACTTGTATATGAATTTCATAGCAGCTTTATTTTTAAGAATTGGAAACAGTGAAATGTTCATCAATGTCCATCAATAGAGCAAAGACAAATTATGATCTATTCATTAAAGAGAGATTACTATTCAACATCAAAATGAACTATTTACAATTGGAGATTCTCAAAGTAATGGTGCTGAGAAAATAAAAGCTAGGCAATAAATAGTATATACTGTGTGATTCCATGACTATAAAAGAATCTAGAAAATACAAATTTATATATAGTCACAGTCATCAAATATATTGGTGTGATTTTAGTGCCTTCTTCTGTGCTCCCATAGCTTCCTACACTTGGATCTCCGAGCATTTGTTACACCATGTGAAAATATGAACTCTTTTTCTTTATTCTGTCTTACTAGAATAAGAATCCTTGAAATTTTATGGACATTTGAACTCTCAGTTATAAGCAGAAATTCTATCACACAGTAAATTTCCAAATATAAAGGCCAGAGTTTTACAATGACTTCTAAGCTTTTACATGATCTAGCCACTCATTTAACCTCTGTGACCTCTTTCCCTGCTACTGTTCAGTCCCTCACAGTGGCCTCCTTGCTATTCCTCAGATATGCCAGGCACGATCCAACCTTATGGCCTTCAAGATACCAATTCCTTTGTCTAGAGTGACCTTATTGCTGATAGTTCAGGGCAAATTCATCACCTTTCCCTACCTTTGTTCAATTGTCAGGTTCATTTAACTACCCTGATCTTCCTATTAAAATTTTTAACTCCCCATCCCCTGCCTAGCAACCTTGATTTTTCTCACCCTGATCGAATTTTCCTTTTCCCCCATTGTACTCATCATTTTTGAATACACTATGCAATTTATATTAAGGTTTATAGCTTTTAATTGTCTCACCCATTAAAATAAAAGTTCTACAAAGCCAAGTATTTCATTTACCAGTGTAGTCTGAAGTAATATCTGCCATATAATAAGTTCAGGAGACAATTGGTATATTTCAGAAAAAATTAATGTTGAGAGTATACTGAATTTCAGAAGTCATTTCAATATTTTTTCCAAAAATAAACTATGTGAAACGTACCTTAAATTTACTTTCAAAATATATTATAGCATATAATGGACAAAATAAGATAAAATGAGACAAAAAACAGCAAAATAAAACAAAAGCCTTAAAGAAACAATCATATAAATAACCATTTCAAACCTACTTAAAAATTGCATAATACCACACTCCTAGATCCTCTCTGAATGCTCTAAAATAACCCTTCAAAGGAATTACGTTTTTAAAAATAACAGATTTTTTGGCAAATAATTTAATAAAAGTTTCATTCATCTATGTAGATCATAAAAATGTTTTTAATAAGCATGAAATGATAACTCTGAAGTGTGCTAAAATGAAACCACCTGCTAAGTGTGAGAGAACAAAAATAAACATCATTTTTCCAAATAAGAGGAATTTATTACCTTTGAATCAAAGCATGTGGATTTATTCAAACTGGCAATAAAGGAATATGGAAACACAATCCATAGAAAGTCATATTTTAGTTTTCTAAAAGACTTCATAGTAAAGAGTATATATTTTTGAAATGCTACATAATGCTACATAATGACAAGATGACAGGTTGTGACAAATAGCATTTTAAAAGCTCTACACATAATGGAAAGGAAGGTGTCATTCCCTATAATTTTATATATGTCATTAATATACTATATCTTGATACAACAATACCAAACAGATGTATATCAAAGACTAAATCATTTTTAATGGAACATAATAATTTGAACCTACATCTATTAATCATTTTTTTTCGATCTAACATTTATACTCTCGCTAAACATTTTATCAGTTGTCGACAAAATTTAAAAAAAATAGGATAAAAAGTTGTGTTTGGAGAAGTAGCTTTTCTTTGAAATTTGCATTTAAATGAAAATATTTGCTGATATTTTCAAAACTTTAAATGTAATTTTATATATATCTGACCTATCAGATGATATAAAATTTTTGGAGAAAATATGACATAGTTTTTTGATCTTGGTTGAAGGTATTAATAAAGAGCAAATGTTTGTATTTTTTGTATTGTGATATCTTAGTTAATAAACATGAATAACTGGTATAAAATAAGTTTTTAAAAAAATTTTATTTATTTCCTTGACAGAGATCACAGGAAGGCAAAGAGGCAGGCAGAGAGAGAGGAATGGAAGCAGGCTCCGTGCTGAGAAGAGAGCCCACTGTGGGACTCAATCCCAGGAACCTGGAATCATGACCTGAGCCGAAGGCAGAGATTTTAACCCACTGAGCCACCCAGGCGCTCTAAAATATGTTTTTTTTCCTTTTTTTAAAGATTTTATTTATCCATCTGACAGAGAGAAATCACAAGTAGACAGAGAGGCAGGCAGAGAGAGAGAGAGGGAATCAGGCTCCCTCTGAGCAGAGAGCCCGATGTGGGACTCGATCCCAGGACCCCGAGATCATGACCTGAGCGAAGGCAGCGGCTTAACCCACTGAGCCACCCAGGAGCCCTAAAATATGTTTTCTTTTAATATAGAATCATAGTTCTTGCAAAAATATGGAACTAGCTGGAACTGAATGCCTCCTTCAAGGTCAGCTCTGGAGAAATTATGCAAGTGTAATATAGAACTATTTCAGATATGAACCAAAAACAAAGAAATGATGATAAATTCCTTAAAAGACTCAAAGTTGCTCTTGACTGGTATGTTTCAAGCTCTATTCCTGGTTTGAGGACAGTTTTTAACAGGCCTGTCACTGTAGAAATCAGCTGGATGTTTAGAGGCTATCAGAACTGTACAAAAACCTTGAAGGGGTAAAGACTTGAAAATTCTTTAGAGAGATTAGCTCCCTAAGGCATTATTCATCCACACATTTTCCTCCAAACAATTAAGGCTGATGGATGAGGGGCACCTGAGGGGCTCTCTCATCACGTGGGTGGTGGGTTAAGCCTCTGCCTTCATCTCAAGTCATGGTCTCTGGGTCCTGGGATCCAGCCCCACATCAGGCTCTGCTCAAAAGGAAGACTGCTTCCCTCCCTGCTTGCCTGTCTATCTGCTTACTTGTGATCTCTCTCTCAATCTCTCTCTCTCTCTATGTGTCCAATAAATAAATAAAATCTTATAAAAAAAGCTGATGGATGCTAAGTTATGAAAACGGCTCCCTCCAAATGATGCTTCTTCATAAGGATTTAAGAATTTAAAATTGTAAGAATTTAAAATTGAAACTTGATTGTAGGATTTATCTTATAGAATAACATCAAGTGATGGCAGTTATTATTAGTTCTGAAGTATTTGTGATTCTGAATTCTTGGCCTCATTAGTAAATTTATTTTTAATAAAGTATTATTTAATATATAATAATATATATAATATACTATATATAACATATATATAGTATATAATAAATTCATCCATTTATTTAATATTTATTTATTATTATTATTATGTATTTATTTATTAACTCAAACACAAGAAAATGAATGACCTGATTGAAAAATTGGCAAGGACTGGAACAGACACCACACTGAAGAAGATTTTGAGATGGCAATAATGATATGAAAAGATGCTGTGATGATCCACAGCATGTCTAATTAAGGAATTGTAAATTAAAAGAACAATGAGGGGCGCCTGGATGGCTCAGTGGGTTAAGCCACTGCCTTTGGATCAGGTCATGATCTCAGGTCCTGGGATCGTGTTACACGTTGGGCTCACTGCTCAGCAGGAGCCTGCTTCCCTTTCCCTCTCTCTCTCTCTCTGACTGCCTCTCTGTCTTCTTGTGATCTCTCTCTGTCAAATAAATAAAATCTTTTTAAAAAATAAATAAATAAATAAAACAATGATATATCACTACACATCTATTAGAATGGCTAAAATCCAAAATACTGACAACATAAAATGCTTTTGACGATGAGGAACAAGAGAAACTCTCATTCATTCTGGTGAGAACACCAAAATGGTGCTACCCTTTGGAAGACAGTTGGGCAGTTTCTTACAAAACTAAACATATTCTTACCATATGATCCAGCAATCGTGCTCCTTGGTACTCACCCCAAAGAGCGAAAACTTTGTGTACACAGAATCCTGCATATAAACCTGTGTTTGTAACAGCTTTACCCATAAGTGCCAAGAGTTGGAAGTAACCAAGATGTCCTTCAGGAGGAGAATGGATAGATAAACTGTGGTCCATTGAAACAATGGGATATGATTCAGCGATAAAGAGAAATGGCTATCAAGCAATGAAAAGACATGGAACAAACTTAAAATCCGTCATAATAAGTGAAAGAAGTCAATTTGAAAAAGCTTCATGTTGCATGTTTCCAGCTATATGACCTTCTAGAAAAGGCAGAACTATGCAAATGGTATAAAGGTCAGCGGTTTGTAGCAGTTAGGAGAGGAGGAGGATGAACAGGCAGAGCACAGAGGATTTTTAGGCCAGTGAAAATGTTCTGTATGATATGTAAGATATTTTAGATACATATCGCTACACAGTTGTCAAAATGTATAAGATACTATACCAAGAGTGAACTCTATGAGAAAAGGTTTTTTAAAGATTTTATTTATTTACTTGACAGGCATCAAAGCAGGCAGAGAGGCAGGCGGGGAAAGCAGGGGTTGGAGGAAAGCAGGCTCCCTGCCAAGCAGAGAGTCTGGTCTGGGGCTCGATCCCAGGACCGTGAGATTATGACCTGAGCTGAAGGCAGAAGCCTTAACCCACTGAGCCACCCTGGTGCCCCACCAAGAGTGAACTCTAATGTAAACTGTGGACTTTGGGGTGATAATGATGTGTCAGTGTAGGGTCAGTGAGCATGAAAAATTATCACCGTGGTACAGGATGTTGATAATGGGGAAGGCTGTGTGTATGTGGGGAAAGGGAATTTTACTTTGACCCCAAACTACTCTAAAAAATGCAGTCTGTTAAAAAAAACTTTATAATGCAATATAATACAAAACAAGAATGCATATCAAGAGAGAAATAATGTTTAAAGGGAACGAAGAACTTCAGTAATGTGTACCTAGGGATTTTGATTGCACATTTGTAGGAAGTTTACATTGTCATTAGCAATTGTTTATCTGTGAAGTAGAAGTAACATAAAGAGTGATGAAAACTCAAAAACGCAACACTAAAAAAATGCCATCTATGGGCTCTTAAAAAATGGAACAAAATTTGCTTGGCTTTTTATGCGTTGTGGGGAATGAAGGGACAGAATTTAAATTCAGCTTTATAAAAGATTGGATAATATGTTTCTACAAAGAAGGCTCCTCTGAGTAACATAGAAATGGACATGGTAGCAGAAAGTGGAAAAAAGGTTACATCTCTTGTGAGCTCACGTTCTCTGAAACCCTGTCACTTAGTGGAGACAGTAACTGTTCGATGAGAGCAAATGGTAGTCTTTCAGATTCCCGGGATTTTCACTAAGAATCGTGAATGGATTTTTTAAAAAATATATGAAGAATGTCTACAGTGCAAGTACCTGCAAATAACTGACATTTTGGAGAGAATATTTTAATCAGCAGAGAAGGTAAAAATGAAAAAAGTTCCACAATCAGAGTAAACATATGGGATTAAAAATAAAAGATAAAAAAATTTTTTTAAAGGACTTTAAACAAAAGTCCTTTTAAGAGACAGTTGGCTGTTTAAACCAAAAGTACAACTCACTAAGAGAATCACCGCATTATTTATTGGGGTAGAAGGACCTGGAATGTGGAAAGGCCCATTCTGCAGAGGAAAAAATAGAATCACTAACAGGCCTCATGCCTTGCACAGCCAGTGGCTAGAATCCCTGCCTCATGAGACCCTGTGCTAGAAGGCCGCTAGAACCATCTCAACTATATTAGTCTATCTTGGAAGCCACAAGTGTTTGCCCAGTTAAGAGCACGGTAACAATAAGTCACGTTAAGTTATAATGATTATAGATACCTTTAAAAGCCTTGTCAAGTTCCTTTTTGAGTAACCCTCACCCCACCCTTAGAGAAATTTATCTGTGGTTCACCTCTTTGAAATACCTCATTGTTGTTCCACATTTACTATAGCCAAAAAAAAAAAAAAAAAAGCTTTTTATTAACAAAGTGTTCAAAGGGGGCGCCACTGTAAACAATGACAGTTTTCGCTGCCGGGACAGTTTTGTTGCAGAAACAGCTGAAAGCACTCAGGTCAGACAGAGCCAAGGGCTGGAGGGATTTTTAAAATTACAAAAACCGAACCAAATCAAACCAAAACAATAATCAAAACCAATGGCCAAGATTTCAAAATTGCTACTAAAGGTATGACATTCTCCTAAGACATGTGAGTGACTTGATCAATATATTTATATATTTATATTTGAAGAAGGAACTATTTGATGCAGCAAATCCACGTTGATTAAAAATGACCAGATATGGGGGCTCCTGGGTGGCTCAGTGGTTTAGGCCTCTGCCTTCGGCTCAGGTCATGATTTCAGGGTCCTGGGATGGTACCCCACATTGGGCTCTCTGCTCAGCGGGGAGCCTGCTCCCCCGCCTTCTCTCTGCCTGCCTCTCACCTACTTGTGATCTGTCTGTCAAATGGATAAATAGGATCTTTAAAAAAAGAATTACTAGGTGTGAAATATTCGAGGGTATGGGAAGGAAAATGATTTCACCTGATCTGACTAGGAAGTGGTTGAAGCCTGAATTAAAGTGCTATAAAAAGAGTAAAGACCTGGGAATTATATGGGGAAAAAATCCCTAGAAAAACAACAATAATAACTGGCTGCACTTTATTGATCCAGATCCTGCGGTAGACAAAGAAGAGCTGGTTTTAGCCAGAGGATGATCTCCGTTTGTCTTCATGATCTGGCATTTCCTGCAAGCCAGGCATGGGGCTCTGCACTAGAGCTGCAAATGCTGGGGGGCCCTCACTGTCCCTTTACTCTTCTCAGCGAGACAACGGGCATGTCCATGGTGCAGTGTGACAGGTTTTACCACAGGGAGATAAAAGACTGCCAAGGGTAGGTTGGAGCTGGGAAAAGCCACTTAGGAACAGATTTTCAGGGGAGGTGATAGACAAGAGCAAAGCGAAGAATGAGGATGAGTGTGTTAAGTTTCAAATTGCCAGGAGGCAGCACAGTGCATTCGGGAATCTACAGCAAGTTCATGACTACTGACAGCTGATCTGGCAGCATCACCTGGGGTTGGAGGCTGAACCCCGGGGTTAACACTGGGGGTGAGATGGTTTGTATACTATGCCGAGGAGGTGAGGTACTACACTGTGGGGGCACAGGGAGCTACCAGAGGAATTCAAATATTAGAATCGTAACCATAATAGAGTATTTAATTGCATCCTAGCTTTCATCAAGGGTAAGATGCACTATAGTTTATGTTCGACTAAGAAAGAGAAATGCTGTCAGTTAAACTAGGATATGTCATCAAGTGCAAGGTGAGTGCCACCTTAAGAGATATTAGAATGGGGGGGGAGGACAAATCTTAGAACAAGTAAACTGTGGTACTAGAATAATTAAGAAAGTTCGAACTCTTGGATCAACAAAAAAAGTGATTATTGCATCCCATGTGCCCCAAACTATATTAAGTCTTAGAACAAGAGACATTCTCATCTTGATGCCTCGCAGCTGTTAGACCCAAGGTACAGAGGGCAGTAGCCAACGACCAGCAGGCCCCAAGTGCCATGTGCAGACTCTAAGAGCAACTGCATTTGAGAGAGGAAACAGTTGAGAGTGGGCTTTCTGAGGTAGAGAATTACTAGCTGGGAAAGTAGGAAAATTGACACAGAATCACAGCGCCCGGAGGAAATACAAATGTCACCCACTCCCAGTGCAGAGAGACAGAAGCCTAGCTGCAAAGGAGACAGGAGAGGATGAGTAGGGCAGGGCATGTGCTCCACTCTTGGGAAGGAGTCTGGGCGGAGAGCATGCCTGTCCTTAACTCTGGGCCCAAGGAGACAGCAGTTCCTTGGCCACCCGTCCCTGGGGCAGACATGCGCTAGCCACCAGGCGCCTACTCTGAACTCGCAGAAACAGCTCCCTGAAATAACGGGGAGTCAGATGCCATCTTCCTCCAGGATGTGGAAGCTCGGAGGAGGCACGAGGTTTAAGGGGAAGGAGTGGGCACAGTCCCACAAACTCTCTAATCTGTGCACGGGCCGTGTGTAGGGATCCTGTCGCCTCCTCTCTCCTGTGGTGAAGGCACTGGCCTAGACCCCTAGGTTGCCTGAGAGCCGGAGCAAAAGCCAAAGCCTAACCTACCCCAGGAAATGGTCATAGGCATAGAGTGCCATGCTAGGCCAAGCACGCTGCTGCAGGGTTGTGACTGTGTCTGCTTAGTTCGGCATAGCAAGGTGAATCCCGGGCGTAAACTCGGAGACCGGGAGAGCAAGTCCCAAGAGGCAACAGCTCTCCCGCGGCTCTTCTTCCCTCCCGCGCAGAGTGAACACCCAAAGCCTTTCTGAGGAAGCAGCAGCAAAGTGCGGTTCGTGCCATGTGAAAACTTCTGCGAAAGCATAGCAGTCGCTGGGAAATTAGAGTCGGATCTGAGAGCTGCTGTTGCTGCTTGCTTTAGCCTAGTATTTGCAGAACGATGGGAGAAACCCGCATGGAGCGAAAGCCTCTTTGCCCTGGCATCCCCTCTGGGAAAGCACAGCATTCTTTGGGAAATCAGAGTCCGGTCTGAGGGATGCTCCTGTTTGCTTGAGCTGGTCTCCTCAGCACGGTGTAATAAACCCATATGGAGCGAAATCCTCTATGCCTGGGCATCCCTGCTGCATGGGAGAGAAGCGCGATTGCACCTGTGGAAAGAGCCTTAAGGAAAGGGAAATGTTTTTCACTCTGCTCCGCAGGAGCATATCTGTGGAAAGTGCAGCAAGCTGCCGGAGAGAAGAGCAGGAGCCGTTGGACTTCTGGTCTGGAAAAGATTGCGAAGCAGGAGAGCCGGCAATACAAGTATCCCCGGCTCCCAGTGCAGAGAGACAGAAGCCTGGCTGCTAAGGAGACAGGAAGGGATGCGTAGGGCAGGGCGCGTGCTCCACTCTTAGGAAGGAATCTGGGCAGAAAGCATGCCTGTCCTGAGCCTCTGGGCCCAAGGAGAGAGCAGCTCCTTGGCCAGCTGTCCCTGGGGCAGACATGCGCTAGCCTCCAGGCGCCTACTCTGAACTCGCCGAATCAGCTCTCTGAAATAATGCGGAGTCAGATGCCGTCTTCCTCCATGATGGGGAAGCTCGGAGGAAGCATGGTGTTTAAGGGGAAGGAGTGGGCACAGTCCCCCAAAGCTCCCTAATCTGCGCACGGGCCTAGTGCAGGGATCCTGTCGCCTCCTCTCTCCTGTGGTGAAGGCACTGGCCTAGACCCGGAGTCTGCCTGATAGCCGGAGCAAATGGCAAAGCCTAACCTACCACAGAAGATGGTCATAGGCATAGAGTGCCATGCTAGGCCAAGCACGCTGCTGCAGGGTTGTGACTGTGTCTGCTTAGTTCCGCATAGCAAGGTGAATCCCGGGCGTAACCTCGGAGCCCGGGAAAGCAAGTCCCAAGAGGCACCAGCTCTCCCGCGGCTCTTCTTCGCTGCCGCGCAGAGTGAACACCCAAAGCCTTTCTGAGGAAGCAGCAGCGAAGTGCGGTTCGTGCCAAGCTGAAAACCTCTGCGTAAGCATAGTATTCCCTGGGAAATCAGAGTCGGATCTGAGGGCTGCTGTTGCTGCTTGCTTTAGACTCGTATTCGCAGCACGATGGGAGAAACCCGCATAGAGCGAAAGCCTCTTTGCCCTGGCATCCCCTCTGGGAAAGCACACCATTATTTCGGAAATCAGAGTCCGGTCTGAGTTATGCTCCTGTTTGCGTGAGCTGGTCTCCTCAGCACGGTGTAATAAACCCGCAGGGAGCGAAATCCTCTATGCCTGGGCATCCCCTCTGCCTGAGAGAGAAGCGCCGTTGCGCCTCTGGAAAGAGCATTAAAGAAAAGGGACACGTTTTACAGGGCGGTCCCAAGGAGTAGTCTGTGGTAGGTGCAGCACGCTGCTCGGGGAGAAGAGCAAGTGCTGTTGGCCATGGTCTCGAAAAGGTGGCGAAGCAGGAGACCGGCCCTGGAAGGCACAGCGCCCGGAGGAAATACAAATGTCACCCACTCCCAGTGCAGAGAGACAGAAGCCTAGCTGCGAAGGAGACAGGAGAGGATGAGTAGGGCAGGGCATGTGCTCCACTCTTGGGAAGGAGTCTGGGCGGAGAGCATGCCTGTCCTTAACTCTGGGCCCAAGGAGACAGCAGTTCCTTGGCCACCCGTCCCTGGGGCAGACATGCGCTAGCCACCAGGCGCCTACTCTGAACTCGCAGAAACAGCTCCCTGAAATAACGGGGAGTCAGATGCCATCTTCCTCCAGGATGTGGAAGCTCGGAGGAGGCACGAGGTTTAAGGGGAAGGAGTGGGCACAGTCCCACAAACTCTCTAATCTGTGCACGGGCCGTGTGTAGGGATCCTGTCGCCTCCTCTCTCCTGTGGTGAAGGCACTGGCCTAGACCCGGAGTCTGCCTGATAGCCGGAGCAAATGGCAAAGCCTAACCTACCCCAGGAAATGGTCATAGGCATAGAGTGCCATGCTAGGCCAAGCACGCTGCTGCAGGGTTGTGACTGTGTCTGCTTAGTTCGGCATAGCAAGGTGAATCCCGGGCGTAAACTCGGAGACCGGGAGAGCAAGTCCCAAGAGGCAACAGCTCTCCCGCGGCTCTTCATCCCTCCCGCGCAGAGTGAACACCCAAAGCCTTTCTGAGGAAGCAGCAGCGAAGTGCGGTTCGTGCCAAGCTGAAAACCTCTGCGTAAACATAGTATTCCCTGGGAAATCAGAGTCGGATCTGAGGGCTGCTGTTGCTGCTTGCTTTAGCCTAGTATTTGCAGAACGATGGGAGAAACCCGCATGGAGCGAAAGCCTCTTTGCCCTGGCATCCCCTCTGGGAAAGCACAGCATTCTTTGGGAAATCAGAGTCCGGTCTGAGGGATGCTCCTGTTTGCTTGAGCTGGTCTCCTCAGCACGGTGTAATAAACCCATATGGAGCGAAATCCTCTATGCCTGGGCATCCCTGCTGCATGGGAGAGAAGCGCGATTGCACCTGTGGAAAGAGCCTTAAGGAAAGGGAAATGTTTTTCACTCTGCTCCGCAGGAGCATATCTGTGGAAAGTGCAGCAAGCTGCCGGAGAGAAGAGCAGGAGCCGTTGGACTTCTGGTCTGGAAAAGATTGCGAAGCAGGAGAGCCGGCAATACAAGTATCCCCGGCTCCCAGTGCAGAGAGACAGAAGCCTGGCTGCTAAGGAGACAGGAAGGGATGCGTAGGGCAGGGCGCGTGCTCCACTCTTAGGAAGGAATCTGGGCAGAAAGCATGCCTGTCCTGAGCCTCTGGGCCCAAGGAGAGAGCAGCTCCTTGGCCAGCTGTCCCTGGGGCAGACATGCGCTAGCCTCCAGGCGCCTACTCTGAACTCGCCGAATCAGCTCTCTGAAATAATGCGGAGTCAGATGCCGTCTTCCTCCATGATGGGGAAGCTCGGAGGAAGCATGGTGTTTAAGGGGAAGGAGTGGGCACAGTCCCCCAAAGCTCCCTAATCTGCGCACGGGCCTAGTGCAGGGATCCTGTCGCCTCCTCTCTCCTGTGGTGAAGGCACTGGCCTAGACCCGGAGTCTGCCTGATAGCCGGAGCAAATGGCAAAGCCTAACCTACCACAGAAGATGGTCATAGGCATAGAGTGCCATGCTAGGCCAAGCACGCTGCTGCAGGGTTGTGACTGTGTCTGCTTAGTTCCGCATAGCAAGGTGAATCCCGGGCGTAACCTCGGAGCCCGGGAAAGCAAGTCCCAAGAGGCACCAGCTCTCCCGCGGCTCTTCTTCGCTGCCGCGCAGAGTGAACACCCAAAGCCTTTCTGAGGAAGCAGCAGCGAAGTGCGGTTCGTGCCAAGCTGAAAACCTCTGCGTAAGCATAGTATTCCCTGGGAAATCAGAGTCGGATCTGAGGGCTGCTGTTGCTGCTTGCTTTAGACTCGTATTCGCAGCACGATGGGAGAAACCCGCATAGAGCGAAAGCCTCTTTGCCCTGGCATCCCCTCTGGGAAAGCACACCATTATTTCGGAAATCAGAGTCCGGTCTGAGTTATGCTCCTGTTTGCGTGAGCTGGTCTCCTCAGCACGGTGTAATAAACCCGCAGGGAGCGAAATCCTCTATGCCTGGGCATCCCCTCTGCCTGAGAGAGAAGCGCCGTTGCGCCTCTGGAAAGAGCATTAAAGAAAAGGGACACGTTTTACAGGGCGGTCCCAAGGAGTAGTCTGTGGTAGGTGCAGCACGCTGCTCGGGGAGAAGAGCAAGTGCTGTTGGCCATGGTCTCGAAAAGGTGGCGAAGCAGGAGACCGGCCCTGGAAGGCACAGCGCCCGGAGGAAATACAAATGTCACCCACTCCCAGTGCAGAGAGACAGAAGCCTAGCTGCGAAGGAGACAGGAGAGGATGAGTAGGGCAGGGCATGTGCTCCACTCTTGGGAAGGAGTCTGGGCGGAGAGCATGCCTGTCCTTAACTCTGGGCCCAAGGAGACAGCAGTTCCTTGGCCACCCGTCCCTGGGGCAGACATGCGCTAGCCACCAGGCGCCTACTCTGAACTCGCAGAAACAGCTCCCTGAAATAACGGGGAGTCAGATGCCATCTTCCTCCAGGATGTGGAAGCTCGGAGGAGGCACGAGGTTTAAGGGGAAGGAGTGGGCACAGTCCCACAAACTCTCTAATCTGTGCACGGGCCGTGTGTAGGGATCCTGTCGCCTCCTCTCTCCTGTGGTGAAGGCACTGGCCTAGACCCCTAGGTTGCCTGAGAGCCGGAGCAAAAGCCAAAGCCTAACCTACCCCAGGAAATGGTCATAGGCATAGAGTGCCATGCTAGGCCAAGCACGCTGCTGCAGGGTTGTGACTGTGTCTGCTTAGTTCCGCATAGCAAGGTGAATCCCGGGCGTAACCTCGGAGCCCGGGAAAGCAAGTCCCAAGAGGCACCAGCTCTCCCGCGGCTCTTCTTCGCTGCCGCGCAGAGTGAACACCCAAAGCCTTTCTGAGGAAGCAGCAGCGAAGTGCGGTTCGTGCCAAGCTGAAAACCTCTGCGTAAACATAGTATTCCCTGGGAAATCAGAGTCGGATCTGAGGGCTGCTGTTGCTGCTTGCTTTAGCCTAGTATTTGCAGAACGATGGGAGAAACCCGCATGGAGCGAAAGCCTCTTTGCCCTGGCATCCCCTCTGGGAAAGCACAGCATTCTTTGGGAAATCAGAGTCCGGTCTGAGGGATGCTCCTGTTTGCTTGAGCTGGTCTCCTCAGCACGGTGTAATAAACCCATATGGAGCGAAATCCTCTATGCCTGGGCATCCCTGCTGCATGGGAGAGAAGCGCGATTGCACCTGTGGAAAGAGCCTTAAGGAAAGGGAAATGTTTTTCACTCTGCTCCGCAGGAGCATATCTGTGGAAAGTGCAGCAAGCTGCCGGAGAGAAGAGCAGGAGCCGTTGGACTTCTGGTCTGGAAAAGATTGCGAAGCAGGAGAGCCGGCAATACAAGTATCCCCGGCTCCCAGTGCAGAGAGACAGAAGCCTGGCTGCTAAGGAGACAGGAAGGGATGCGTAGGGCAGGGCGCGTGCTCCACTCTTAGGAAGGAATCTGGGCAGAAAGCATGCCTGTCCTGAGCCTCTGGGCCCAAGGAGACAGCAGCTCCTTGGCCAGCTGTCCCTGGGGCAGACATGCGCTAGCCTCCAGGCGCCTACTCTGAACTCGCCGAATCAGCTCTCTGAAATAATGCGGAGTCAGATGCCGTCTTCCTCCATGATGGGGAAGCTCGGAGGAAGCATGGTGTTTAAGGGGAAGGAGTGGGCACAGTCCCCCAAAGCTCCCTAATCTGCGCACGGGCCTAGTGCAGGGATCCTGTCGCCTCCTCTCTCCTGTGGTGAAGGCACTGGCCTAGACCCGGAGTCTGCCTGATAGCCGGAGCAAATGGCAAAGCCTAACCTACCACAGAAGATGGTCATAGGCATAGAGTGCCATGCTAGGCCAAGCACGCTGCTGCAGGGTTGTGACTGTGTCTGCTTAGTTCCGCATAGCAAGGTGAATCCCGGGCGTAACCTCGGAGCCCGGGAAAGCAAGTCCCAAGAGGCACCAGCTCTCCCGCGGCTCTTCTTCGCTGCCGCGCAGAGTGAACACCCAAAGCCTTTCTGAGGAAGCAGCAGCGAAGTGCGGTTCGTGCCAAGCTGAAAACCTCTGCGTAAGCATAGTATTCCCTGGGAAATCAGAGTCGGATCTGAGGGCTGCTGTTGCTGCTTGCTTTAGACTCGTATTCGCAGCACGATGGGAGAAACCCGCATAGAGCGAAAGCCTCTTTGCCCTGGCATCCCCTCTGGGAAAGCACACCATTATTTCGGAAATCAGAGTCCGGTCTGAGTTATGCTCCTGTTTGCGTGAGCTGGTCTCCTCAGCACGGTGTAATAAACCCGCAGGGAGCGAAATCCTCTATGCCTGGGCATCCCCTCTGCCTGAGAGAGAAGCGCCGTTGCGCCTCTGGAAAGAGCATTAAAGAAAAGGGACACGTTTTTCAGGGCGGTCCCAAGGAGTAGTCTGTGGTAGGTGCAGCACGCTGCTCGGGGAGAAGAGCAAGTGCTGTTGGCCATGGTCTCGAAAAGGTGGCGAAGCAGGAGACCGGCCCTGGAAGGCACAGCGCCCGGAGGAAATACAAATGTCACCCACTCCCAGTGCAGAGAGACAGAAGCCTAGCTGCGAAGGAGACAGGAGAGGATGAGTAGGGCAGGGCATGTGCTCCACTCTTGGGAAGGAGTCTGGGCGGAGAGCATGCCTGTCCTTAACTCTGGGCCCAAGGAGACAGCAGTTCCTTGGCCACCCGTCCCTGGGGCAGACATGCGCTAGCCACCAGGCGCCTACTCTGAACTCGCAGAAACAGCTCCCTGAAATAACGGGGAGTCAGATGCCATCTTCCTCCAGGATGTGGAAGCTCGGAGGAGGCACGAGGTTTAAGGGGAAGGAGTGGGCACAGTCCCACAAACTCTCTAATCTGTGCACGGGCCGTGTGTAGGGATCCTGTCGCCTCCTCTCTCCTGTGGTGAAGGCACTGGCCTAGACCCCTAGGTTGCCTGAGAGCCGGAGCAAAAGCCAAAGCCTAACCTACCCCAGGAAATGGTCATAGGCATAGAGTGCCATGCTAGGCCAAGCACGCTGCTGCAGGGTTGTGACTGTGTCTGCTTAGTTCCGCATAGCAAGGTGAATCCCGGGCGTAACCTCGGAGCCCGGGAAAGCAAGTCCCAAGAGGCACCAGCTCTCCCGCGGCTCTTCTTCGCTGCCGCGCAGAGTGAACACCCAAAGCCTTTCTGAGGAAGCAGCAGCGAAGTGCGGTTCGTGCCAAGCTGAAAACCTCTGCGTAAACATAGTATTCCCTGGGAAATCAGAGTCGGATCTGAGGGCTGCTGTTGCTGCTTGCTTTAGCCTAGTATTTGCAGAACGATGGGAGAAACCCGCATGGAGCGAAAGCCTCTTTGCCCTGGCATCCCCTCTGGGAAAGCACAGCATTCTTTGGGAAATCAGAGTCCGGTCTGAGGGATGCTCCTGTTTGCTTGAGCTGGTCTCCTCAGCACGGTGTAATAAACCCATATGGAGCGAAATCCTCTATGCCTGGGCATCCCTGCTGCATGGGAGAGAAGCGCGATTGCACCTGTGGAAAGAGCCTTAAGGAAAGGGAAATGTTTTTCACTCTGCTCCGCAGGAGCATATCTGTGGAAAGTGCAGCAAGCTGCCGGAGAGAAGAGCAGGAGCCGTTGGACTTCTGGTCTGGAAAAGATTGCGAAGCAGGAGAGCCGGCAATACAAGTATCCCCGGCTCCCAGTGCAGAGAGACAGAAGCCTGGCTGCTAAGGAGACAGGAAGGGATGCGTAGGGCAGGGCGCGTGCTCCACTCTTAGGAAGGAATCTGGGCAGAAAGCATGCCTGTCCTGAGCCTCTGGGCCCAAGGAGAGAGCAGCTCCTTGGCCAGCTGTCCCTGGGGCAGACATGCGCTAGCCTCCAGGCGCCTACTCTGAACTCGCCGAATCAGCTCTCTGAAATAATGCGGAGTCAGATGCCGTCTTCCTCCATGATGGGGAAGCTCGGAGGAAGCATGGTGTTTAAGGGGAAGGAGTGGGCACAGTCCCCCAAAGCTCCCTAATCTGCGCACGGGCCTAGTGCAGGGATCCTGTCGCCTCCTCTCTCCTGTGGTGAAGGCACTGGCCTAGACCCGGAGTCTGCCTGATAGCCGGAGCAAATGGCAAAGCCTAACCTACCACAGAAGATGGTCATAGGCATAGAGTGCCATGCTAGGCCAAGCACGCTGCTGCAGGGTTGTGACTGTGTCTGCTTAGTTCCGCATAGCAAGGTGAATCCCGGGCGTAACCTCGGAGCCCGGGAAAGCAAGTCCCAAGAGGCACCAGCTCTCCCGCGGCTCTTCTTCGCTGCCGCGCAGAGTGAACACCCAAAGCCTTTCTGAGGAAGCAGCAGCGAAGTGCGGTTCGTGCCAAGCTGAAAACCTCTGCGTAAGCATAGTATTCCCTGGGAAATCAGAGTCGGATCTGAGGGCTGCTGTTGCTGCTTGCTTTAGACTCGTATTCGCAGCACGATGGGAGAAACCCGCATAGAGCGAAAGCCTCTTTGCCCTGGCATCCCCTCTGGGAAAGCACACCATTATTTCGGAAATCAGAGTCCGGTCTGAGTTATGCTCCTGTTTGCGTGAGCTGGTCTCCTCAGCACGGTGTAATAAACCCGCAGGGAGCGAAATCCTCTATGCCTGGGCATCCCCTCTGCCTGAGAGAGAAGCGCCGTTGCGCCTCTGGAAAGAGCATTAAAGAAAAGGGACACGTTTTACAGGGCGGTCCCAAGGAGTAGTCTGTGGTAGGTGCAGCACGCTGCTCGGGGAGAAGAGCAAGTGCTGTTGGCCATGGTCTCGAAAAGGTGGCGAAGCAGGAGACCGGCCCTGGAAGGCACAGCGCCCGGAGGAAATACAAATGTCACCCACTCCCAGTGCAGAGAGACAGAAGCCTAGCTGCGAAGGAGACAGGAGAGGATGAGTAGGGCAGGGCATGTGCTCCACTCTTGGGAAGGAGTCTGGGCGGAGAGCATGCCTGTCCTTAACTCTGGGCCCAAGGAGACAGCAGTTCCTTGGCCACCCGTCCCTGGGGCAGACATGCGCTAGCCACCAGGCGCCTACTCTGAACTCGCAGAAACAGCTCCCTGAAATAACGGGGAGTCAGATGCCATCTTCCTCCAGGATGTGGAAGCTCGGAGGAGGCACGAGGTTTAAGGGGAAGGAGTGGGCACAGTCCCACAAACTCTCTAATCTGTGCACGGGCCGTGTGTAGGGATCCTGTCGCCTCCTCTCTCCTGTGGTGAAGGCACTGGCCTAGACCCGGAGTCTGCCTGATAGCCGGAGCAAATGGCAAAGCCTAACCTACCCCAGGAAATGGTCATAGGCATAGAGTGCCATGCTAGGCCAAGCACGCTGCTGCAGGGTTGTGACTGTGTCTGCTTAGTTCGGCATAGCAAGGTGAATCCCGGGCGTAAACTCGGAGACCGGGAGAGCAAGTCCCAAGAGGCAACAGCTCTCCCGCGGCTCTTCATCCCTCCCGCGCAGAGTGAACACCCAAAGCCTTTCTGAGGAAGCAGCAGCGAAGTGCGGTTCGTGCCAAGCTGAAAACCTCTGCGTAAACATAGTATTCCCTGGGAAATCAGAGTCGGATCTGAGGGCTGCTGTTGCTGCTTGCTTTAGCCTAGTATTTGCAGAACGATGGGAGAAACCCGCATGGAGCGAAAGCCTCTTTGCCCTGGCATCCCCTCTGGGAAAGCACAGCATTCTTTGGGAAATCAGAGTCCGGTCTGAGGGATGCTCCTGTTTGCTTGAGCTGGTCTCCTCAGCACGGTGTAATAAACCCATATGGAGCGAAATCCTCTATGCCTGGGCATCCCTGCTGCATGGGAGAGAAGCGCGATTGCACCTGTGGAAAGAGCCTTAAGGAAAGGGAAATGTTTTTCACTCTGCTCCGCAGGAGCATATCTGTGGAAAGTGCAGCAAGCTGCCGGAGAGAAGAGCAGGAGCCGTTGGACTTCTGGTCTGGAAAAGATTGCGAAGCAGGAGAGCCGGCAATACAAGTATCCCCGGCTCCCAGTGCAGAGAGACAGAAGCCTGGCTGCTAAGGAGACAGGAAGGGATGCGTAGGGCAGGGCGCGTGCTCCACTCTTAGGAAGGAATCTGGGCAGAAAGCATGCCTGTCCTGAGCCTCTGGGCCCAAGGAGAGAGCAGCTCCTTGGCCAGCTGTCCCTGGGGCAGACATGCGCTAGCCTCCAGGCGCCTACTCTGAACTCGCCGAATCAGCTCTCTGAAATAATGCGGAGTCAGATGCCGTCTTCCTCCATGATGGGGAAGCTCGGAGGAAGCATGGTGTTTAAGGGGAAGGAGTGGGCACAGTCCCCCAAAGCTCCCTAATCTGCGCACGGGCCTAGTGCAGGGATCCTGTCGCCTCCTCTCTCCTGTGGTGAAGGCACTGGCCTAGACCCGGAGTCTGCCTGATAGCCGGAGCAAATGGCAAAGCCTAACCTACCACAGAAGATGGTCATAGGCATAGAGTGCCATGCTAGGCCAAGCACGCTGCTGCAGGGTTGTGACTGTGTCTGCTTAGTTCCGCATAGCAAGGTGAATCCCGGGCGTAACCTCGGAGCCCGGGAAAGCAAGTCCCAAGAGGCACCAGCTCTCCCGCGGCTCTTCTTCGCTGCCGCGCAGAGTGAACACCCAAAGCCTTTCTGAGGAAGCAGCAGCGAAGTGCGGTTCGTGCCAAGCTGAAAACCTCTGCGTAAGCATAGTATTCCCTGGGAAATCAGAGTCGGATCTGAGGGCTGCTGTTGCTGCTTGCTTTAGACTCGTATTCGCAGCACGATGGGAGAAACCCGCATAGAGCGAAAGCCTCTTTGCCCTGGCATCCCCTCTGGGAAAGCACACCATTATTTCGGAAATCAGAGTCCGGTCTGAGTTATGCTCCTGTTTGCGTGAGCTGGTCTCCTCAGCACGGTGTAATAAACCCGCAGGGAGCGAAATCCTCTATGCCTGGGCATCCCCTCTGCCTGAGAGAGAAGCGCCGTTGCGCCTCTGGAAAGAGCATTAAAGAAAAGGGACACGTTTTACAGGGCGGTCCCAAGGAGTAGTCTGTGGTAGGTGCAGCACGCTGCTCGGGGAGAAGAGCAAGTGCTGTTGGCCATGGTCTCGAAAAGGTGGCGAAGCAGGAGACCGGCCCTGGAAGGCACAGCGCCCGGAGGAAATACAAATGTCACCCACTCCCAGTGCAGAGAGACAGAAGCCTAGCTGCGAAGGAGACAGGAGAGGATGAGTAGGGCAGGGCATGTGCTCCACTCTTGGGAAGGAGTCTGGGCGGAGAGCATGCCTGTCCTTAACTCTGGGCCCAAGGAGACAGCAGTTCCTTGGCCACCCGTCCCTGGGGCAGACATGCGCTAGCCACCAGGCGCCTACTCTGAACTCGCAGAAACAGCTCCCTGAAATAACGGGGAGTCAGATGCCATCTTCCTCCAGGATGTGGAAGCTCGGAGGAGGCACGAGGTTTAAGGGGAAGGAGTGGGCACAGTCCCACAAACTCTCTAATCTGTGCACGGGCCGTGTGTAGGGATCCTGTCGCCTCCTCTCTCCTGTGGTGAAGGCACTGGCCTAGACCCCTAGGTTGCCTGAGAGCCGGAGCAAAAGCCAAAGCCTAACCTACCCCAGGAAATGGTCATAGGCATAGAGTGCCATGCTAGGCCAAGCACGCTGCTGCAGGGTTGTGACTGTGTCTGCTTAGTTCCGCATAGCAAGGTGAATCCCGGGCGTAACCTCGGAGCCCGGGAAAGCAAGTCCCAAGAGGCACCAGCTCTCCCGCGGCTCTTCTTCGCTGCCGCGCAGAGTGAACACCCAAAGCCTTTCTGAGGAAGCAGCAGCGAAGTGCGGTTCGTGCCAAGCTGAAAACCTCTGCGTAAACATAGTATTCCCTGGGAAATCAGAGTCGGATCTGAGGGCTGCTGTTGCTGCTTGCTTTAGCCTAGTATTTGCAGAACGATGGGAGAAACCCGCATGGAGCGAAAGCCTCTTTGCCCTGGCATCCCCTCTGGGAAAGCACAGCATTCTTTGGGAAATCAGAGTCCGGTCTGAGGGATGCTCCTGTTTGCTTGAGCTGGTCTCCTCAGCACGGTGTAATAAACCCATATGGAGCGAAATCCTCTATGCCTGGGCATCCCTGCTGCATGGGAGAGAAGCGCGATTGCACCTGTGGAAAGAGCCTTAAGGAAAGGGAAATGTTTTTCACTCTGCTCCGCAGGAGCATATCTGTGGAAAGTGCAGCAAGCTGCCGGAGAGAAGAGCAGGAGCCGTTGGACTTCTGGTCTGGAAAAGATTGCGAAGCAGGAGAGCCGGCAATACAAGTATCCCCGGCTCCCAGTGCAGAGAGACAGAAGCCTGGCTGCTAAGGAGACAGGAAGGGATGCGTAGGGCAGGGCGCGTGCTCCACTCTTAGGAAGGAATCTGGGCAGAAAGCATGCCTGTCCTGAGCCTCTGGGCCCAAGGAGAGAGCAGCTCCTTGGCCAGCTGTCCCTGGGGCAGACATGCGCTAGCCTCCAGGCGCCTACTCTGAACTCGCCGAATCAGCTCTCTGAAATAATGCGGAGTCAGATGCCGTCTTCCTCCATGATGGGGAAGCTCGGAGGAAGCATGGTGTTTAAGGGGAAGGAGTGGGCACAGTCCCCCAAAGCTCCCTAATCTGCGCACGGGCCTAGTGCAGGGATCCTGTCGCCTCCTCTCTCCTGTGGTGAAGGCACTGGCCTAGACCCGGAGTCTGCCTGATAGCCGGAGCAAATGGCAAAGCCTAACCTACCACAGAAGATGGTCATAGGCATAGAGTGCCATGCTAGGCCAAGCACGCTGCTGCAGGGTTGTGACTGTGTCTGCTTAGTTCCGCATAGCAAGGTGAATCCCGGGCGTAACCTCGGAGCCCGGGAAAGCAAGTCCCAAGAGGCACCAGCTCTCCCGCGGCTCTTCTTCGCTGCCGCGCAGAGTGAACACCCAAAGCCTTTCTGAGGAAGCAGCAGCGAAGTGCGGTTCGTGCCAAGCTGAAAACCTCTGCGTAAGCATAGTATTCCCTGGGAAATCAGAGTCGGATCTGAGGGCTGCTGTTGCTGCTTGCTTTAGACTCGTATTCGCAGCACGATGGGAGAAACCCGCATAGAGCGAAAGCCTCTTTGCCCTGGCATCCCCTCTGGGAAAGCACACCATTATTTCGGAAATCAGAGTCCGGTCTGAGTTATGCTCCTGTTTGCGTGAGCTGGTCTCCTCAGCACGGTGTAATAAACCCGCAGGGAGCGAAATCCTCTATGCCTGGGCATCCCCTCTGCCTGAGAGAGAAGCGCCGTTGCGCCTCTGGAAAGAGCATTAAAGAAAAGGGACACGTTTTACAGGGCGGTCCCAAGGAGTAGTCTGTGGTAGGTGCAGCACGCTGCTCGGGGAGAAGAGCAAGTGCTGTTGGCCATGGTCTCGAAAAGGTGGCGAAGCAGGAGACCGGCCCTGGAAGGCACAGCGCCCGGAGGAAATACAAATGTCACCCACTCCCAGTGCAGAGAGACAGAAGCCTAGCTGCGAAGGAGACAGGAGAGGATGAGTAGGGCAGGGCATGTGCTCCACTCTTGGGAAGGAGTCTGGGCGGAGAGCATGCCTGTCCTTAACTCTGGGCCCAAGGAGACAGCAGTTCCTTGGCCACCCGTCCCTGGGGCAGACATGCGCTAGCCACCAGGCGCCTACTCTGAACTCGCAGAAACAGCTCCCTGAAATAACGGGGAGTCAGATGCCATCTTCCTCCAGGATGTGGAAGCTCGGAGGAGGCACGAGGTTTAAGGGGAAGGAGTGGGCACAGTCCCACAAACTCTCTAATCTGTGCACGGGCCGTGTGTAGGGATCCTGTCGCCTCCTCTCTCCTGTGGTGAAGGCACTGGCCTAGACCCGGAGTCTGCCTGATAGCCGGAGCAAATGGCAAAGCCTAACCTACCCCAGGAAATGGTCATAGGCATAGAGTGCCATGCTAGGCCAAGCACGCTGCTGCAGGGTTGTGACTGTGTCTGCTTAGTTCGGCATAGCAAGGTGAATCCCGGGCGTAAACTCGGAGACCGGGAGAGCAAGTCCCAAGAGGCAACAGCTCTCCCGCGGCTCTTCATCCCTCCCGCGCAGAGTGAACACCCAAAGCCTTTCTGAGGAAGCAGCAGCGAAGTGCGGTTCGTGCCAAGCTGAAAACCTCTGCGTAAACATAGTATTCCCTGGGAAATCAGAGTCGGATCTGAGGGCTGCTGTTGCTGCTTGCTTTAGCCTAGTATTTGCAGAACGATGGGAGAAACCCGCATGGAGCGAAAGCCTCTTTGCCCTGGCATCCCCTCTGGGAAAGCACAGCATTCTTTGGGAAATCAGAGTCCGGTCTGAGGGATGCTCCTGTTTGCTTGAGCTGGTCTCCTCAGCACGGTGTAATAAACCCATATGGAGCGAAATCCTCTATGCCTGGGCATCCCTGCTGCATGGGAGAGAAGCGCGATTGCACCTGTGGAAAGAGCCTTAAGGAAAGGGAAATGTTTTTCACTCTGCTCCGCAGGAGCATATCTGTGGAAAGTGCAGCAAGCTGCCGGAGAGAAGAGCAGGAGCCGTTGGACTTCTGGTCTGGAAAAGATTGCGAAGCAGGAGAGCCGGCAATACAAGTATCCCCGGCTCCCAGTGCAGAGAGACAGAAGCCTGGCTGCTAAGGAGACAGGAAGGGATGCGTAGGGCAGGGCGCGTGCTCCACTCTTAGGAAGGAATCTGGGCAGAAAGCATGCCTGTCCTGAGCCTCTGGGCCCAAGGAGAGAGCAGCTCCTTGGCCAGCTGTCCCTGGGGCAGACATGCGCTAGCCTCCAGGCGCCTACTCTGAACTCGCCGAATCAGCTCTCTGAAATAATGCGGAGTCAGATGCCGTCTTCCTCCATGATGGGGAAGCTCGGAGGAAGCATGGTGTTTAAGGGGAAGGAGTGGGCACAGTCCCCCAAAGCTCCCTAATCTGCGCACGGGCCTAGTGCAGGGATCCTGTCGCCTCCTCTCTCCTGTGGTGAAGGCACTGGCCTAGACCCGGAGTCTGCCTGATAGCCGGAGCAAATGGCAAAGCCTAACCTACCACAGAAGATGGTCATAGGCATAGAGTGCCATGCTAGGCCAAGCACGCTGCTGCAGGGTTGTGACTGTGTCTGCTTAGTTCCGCATAGCAAGGTGAATCCCGGGCGTAACCTCGGAGCCCGGGAAAGCAAGTCCCAAGAGGCACCAGCTCTCCCGCGGCTCTTCTTCGCTGCCGCGCAGAGTGAACACCCAAAGCCTTTCTGAGGAAGCAGCAGCGAAGTGCGGTTCGTGCCAAGCTGAAAACCTCTGCGTAAGCATAGTATTCCCTGGGAAATCAGAGTCGGATCTGAGGGCTGCTGTTGCTGCTTGCTTTAGACTCGTATTCGCAGCACGATGGGAGAAACCCGCATAGAGCGAAAGCCTCTTTGCCCTGGCATCCCCTCTGGGAAAGCACACCATTATTTCGGAAATCAGAGTCCGGTCTGAGTTATGCTCCTGTTTGCGTGAGCTGGTCTCCTCAGCACGGTGTAATAAACCCGCAGGGAGCGAAATCCTCTATGCCTGGGCATCCCCTCTGCCTGAGAGAGAAGCGCCGTTGCGCCTCTGGAAAGAGCATTAAAGAAAAGGGACACGTTTTACAGGGCGGTCCCAAGGAGTAGTCTGTGGTAGGTGCAGCACGCTGCTCGGGGAGAAGAGCAAGTGCTGTTGGCCATGGTCTCGAAAAGGTGGCGAAGCAGGAGACCGGCCCTGGAAGGCACAGCGCCCGGAGGAAATACAAATGTCACCCACTCCCAGTGCAGAGAGACAGAAGCCTAGCTGCGAAGGAGACAGGAGAGGATGAGTAGGGCAGGGCATGTGCTCCACTCTTGGGAAGGAGTCTGGGCGGAGAGCATGCCTGTCCTTAACTCTGGGCCCAAGGAGACAGCAGTTCCTTGGCCACCCGTCCCTGGGGCAGACATGCGCTAGCCACCAGGCGCCTACTCTGAACTCGCAGAAACAGCTCCCTGAAATAACGGGGAGTCAGATGCCATCTTCCTCCAGGATGTGGAAGCTCGGAGGAGGCACGAGGTTTAAGGGGAAGGAGTGGGCACAGTCCCACAAACTCTCTAATCTGTGCACGGGCCGTGTGTAGGGATCCTGTCGCCTCCTCTCTCCTGTGGTGAAGGCACTGGCCTAGACCCCTAGGTTGCCTGAGAGCCGGAGCAAAAGCCAAAGCCTAACCTACCCCAGGAAATGGTCATAGGCATAGAGTGCCATGCTAGGCCAAGCACGCTGCTGCAGGGTTGTGACTGTGTCTGCTTAGTTCCGCATAGCAAGGTGAATCCCGGGCGTAACCTCGGAGCCCGGGAAAGCAAGTCCCAAGAGGCACCAGCTCTCCCGCGGCTCTTCTTCGCTGCCGCGCAGAGTGAACACCCAAAGCCTTTCTGAGGAAGCAGCAGCGAAGTGCGGTTCGTGCCAAGCTGAAAACCTCTGCGTAAACATAGTATTCCCTGGGAAATCAGAGTCGGATCTGAGGGCTGCTGTTGCTGCTTGCTTTAGCCTAGTATTTGCAGAACGATGGGAGAAACCCGCATGGAGCGAAAGCCTCTTTGCCCTGGCATCCCCTCTGGGAAAGCACAGCATTCTTTGGGAAATCAGAGTCCGGTCTGAGGGATGCTCCTGTTTGCTTGAGCTGGTCTCCTCAGCACGGTGTAATAAACCCATATGGAGCGAAATCCTCTATGCCTGGGCATCCCTGCTGCATGGGAGAGAAGCGCGATTGCACCTGTGGAAAGAGCCTTAAGGAAAGGGAAATGTTTTTCACTCTGCTCCGCAGGAGCATATCTGTGGAAAGTGCAGCAAGCTGCCGGAGAGAAGAGCAGGAGCCGTTGGACTTCTGGTCTGGAAAAGATTGCGAAGCAGGAGAGCCGGCAATACAAGTATCCCCGGCTCCCAGTGCAGAGAGACAGAAGCCTGGCTGCTAAGGAGACAGGAAGGGATGCGTAGGGCAGGGCGCGTGCTCCACTCTTAGGAAGGAATCTGGGCAGAAAGCATGCCTGTCCTGAGCCTCTGGGCCCAAGGAGAGAGCAGCTCCTTGGCCAGCTGTCCCTGGGGCAGACATGCGCTAGCCTCCAGGCGCCTACTCTGAACTCGCCGAATCAGCTCTCTGAAATAATGCGGAGTCAGATGCCGTCTTCCTCCATGATGGGGAAGCTCGGAGGAAGCATGGTGTTTAAGGGGAAGGAGTGGGCACAGTCCCCCAAAGCTCCCTAATCTGCGCACGGGCCTAGTGCAGGGATCCTGTCGCCTCCTCTCTCCTGTGGTGAAGGCACTGGCCTAGACCCGGAGTCTGCCTGATAGCCGGAGCAAATGGCAAAGCCTAACCTACCACAGAAGATGGTCATAGGCATAGAGTGCCATGCTAGGCCAAGCACGCTGCTGCAGGGTTGTGACTGTGTCTGCTTAGTTCCGCATAGCAAGGTGAATCCCGGGCGTAACCTCGGAGCCCGGGAAAGCAAGTCCCAAGAGGCACCAGCTCTCCCGCGGCTCTTCTTCGCTGCCGCGCAGAGTGAACACCCAAAGCCTTTCTGAGGAAGCAGCAGCGAAGTGCGGTTCGTGCCAAGCTGAAAACCTCTGCGTAAGCATAGTATTCCCTGGGAAATCAGAGTCGGATCTGAGGGCTGCTGTTGCTGCTTGCTTTAGACTCGTATTCGCAGCACGATGGGAGAAACCCGCATAGAGCGAAAGCCTCTTTGCCCTGGCATCCCCTCTGGGAAAGCACACCATTATTTCGGAAATCAGAGTCCGGTCTGAGTTATGCTCCTGTTTGCGTGAGCTGGTCTCCTCAGCACGGTGTAATAAACCCGCAGGGAGCGAAATCCTCTATGCCTGGGCATCCCCTCTGCCTGAGAGAGAAGCGCCGTTGCGCCTCTGGAAAGAGCATTAAAGAAAAGGGACACGTTTTACAGGGCGGTCCCAAGGAGTAGTCTGTGGTAGGTGCAGCACGCTGCTCGGGGAGAAGAGCAAGTGCTGTTGGCCATGGTCTCGAAAAGGTGGCGAAGCAGGAGACCGGCCCTGGAAGGCACAGCGCCCGGAGGAAATACAAATGTCACCCACTCCCAGTGCAGAGAGACAGAAGCCTAGCTGCGAAGGAGACAGGAGAGGATGAGTAGGGCAGGGCATGTGCTCCACTCTTGGGAAGGAGTCTGGGCGGAGAGCATGCCTGTCCTTAACTCTGGGCCCAAGGAGACAGCAGTTCCTTGGCCACCCGTCCCTGGGGCAGACATGCGCTAGCCACCAGGCGCCTACTCTGAACTCGCAGAAACAGCTCCCTGAAATAACGGGGAGTCAGATGCCATCTTCCTCCAGGATGTGGAAGCTCGGAGGAGGCACGAGGTTTAAGGGGAAGGAGTGGGCACAGTCCCACAAACTCTCTAATCTGTGCACGGGCCGTGTGTAGGGATCCTGTCGCCTCCTCTCTCCTGTGGTGAAGGCACTGGCCTAGACCCGGAGTCTGCCTGATAGCCGGAGCAAATGGCAAAGCCTAACCTACCCCAGGAAATGGTCATAGGCATAGAGTGCCATGCTAGGCCAAGCACGCTGCTGCAGGGTTGTGACTGTGTCTGCTTAGTTCGGCATAGCAAGGTGAATCCCGGGCGTAAACTCGGAGACCGGGAGAGCAAGTCCCAAGAGGCAACAGCTCTCCCGCGGCTCTTCATCCCTCCCGCGCAGAGTGAACACCCAAAGCCTTTCTGAGGAAGCAGCAGCGAAGTGCGGTTCGTGCCAAGCTGAAAACCTCTGCGTAAACATAGTATTCCCTGGGAAATCAGAGTCGGATCTGAGGGCTGCTGTTGCTGCTTGCTTTAGCCTAGTATTTGCAGAACGATGGGAGAAACCCGCATGGAGCGAAAGCCTCTTTGCCCTGGCATCCCCTCTGGGAAAGCACAGCATTCTTTGGGAAATCAGAGTCCGGTCTGAGGGATGCTCCTGTTTGCTTGAGCTGGTCTCCTCAGCACGGTGTAATAAACCCATATGGAGCGAAATCCTCTATGCCTGGGCATCCCTGCTGCATGGGAGAGAAGCGCGATTGCACCTGTGGAAAGAGCCTTAAGGAAAGGGAAATGTTTTTCACTCTGCTCCGCAGGAGCATATCTGTGGAAAGTGCAGCAAGCTGCCGGAGAGAAGAGCAGGAGCCGTTGGACTTCTGGTCTGGAAAAGATTGCGAAGCAGGAGAGCCGGCAATACAAGTATCCCCGGCTCCCAGTGCAGAGAGACAGAAGCCTGGCTGCTAAGGAGACAGGAAGGGATGCGTAGGGCAGGGCGCGTGCTCCACTCTTAGGAAGGAATCTGGGCAGAAAGCATGCCTGTCCTGAGCCTCTGGGCCCAAGGAGAGAGCAGCTCCTTGGCCAGCTGTCCCTGGGGCAGACATGCGCTAGCCTCCAGGCGCCTACTCTGAACTCGCCGAATCAGCTCTCTGAAATAATGCGGAGTCAGATGCCGTCTTCCTCCATGATGGGGAAGCTCGGAGGAAGCATGGTGTTTAAGGGGAAGGAGTGGGCACAGTCCCCCAAAGCTCCCTAATCTGCGCACGGGCCTAGTGCAGGGATCCTGTCGCCTCCTCTCTCCTGTGGTGAAGGCACTGGCCTAGACCCGGAGTCTGCCTGATAGCCGGAGCAAATGGCAAAGCCTAACCTACCACAGAAGATGGTCATAGGCATAGAGTGCCATGCTAGGCCAAGCACGCTGCTGCAGGGTTGTGACTGTGTCTGCTTAGTTCCGCATAGCAAGGTGAATCCCGGGCGTAACCTCGGAGCCCGGGAAAGCAAGTCCCAAGAGGCACCAGCTCTCCCGCGGCTCTTCTTCGCTGCCGCGCAGAGTGAACACCCAAAGCCTTTCTGAGGAAGCAGCAGCGAAGTGCGGTTCGTGCCAAGCTGAAAACCTCTGCGTAAGCATAGTATTCCCTGGGAAATCAGAGTCGGATCTGAGGGCTGCTGTTGCTGCTTGCTTTAGACTCGTATTCGCAGCACGATGGGAGAAACCCGCATAGAGCGAAAGCCTCTTTGCCCTGGCATCCCCTCTGGGAAAGCACACCATTATTTCGGAAATCAGAGTCCGGTCTGAGTTATGCTCCTGTTTGCGTGAGCTGGTCTCCTCAGCACGGTGTAATAAACCCGCAGGGAGCGAAATCCTCTATGCCTGGGCATCCCCTCTGCCTGAGAGAGAAGCGCCGTTGCGCCTCTGGAAAGAGCATTAAAGAAAAGGGACACGTTTTACAGGGCGGTCCCAAGGAGTAGTCTGTGGTAGGTGCAGCACGCTGCTCGGGGAGAAGAGCAAGTGCTGTTGGCCATGGTCTCGAAAAGGTGGCGAAGCAGGAGACCGGCCCTGGAAGGCACAGCGCCCGGAGGAAATACAAATGTCACCCACTCCCAGTGCAGAGAGACAGAAGCCTAGCTGCGAAGGAGACAGGAGAGGATGAGTAGGGCAGGGCATGTGCTCCACTCTTGGGAAGGAGTCTGGGCGGAGAGCATGCCTGTCCTTAACTCTGGGCCCAAGGAGACAGCAGTTCCTTGGCCACCCGTCCCTGGGGCAGACATGCGCTAGCCACCAGGCGCCTACTCTGAACTCGCAGAAACAGCTCCCTGAAATAACGGGGAGTCAGATGCCATCTTCCTCCAGGATGTGGAAGCTCGGAGGAGGCACGAGGTTTAAGGGGAAGGAGTGGGCACAGTCCCACAAACTCTCTAATCTGTGCACGGGCCGTGTGTAGGGATCCTGTCGCCTCCTCTCTCCTGTGGTGAAGGCACTGGCCTAGACCCCTAGGTTGCCTGAGAGCCGGAGCAAAAGCCAAAGCCTAACCTACCCCAGGAAATGGTCATAGGCATAGAGTGCCATGCTAGGCCAAGCACGCTGCTGCAGGGTTGTGACTGTGTCTGCTTAGTTCCGCATAGCAAGGTGAATCCCGGGCGTAACCTCGGAGCCCGGGAAAGCAAGTCCCAAGAGGCACCAGCTCTCCCGCGGCTCTTCTTCGCTGCCGCGCAGAGTGAACACCCAAAGCCTTTCTGAGGAAGCAGCAGCGAAGTGCGGTTCGTGCCAAGCTGAAAACCTCTGCGTAAACATAGTATTCCCTGGGAAATCAGAGTCGGATCTGAGGGCTGCTGTTGCTGCTTGCTTTAGCCTAGTATTTGCAGAACGATGGGAGAAACCCGCATGGAGCGAAAGCCTCTTTGCCCTGGCATCCCCTCTGGGAAAGCACAGCATTCTTTGGGAAATCAGAGTCCGGTCTGAGGGATGCTCCTGTTTGCTTGAGCTGGTCTCCTCAGCACGGTGTAATAAACCCATATGGAGCGAAATCCTCTATGCCTGGGCATCCCTGCTGCATGGGAGAGAAGCGCGATTGCACCTGTGGAAAGAGCCTTAAGGAAAGGGAAATGTTTTTCACTCTGCTCCGCAGGAGCATATCTGTGGAAAGTGCAGCAAGCTGCCGGAGAGAAGAGCAGGAGCCGTTGGACTTCTGGTCTGGAAAAGATTGCGAAGCAGGAGAGCCGGCAATACAAGTATCCCCGGCTCCCAGTGCAGAGAGACAGAAGCCTGGCTGCTAAGGAGACAGGAAGGGATGCGTAGGGCAGGGCGCGTGCTCCACTCTTAGGAAGGAATCTGGGCAGAAAGCATGCCTGTCCTGAGCCTCTGGGCCCAAGGAGACAGCAGCTCCTTGGCCAGCTGTCCCTGGGGCAGACATGCGCTAGCCTCCAGGCGCCTACTCTGAACTCGCCGAATCAGCTCTCTGAAATAATGCGGAGTCAGATGCCGTCTTCCTCCATGATGGGGAAGCTCGGAGGAAGCATGGTGTTTAAGGGGAAGGAGTGGGCACAGTCCCCCAAAGCTCCCTAATCTGCGCACGGGCCTAGTGCAGGGATCCTGTCGCCTCCTCTCTCCTGTGGTGAAGGCACTGGCCTAGACCCGGAGTCTGCCTGATAGCCGGAGCAAATGGCAAAGCCTAACCTACCACAGAAGATGGTCATAGGCATAGAGTGCCATGCTAGGCCAAGCACGCTGCTGCAGGGTTGTGACTGTGTCTGCTTAGTTCCGCATAGCAAGGTGAATCCCGGGCGTAACCTCGGAGCCCGGGAAAGCAAGTCCCAAGAGGCACCAGCTCTCCCGCGGCTCTTCTTCGCTGCCGCGCAGAGTGAACACCCAAAGCCTTTCTGAGGAAGCAGCAGCGAAGTGCGGTTCGTGCCAAGCTGAAAACCTCTGCGTAAGCATAGTATTCCCTGGGAAATCAGAGTCGGATCTGAGGGCTGCTGTTGCTGCTTGCTTTAGACTCGTATTCGCAGCACGATGGGAGAAACCCGCATAGAGCGAAAGCCTCTTTGCCCTGGCATCCCCTCTGGGAAAGCACACCATTATTTCGGAAATCAGAGTCCGGTCTGAGTTATGCTCCTGTTTGCGTGAGCTGGTCTCCTCAGCACGGTGTAATAAACCCGCAGGGAGCGAAATCCTCTATGCCTGGGCATCCCCTCTGCCTGAGAGAGAAGCGCCGTTGCGCCTCTGGAAAGAGCATTAAAGAAAAGGGACACGTTTTTCAGGGCGGTCCCAAGGAGTAGTCTGTGGTAGGTGCAGCACGCTGCTCGGGGAGAAGAGCAAGTGCTGTTGGCCATGGTCTCGAAAAGGTGGCGAAGCAGGAGACCGGCCCTGGAAGGCACAGCGCCCGGAGGAAATACAAATGTCACCCACTCCCAGTGCAGAGAGACAGAAGCCTAGCTGCGAAGGAGACAGGAGAGGATGAGTAGGGCAGGGCATGTGCTCCACTCTTGGGAAGGAGTCTGGGCGGAGAGCATGCCTGTCCTTAACTCTGGGCCCAAGGAGACAGCAGTTCCTTGGCCACCCGTCCCTGGGGCAGACATGCGCTAGCCACCAGGCGCCTACTCTGAACTCGCAGAAACAGCTCCCTGAAATAACGGGGAGTCAGATGCCATCTTCCTCCAGGATGTGGAAGCTCGGAGGAGGCACGAGGTTTAAGGGGAAGGAGTGGGCACAGTCCCACAAACTCTCTAATCTGTGCACGGGCCGTGTGTAGGGATCCTGTCGCCTCCTCTCTCCTGTGGTGAAGGCACTGGCCTAGACCCCTAGGTTGCCTGATAGCCGGAGCAAAAGCCAAAGCCTAACCTACCCCAGGAAATGGTCATAGGCATAGAGTGCCATGCTAGGCCAAGCACGCTGCTGCAGGGTTGTGACTGTGTCTGCTTAGTTCGGCATAGCAAGGTGAATCCCGGGCGTAACCTCGGAGCCCGGGAAAGCAAGTCCCAAGAGGCACCAGCTCTCCCGCGGCTCTTCTTCGCTGCCGCGCAGAGTGAACACCCAAAGCCTTTCTGAGGAAGCAGCAGCGAAGTGCGGTTCGTGCCAAGCTGAAAACCTCTGCGTAAACATAGTATTCCCTGGGAAATCAGAGTCGGATCTGAGGGCTGCTGTTGCTGCTTGCTTTAGCCTAGTATTTGCAGAACGATGGGAGAAACCCGCATGGAGCGAAAGCCTCTTTGCCCTGGCATCCCCTCTGGGAAAGCACAGCATTCTTTGGGAAATCAGAGTCCGGTCTGAGGGATGCTCCTGTTTGCTTGAGCTGGTCTCCTCAGCACGGTGTAATAAACCCATATGGAGCGAAATCCTCTATGCCTGGGCATCCCTGCTGCATGGGAGAGAAGCGCGATTGCACCTGTGGAAAGAGCCTTAAGGAAAGGGAAATGTTTTTCACTCTGCTCCGCAGGAGCATATCTGTGGAAAGTGCAGCAAGCTGCCGGAGAGAAGAGCAGGAGCCGTTGGACTTCTGGTCTGGAAAAGATTGCGAAGCAGGAGAGCCGGCAATACAAGTATCCCCGGCTCCCAGTGCAGAGAGACAGAAGCCTGGCTGCTAAGGAGACAGGAAGGGATGCGTAGGGCAGGGCGCGTGCTCCACTCTTAGGAAGGAATCTGGGCAGAAAGCATGCCTGTCCTGAGCCTCTGGGCCCAAGGAGAGAGCAGCTCCTTGGCCAGCTGTCCCTGGGGCAGACATGCGCTAGCCTCCAGGCGCCTACTCTGAACTCGCCGAATCAGCTCTCTGAAATAATGCGGAGTCAGATGCCGTCTTCCTCCATGATGGGGAAGCTCGGAGGAAGCATGGTGTTTAAGGGGAAGGAGTGGGCACAGTCCCCCAAAGCTCCCTAATCTGCGCACGGGCCTAGTGCAGGGATCCTGTCGCCTCCTCTCTCCTGTGGTGAAGGCACTGGCCTAGACCCGGAGTCTGCCTGATAGCCGGAGCAAATGGCAAAGCCTAACCTACCACAGAAGATGGTCATAGGCATAGAGTGCCATGCTAGGCCAAGCACGCTGCTGCAGGGTTGTGACTGTGTCTGCTTAGTTCCGCATAGCAAGGTGAATCCCGGGCGTAACCTCGGAGCCCGGGAAAGCAAGTCCCAAGAGGCACCAGCTCTCCCGCGGCTCTTCTTCGCTGCCGCGCAGAGTGAACACCCAAAGCCTTTCTGAGGAAGCAGCAGCGAAGTGCGGTTCGTGCCAAGCTGAAAACCTCTGCGTAAGCATAGTATTCCCTGGGAAATCAGAGTCGGATCTGAGGGCTGCTGTTGCTGCTTGCTTTAGACTCGTATTCGCAGCACGATGGGAGAAACCCGCATAGAGCGAAAGCCTCTTTGCCCTGGCATCCCCTCTGGGAAAGCACACCATTATTTCGGAAATCAGAGTCCGGTCTGAGTTATGCTCCTGTTTGCGTGAGCTGGTCTCCTCAGCACGGTGTAATAAACCCGCAGGGAGCGAAATCCTCTATGCCTGGGCATCCCCTCTGCCTGAGAGAGAAGCGCCGTTGCGCCTCTGGAAAGAGCATTAAAGAAAAGGGACACGTTTTACAGGGCGGTCCCAAGGAGTAGTCTGTGGTAGGTGCAGCACGCTGCTCGGGGAGAAGAGCAAGTGCTGTTGGCCATGGTCTCGAAAAGGTGGCGAAGCAGGAGACCGGCCCTGGAAGGCACAGCGCCCGGAGGAAATACAAATGTCACCCACTCCCAGTGCAGAGAGACAGAAGCCTAGCTGCGAAGGAGACAGGAGAGGATGAGTAGGGCAGGGCATGTGCTCCACTCTTGGGAAGGAGTCTGGGCGGAGAGCATGCCTGTCCTTAACTCTGGGCCCAAGGAGACAGCAGTTCCTTGGCCACCCGTCCCTGGGGCAGACATGCGCTAGCCACCAGGCGCCTACTCTGAACTCGCAGAAACAGCTCCCTGAAATAACGGGGAGTCAGATGCCATCTTCCTCCAGGATGTGGAAGCTCGGAGGAGGCACGAGGTTTAAGGGGAAGGAGTGGGCACAGTCCCACAAACTCTCTAATCTGTGCACGGGCCGTGTGTAGGGATCCTGTCGCCTCCTCTCTCCTGTGGTGAAGGCACTGGCCTAGACCCGGAGTCTGCCTGATAGCCGGAGCAAATGGCAAAGCCTAACCTACCCCAGGAAATGGTCATAGGCATAGAGTGCCATGCTAGGCCAAGCACGCTGCTGCAGGGTTGTGACTGTGTCTGCTTAGTTCGGCATAGCAAGGTGAATCCCGGGCGTAAACTCGGAGACCGGGAGAGCAAGTCCCAAGAGGCAACAGCTCTCCCGCGGCTCTTCATCCCTCCCGCGCAGAGTGAACACCCAAAGCCTTTCTGAGGAAGCAGCAGCGAAGTGCGGTTCGTGCCAAGCTGAAAACCTCTGCGTAAACATAGTATTCCCTGGGAAATCAGAGTCGGATCTGAGGGCTGCTGTTGCTGCTTGCTTTAGCCTAGTATTTGCAGAACGATGGGAGAAACCCGCATGGAGCGAAAGCCTCTTTGCCCTGGCATCCCCTCTGGGAAAGCACAGCATTCTTTGGGAAATCAGAGTCCGGTCTGAGGGATGCTCCTGTTTGCTTGAGCTGGTCTCCTCAGCACGGTGTAATAAACCCATATGGAGCGAAATCCTCTATGCCTGGGCATCCCTGCTGCATGGGAGAGAAGCGCGATTGCACCTGTGGAAAGAGCCTTAAGGAAAGGGAAATGTTTTTCACTCTGCTCCGCAGGAGCATATCTGTGGAAAGTGCAGCAAGCTGCCGGAGAGAAGAGCAGGAGCCGTTGGACTTCTGGTCTGGAAAAGATTGCGAAGCAGGAGAGCCGGCAATACAAGTATCCCCGGCTCCCAGTGCAGAGAGACAGAAGCCTGGCTGCTAAGGAGACAGGAAGGGATGCGTAGGGCAGGGCGCGTGCTCCACTCTTAGGAAGGAATCTGGGCAGAAAGCATGCCTGTCCTGAGCCTCTGGGCCCAAGGAGAGAGCAGCTCCTTGGCCAGCTGTCCCTGGGGCAGACATGCGCTAGCCTCCAGGCGCCTACTCTGAACTCGCCGAATCAGCTCTCTGAAATAATGCGGAGTCAGATGCCGTCTTCCTCCATGATGGGGAAGCTCGGAGGAAGCATGGTGTTTAAGGGGAAGGAGTGGGCACAGTCCCCCAAAGCTCCCTAATCTGCGCACGGGCCTAGTGCAGGGATCCTGTCGCCTCCTCTCTCCTGTGGTGAAGGCACTGGCCTAGACCCGGAGTCTGCCTGATAGCCGGAGCAAATGGCAAAGCCTAACCTACCACAGAAGATGGTCATAGGCATAGAGTGCCATGCTAGGCCAAGCACGCTGCTGCAGGGTTGTGACTGTGTCTGCTTAGTTCCGCATAGCAAGGTGAATCCCGGGCGTAACCTCGGAGCCCGGGAAAGCAAGTCCCAAGAGGCACCAGCTCTCCCGCGGCTCTTCTTCGCTGCCGCGCAGAGTGAACACCCAAAGCCTTTCTGAGGAAGCAGCAGCGAAGTGCGGTTCGTGCCAAGCTGAAAACCTCTGCGTAAGCATAGTATTCCCTGGGAAATCAGAGTCGGATCTGAGGGCTGCTGTTGCTGCTTGCTTTAGACTCGTATTCGCAGCACGATGGGAGAAACCCGCATAGAGCGAAAGCCTCTTTGCCCTGGCATCCCCTCTGGGAAAGCACACCATTATTTCGGAAATCAGAGTCCGGTCTGAGTTATGCTCCTGTTTGCGTGAGCTGGTCTCCTCAGCACGGTGTAATAAACCCGCAGGGAGCGAAATCCTCTATGCCTGGGCATCCCCTCTGCCTGAGAGAGAAGCGCCGTTGCGCCTCTGGAAAGAGCATTAAAGAAAAGGGACACGTTTTTCAGGGCGGTCCCAAGGAGTAGTCTGTGGTAGGTGCAGCACGCTGCTCGGGGAGAAGAGCAAGTGCTGTTGGCCATGGTCTCGAAAAGGTGGCGAAGCAGGAGACCGGCCCTGGAAGGCACAGCGCCCGGAGGAAATACAAATGTCACCCACTCCCAGTGCAGAGAGACAGAAGCCTAGCTGCGAAGGAGACAGGAGAGGATGAGTAGGGCAGGGCATGTGCTCCACTCTTGGGAAGGAGTCTGGGCGGAGAGCATGCCTGTCCTTAACTCTGGGCCCAAGGAGACAGCAGTTCCTTGGCCACCCGTCCCTGGGGCAGACATGCGCTAGCCACCAGGCGCCTACTCTGAACTCGCAGAAACAGCTCCCTGAAATAACGGGGAGTCAGATGCCATCTTCCTCCAGGATGTGGAAGCTCGGAGGAGGCACGAGGTTTAAGGGGAAGGAGTGGGCACAGTCCCACAAACTCTCTAATCTGTGCACGGGCCGTGTGTAGGGATCCTGTCGCCTCCTCTCTCCTGTGGTGAAGGCACTGGCCTAGACCCCTAGGTTGCCTGATAGCCGGAGCAAAAGCCAAAGCCTAACCTACCCCAGGAAATGGTCATAGGCATAGAGTGCCATGCTAGGCCAAGCACGCTGCTGCAGGGTTGTGACTGTGTCTGCTTAGTTCGGCATAGCAAGGTGAATCCCGGGCGTAACCTCGGAGCCCGGGAAAGCAAGTCCCAAGAGGCACCAGCTCTCCCGCGGCTCTTCTTCGCTGCCGCGCAGAGTGAACACCCAAAGCCTTTCTGAGGAAGCAGCAGCGAAGTGCGGTTCGTGCCAAGCTGAAAACCTCTGCGTAAACATAGTATTCCCTGGGAAATCAGAGTCGGATCTGAGGGCTGCTGTTGCTGCTTGCTTTAGCCTAGTATTTGCAGAACGATGGGAGAAACCCGCATGGAGCGAAAGCCTCTTTGCCCTGGCATCCCCTCTGGGAAAGCACAGCATTCTTTGGGAAATCAGAGTCCGGTCTGAGGGATGCTCCTGTTTGCTTGAGCTGGTCTCCTCAGCACGGTGTAATAAACCCATATGGAGCGAAATCCTCTATGCCTGGGCATCCCTGCTGCATGGGAGAGAAGCGCGATTGCACCTGTGGAAAGAGCCTTAAGGAAAGGGAAATGTTTTTCACTCTGCTCCGCAGGAGCATATCTGTGGAAAGTGCAGCAAGCTGCCGGAGAGAAGAGCAGGAGCCGTTGGACTTCTGGTCTGGAAAAGATTGCGAAGCAGGAGAGCCGGCAATACAAGTATCCCCGGCTCCCAGTGCAGAGAGACAGAAGCCTGGCTGCTAAGGAGACAGGAAGGGATGCGTAGGGCAGGGCGCGTGCTCCACTCTTAGGAAGGAATCTGGGCAGAAAGCATGCCTGTCCTGAGCCTCTGGGCCCAAGGAGAGAGCAGCTCCTTGGCCAGCTGTCCCTGGGGCAGACATGCGCTAGCCTCCAGGCGCCTACTCTGAACTCGCCGAATCAGCTCTCTGAAATAATGCGGAGTCAGATGCCGTCTTCCTCCATGATGGGGAAGCTCGGAGGAAGCATGGTGTTTAAGGGGAAGGAGTGGGCACAGTCCCCCAAAGCTCCCTAATCTGCGCACGGGCCTAGTGCAGGGATCCTGTCGCCTCCTCTCTCCTGTGGTGAAGGCACTGGCCTAGACCCGGAGTCTGCCTGATAGCCGGAGCAAATGGCAAAGCCTAACCTACCACAGAAGATGGTCATAGGCATAGAGTGCCATGCTAGGCCAAGCACGCTGCTGCAGGGTTGTGACTGTGTCTGCTTAGTTCCGCATAGCAAGGTGAATCCCGGGCGTAACCTCGGAGCCCGGGAAAGCAAGTCCCAAGAGGCACCAGCTCTCCCGCGGCTCTTCTTCGCTGCCGCGCAGAGTGAACACCCAAAGCCTTTCTGAGGAAGCAGCAGCGAAGTGCGGTTCGTGCCAAGCTGAAAACCTCTGCGTAAGCATAGTATTCCCTGGGAAATCAGAGTCGGATCTGAGGGCTGCTGTTGCTGCTTGCTTTAGACTCGTATTCGCAGCACGATGGGAGAAACCCGCATAGAGCGAAAGCCTCTTTGCCCTGGCATCCCCTCTGGGAAAGCACACCATTATTTCGGAAATCAGAGTCCGGTCTGAGTTATGCTCCTGTTTGCGTGAGCTGGTCTCCTCAGCACGGTGTAATAAACCCGCAGGGAGCGAAATCCTCTATGCCTGGGCATCCCCTCTGCCTGAGAGAGAAGCGCCGTTGCGCCTCTGGAAAGAGCATTAAAGAAAAGGGACACGTTTTACAGGGCGGTCCCAAGGAGTAGTCTGTGGTAGGTGCAGCACGCTGCTCGGGGAGAAGAGCAAGTGCTGTTGGCCATGGTCTCGAAAAGGTGGCGAAGCAGGAGACCGGCCCTGGAAGGCACAGCGCCCGGAGGAAATACAAATGTCACCCACTCCCAGTGCAGAGAGACAGAAGCCTAGCTGCGAAGGAGACAGGAGAGGATGAGTAGGGCAGGGCATGTGCTCCACTCTTGGGAAGGAGTCTGGGCGGAGAGCATGCCTGTCCTTAACTCTGGGCCCAAGGAGACAGCAGTTCCTTGGCCACCCGTCCCTGGGGCAGACATGCGCTAGCCACCAGGCGCCTACTCTGAACTCGCAGAAACAGCTCCCTGAAATAACGGGGAGTCAGATGCCATCTTCCTCCAGGATGTGGAAGCTCGGAGGAGGCACGAGGTTTAAGGGGAAGGAGTGGGCACAGTCCCACAAACTCTCTAATCTGTGCACGGGCCGTGTGTAGGGATCCTGTCGCCTCCTCTCTCCTGTGGTGAAGGCACTGGCCTAGACCCGGAGTCTGCCTGATAGCCGGAGCAAATGGCAAAGCCTAACCTACCCCAGGAAATGGTCATAGGCATAGAGTGCCATGCTAGGCCAAGCACGCTGCTGCAGGGTTGTGACTGTGTCTGCTTAGTTCGGCATAGCAAGGTGAATCCCGGGCGTAAACTCGGAGACCGGGAGAGCAAGTCCCAAGAGGCAACAGCTCTCCCGCGGCTCTTCATCCCTCCCGCGCAGAGTGAACACCCAAAGCCTTTCTGAGGAAGCAGCAGCGAAGTGCGGTTCGTGCCAAGCTGAAAACCTCTGCGTAAACATAGTATTCCCTGGGAAATCAGAGTCGGATCTGAGGGCTGCTGTTGCTGCTTGCTTTAGCCTAGTATTTGCAGAACGATGGGAGAAACCCGCATGGAGCGAAAGCCTCTTTGCCCTGGCATCCCCTCTGGGAAAGCACAGCATTCTTTGGGAAATCAGAGTCCGGTCTGAGGGATGCTCCTGTTTGCTTGAGCTGGTCTCCTCAGCACGGTGTAATAAACCCATATGGAGCGAAATCCTCTATGCCTGGGCATCCCTGCTGCATGGGAGAGAAGCGCGATTGCACCTGTGGAAAGAGCCTTAAGGAAAGGGAAATGTTTTTCACTCTGCTCCGCAGGAGCATATCTGTGGAAAGTGCAGCAAGCTGCCGGAGAGAAGAGCAGGAGCCGTTGGACTTCTGGTCTGGAAAAGATTGCGAAGCAGGAGAGCCGGCAATACAAGTATCCCCGGCTCCCAGTGCAGAGAGACAGAAGCCTGGCTGCTAAGGAGACAGGAAGGGATGCGTAGGGCAGGGCGCGTGCTCCACTCTTAGGAAGGAATCTGGGCAGAAAGCATGCCTGTCCTGAGCCTCTGGGCCCAAGGAGAGAGCAGCTCCTTGGCCAGCTGTCCCTGGGGCAGACATGCGCTAGCCTCCAGGCGCCTACTCTGAACTCGCCGAATCAGCTCTCTGAAATAATGCGGAGTCAGATGCCGTCTTCCTCCATGATGGGGAAGCTCGGAGGAAGCATGGTGTTTAAGGGGAAGGAGTGGGCACAGTCCCCCAAAGCTCCCTAATCTGCGCACGGGCCTAGTGCAGGGATCCTGTCGCCTCCTCTCTCCTGTGGTGAAGGCACTGGCCTAGACCCGGAGTCTGCCTGATAGCCGGAGCAAATGGCAAAGCCTAACCTACCACAGAAGATGGTCATAGGCATAGAGTGCCATGCTAGGCCAAGCACGCTGCTGCAGGGTTGTGACTGTGTCTGCTTAGTTCCGCATAGCAAGGTGAATCCCGGGCGTAACCTCGGAGCCCGGGAAAGCAAGTCCCAAGAGGCACCAGCTCTCCCGCGGCTCTTCTTCGCTGCCGCGCAGAGTGAACACCCAAAGCCTTTCTGAGGAAGCAGCAGCGAAGTGCGGTTCGTGCCAAGCTGAAAACCTCTGCGTAAGCATAGTATTCCCTGGGAAATCAGAGTCGGATCTGAGGGCTGCTGTTGCTGCTTGCTTTAGACTCGTATTCGCAGCACGATGGGAGAAACCCGCATAGAGCGAAAGCCTCTTTGCCCTGGCATCCCCTCTGGGAAAGCACACCATTATTTCGGAAATCAGAGTCCGGTCTGAGTTATGCTCCTGTTTGCGTGAGCTGGTCTCCTCAGCACGGTGTAATAAACCCGCAGGGAGCGAAATCCTCTATGCCTGGGCATCCCCTCTGCCTGAGAGAGAAGCGCCGTTGCGCCTCTGGAAAGAGCATTAAAGAAAAGGGACACGTTTTACAGGGCGGTCCCAAGGAGTAGTCTGTGGTAGGTGCAGCACGCTGCTCGGGGAGAAGAGCAAGTGCTGTTGGCCATGGTCTCGAAAAGGTGGCGAAGCAGGAGACCGGCCCTGGAAGGCACAGCGCCCGGAGGAAATACAAATGTCACCCACTCCCAGTGCAGAGAGACAGAAGCCTAGCTGCGAAGGAGACAGGAGAGGATGAGTAGGGCAGGGCATGTGCTCCACTCTTGGGAAGGAGTCTGGGCGGAGAGCATGCCTGTCCTTAACTCTGGGCCCAAGGAGACAGCAGTTCCTTGGCCACCCGTCCCTGGGGCAGACATGCGCTAGCCACCAGGCGCCTACTCTGAACTCGCAGAAACAGCTCCCTGAAATAACGGGGAGTCAGATGCCATCTTCCTCCAGGATGTGGAAGCTCGGAGGAGGCACGAGGTTTAAGGGGAAGGAGTGGGCACAGTCCCACAAACTCTCTAATCTGTGCACGGGCCGTGTGTAGGGATCCTGTCGCCTCCTCTCTCCTGTGGTGAAGGCACTGGCCTAGACCCCTAGGTTGCCTGAGAGCCGGAGCAAAAGCCAAAGCCTAACCTACCCCAGGAAATGGTCATAGGCATAGAGTGCCATGCTAGGCCAAGCACGCTGCTGCAGGGTTGTGACTGTGTCTGCTTAGTTCCGCATAGCAAGGTGAATCCCGGGCGTAACCTCGGAGCCCGGGAAAGCAAGTCCCAAGAGGCACCAGCTCTCCCGCGGCTCTTCTTCGCTGCCGCGCAGAGTGAACACCCAAAGCCTTTCTGAGGAAGCAGCAGCGAAGTGCGGTTCGTGCCAAGCTGAAAACCTCTGCGTAAACATAGTATTCCCTGGGAAATCAGAGTCGGATCTGAGGGCTGCTGTTGCTGCTTGCTTTAGCCTAGTATTTGCAGAACGATGGGAGAAACCCGCATGGAGCGAAAGCCTCTTTGCCCTGGCATCCCCTCTGGGAAAGCACAGCATTCTTTGGGAAATCAGAGTCCGGTCTGAGGGATGCTCCTGTTTGCTTGAGCTGGTCTCCTCAGCACGGTGTAATAAACCCATATGGAGCGAAATCCTCTATGCCTGGGCATCCCTGCTGCATGGGAGAGAAGCGCGATTGCACCTGTGGAAAGAGCCTTAAGGAAAGGGAAATGTTTTTCACTCTGCTCCGCAGGAGCATATCTGTGGAAAGTGCAGCAAGCTGCCGGAGAGAAGAGCAGGAGCCGTTGGACTTCTGGTCTGGAAAAGATTGCGAAGCAGGAGAGCCGGCAATACAAGTATCCCCGGCTCCCAGTGCAGAGAGACAGAAGCCTGGCTGCTAAGGAGACAGGAAGGGATGCGTAGGGCAGGGCGCGTGCTCCACTCTTAGGAAGGAATCTGGGCAGAAAGCATGCCTGTCCTGAGCCTCTGGGCCCAAGGAGACAGCAGCTCCTTGGCCAGCTGTCCCTGGGGCAGACATGCGCTAGCCTCCAGGCGCCTACTCTGAACTCGCCGAATCAGCTCTCTGAAATAATGCGGAGTCAGATGCCGTCTTCCTCCATGATGGGGAAGCTCGGAGGAAGCATGGTGTTTAAGGGGAAGGAGTGGGCACAGTCCCCCAAAGCTCCCTAATCTGCGCACGGGCCTAGTGCAGGGATCCTGTCGCCTCCTCTCTCCTGTGGTGAAGGCACTGGCCTAGACCCGGAGTCTGCCTGATAGCCGGAGCAAATGGCAAAGCCTAACCTACCACAGAAGATGGTCATAGGCATAGAGTGCCATGCTAGGCCAAGCACGCTGCTGCAGGGTTGTGACTGTGTCTGCTTAGTTCCGCATAGCAAGGTGAATCCCGGGCGTAACCTCGGAGCCCGGGAAAGCAAGTCCCAAGAGGCACCAGCTCTCCCGCGGCTCTTCTTCGCTGCCGCGCAGAGTGAACACCCAAAGCCTTTCTGAGGAAGCAGCAGCGAAGTGCGGTTCGTGCCAAGCTGAAAACCTCTGCGTAAGCATAGTATTCCCTGGGAAATCAGAGTCGGATCTGAGGGCTGCTGTTGCTGCTTGCTTTAGACTCGTATTCGCAGCACGATGGGAGAAACCCGCATAGAGCGAAAGCCTCTTTGCCCTGGCATCCCCTCTGGGAAAGCACACCATTATTTCGGAAATCAGAGTCCGGTCTGAGTTATGCTCCTGTTTGCGTGAGCTGGTCTCCTCAGCACGGTGTAATAAACCCGCAGGGAGCGAAATCCTCTATGCCTGGGCATCCCCTCTGCCTGAGAGAGAAGCGCCGTTGCGCCTCTGGAAAGAGCATTAAAGAAAAGGGACACGTTTTTCAGGGCGGTCCCAAGGAGTAGTCTGTGGTAGGTGCAGCACGCTGCTCGGGGAGAAGAGCAAGTGCTGTTGGCCATGGTCTCGAAAAGGTGGCGAAGCAGGAGACCGGCCCTGGAAGGCACAGCGCCCGGAGGAAATACAAATGTCACCCACTCCCAGTGCAGAGAGACAGAAGCCTAGCTGCGAAGGAGACAGGAGAGGATGAGTAGGGCAGGGCATGTGCTCCACTCTTGGGAAGGAGTCTGGGCGGAGAGCATGCCTGTCCTTAACTCTGGGCCCAAGGAGACAGCAGTTCCTTGGCCACCCGTCCCTGGGGCAGACATGCGCTAGCCACCAGGCGCCTACTCTGAACTCGCAGAAACAGCTCCCTGAAATAACGGGGAGTCAGATGCCATCTTCCTCCAGGATGTGGAAGCTCGGAGGAGGCACGAGGTTTAAGGGGAAGGAGTGGGCACAGTCCCACAAACTCTCTAATCTGTGCACGGGCCGTGTGTAGGGATCCTGTCGCCTCCTCTCTCCTGTGGTGAAGGCACTGGCCTAGACCCCTAGGTTGCCTGAGAGCCGGAGCAAAAGCCAAAGCCTAACCTACCCCAGGAAATGGTCATAGGCATAGAGTGCCATGCTAGGCCAAGCACGCTGCTGCAGGGTTGTGACTGTGTCTGCTTAGTTCGGCATAGCAAGGTGAATCCCGGGCGTAAACTCGGAGACCGGGAGAGCAAGTCCCAAGAGGCAACAGCTCTCCCGCGGCTCTTCTTCGCTGCCGCGCAGAGTGAACACCCAAAGCCTTTCTGAGGAAGCAGCAGCGAAGTGCGGTTCGTGCCAAGCTGAAAACCTCTGCGTAAGCATAGTATTCCCTGGGAAATCAGAGTCGGATCTGAGGGCTGCTGTTGCTGCTTGCTTTAGCCTAGTATTTGCAGAACGATGGGAGAAACCCGCATGGAGCGAAAGCCTCTTTGCCCTGGCATCCCCTCTGGGAAAGCACAGCATTCTTTGGGAAATCAGAGTCCGGTCTGAGGGATGCTCCTGTTTGCTTGAGCTGGTCTCCTCAGCACGGTGTAATAAACCCATATGGAGCGAAATCCTCTATGCCTGGGCATCCCTGCTGCATGGGAGAGAAGCGCGATTGCACCTGTGGAAAGAGCCTTAAGGAAAGGGAAATGTTTTTCACTCTGCTCCGCAGGAGCATATCTGTGGAAAGTGCAGCAAGCTGCCGGAGAGAAGAGCAGGAGCCGTTGGACTTCTGGTCTGGAAAAGATTGCGAAGCAGGAGAGCCGGCAATACAAGTATCCCCGGCTCCCAGTGCAGAGAGACAGAAGCCTGGCTGCTAAGGAGACGGGAAGGGATGCGTAGGGCAGGGCGCGTGCTCCACTCTTAGGAAGGAATCTGGGCAGAAAGCATGCCTGTCCTGAGCCTCTGGGCCCAAGGAGACAGCAGCTCCTTGGCCAGCTGTCCCTGGGGCAGACATGCGCTAGCCTCCAGGCGCCTACTCTGAACTCGCCGAATCAGCTCTCTGAAATAATGCGGAGTCAGATGCCGTCTTCCTCCATGATGGGGAAGCTCGGAGGAAGCATGGTGTTTAAGGGGAAGGAGTGGGCACAGTCCCCCAAAGCTCCCTAATCTGCGCACGGGCCTAGTGCAGGGATCCTGTCGCCTCCTCTCTCCTGTGGTGAAGGCACTGGCCTAGACCCGGAGTCTGCCTGATAGCCGGAGCAAATGGCAAAGCCTAACCTACCACAGAAGATGGTCATAGGCATAGAGTGCCATGCTAGGCCAAGCACGCTGCTGCAGGGTTGTGACTGTGTCTGCTTAGTTCCGCATAGCAAGGTGAATCCCGGGCGTAACCTCGGAGCCCGGGAAAGCAAGTCCCAAGAGGCACCAGCTCTCCCGCGGCTCTTCTTCGCTGCCGCGCAGAGTGAACACCCAAAGCCTTTCTGAGGAAGCAGCAGCGAAGTGCGGTTCGTGCCAAGCTGAAAACCTCTGCGTAAGCATAGTATTCCCTGGGAAATCAGAGTCGGATCTGAGGGCTGCTGTTGCTGCTTGCTTTAGACTCGTATTCGCAGCACGATGGGAGAAACCCGCATAGAGCGAAAGCCTCTTTGCCCTGGCATCCCCTCTGGGAAAGCACACCATTATTTCGGAAATCAGAGTCCGGTCTGAGTTATGCTCCTGTTTGCGTGAGCTGGTCTCCTCAGCACGGTGTAATAAACCCGCAGGGAGCGAAATCCTCTATGCCTGGGCATCCCCTCTGCCTGAGAGAGAAGCGCCGTTGCGCCTCTGGAAAGAGCATTAAAGAAAAGGGACACGTTTTTCAGGGCGGTCCCAAGGAGTAGTCTGTGGTAGGTGCAGCACGCTGCTCGGGGAGAAGAGCAAGTGCTGTTGGCCATGGTCTCGAAAAGGTGGCGAAGCAGGAGACCGGCCCTGGAAGGCACAGCGCCCGGAGGAAATACAAATGTCACCCACTCCCAGTGCAGAGAGACAGAAGCCTAGCTGCGAAGGAGACAGGAGAGGATGAGTAGGGCAGGGCATGTGCTCCACTCTTGGGAAGGAGTCTGGGCGGAGAGCATGCCTGTCCTTAACTCTGGGCCCAAGGAGACAGCAGTTCCTTGGCCACCCGTCCCTGGGGCAGACATGCGCTAGCCACCAGGCGCCTACTCTGAACTCGCAGAAACAGCTCCCTGAAATAACGGGGAGTCAGATGCCATCTTCCTCCAGGATGTGGAAGCTCGGAGGAGGCACGAGGTTTAAGGGGAAGGAGTGGGCACAGTCCCACAAACTCTCTAATCTGTGCACGGGCCGTGTGTAGGGATCCTGTCGCCTCCTCTCTCCTGTGGTGAAGGCACTGGCCTAGACCCCTAGGTTGCCTGAGAGCCGGAGCAAAAGCCAAAGCCTAACCTACCCCAGGAAATGGTCATAGGCATAGAGTGCCATGCTAGGCCAAGCACGCTGCTGCAGGGTTGTGACTGTGTCTGCTTAGTTCCGCATAGCAAGGTGAATCCCGGGCGTAACCTCGGAGCCCGGGAAAGCAAGTCCCAAGAGGCACCAGCTCTCCCGCGGCTCTTCTTCGCTGCCGCGCAGAGTGAACACCCAAAGCCTTTCTGAGGAAGCAGCAGCGAAGTGCGGTTCGTGCCAAGCTGAAAACCTCTGCGTAAACATAGTATTCCCTGGGAAATCAGAGTCGGATCTGAGGGCTGCTGTTGCTGCTTGCTTTAGCCTAGTATTTGCAGAACGATGGGAGAAACCCGCATGGAGCGAAAGCCTCTTTGCCCTGGCATCCCCTCTGGGAAAGCACAGCATTCTTTGGGAAATCAGAGTCCGGTCTGAGGGATGCTCCTGTTTGCTTGAGCTGGTCTCCTCAGCACGGTGTAATAAACCCATATGGAGCGAAATCCTCTATGCCTGGGCATCCCTGCTGCATGGGAGAGAAGCGCGATTGCACCTGTGGAAAGAGCCTTAAGGAAAGGGAAATGTTTTTCACTCTGCTCCGCAGGAGCATATCTGTGGAAAGTGCAGCAAGCTGCCGGAGAGAAGAGCAGGAGCCGTTGGACTTCTGGTCTGGAAAAGATTGCGAAGCAGGAGAGCCGGCAATACAAGTATCCCCGGCTCCCAGTGCAGAGAGACAGAAGCCTGGCTGCTAAGGAGACAGGAAGGGATGCGTAGGGCAGGGCGCGTGCTCCACTCTTAGGAAGGAATCTGGGCAGAAAGCATGCCTGTCCTGAGCCTCTGGGCCCAAGGAGACAGCAGCTCCTTGGCCAGCTGTCCCTGGGGCAGACATGCGCTAGCCTCCAGGCGCCTACTCTGAACTCGCCGAATCAGCTCTCTGAAATAATGCGGAGTCAGATGCCGTCTTCCTCCATGATGGGGAAGCTCGGAGGAAGCATGGTGTTTAAGGGGAAGGAGTGGGCACAGTCCCCCAAAGCTCCCTAATCTGCGCACGGGCCTAGTGCAGGGATCCTGTCGCCTCCTCTCTCCTGTGGTGAAGGCACTGGCCTAGACCCGGAGTCTGCCTGATAGCCGGAGCAAATGGCAAAGCCTAACCTACCACAGAAGATGGTCATAGGCATAGAGTGCCATGCTAGGCCAAGCACGCTGCTGCAGGGTTGTGACTGTGTCTGCTTAGTTCCGCATAGCAAGGTGAATCCCGGGCGTAACCTCGGAGCCCGGGAATGCAAGTCCCAAGAGGCACCAGCTCTCCCGCGGCTCTTCTTCGCTGCCGCGCAGAGTGAACACCCAAAGCCTTTCTGAGGAAGCAGCAGCGAAGTGCGGTTCGTGCCAAGCTGAAAACCTCTGCGTAAGCATAGTATTCCCTGGGAAATCAGAGTCGGATCTGAGGGCTGCTGTTGCTGCTTGCTTTAGACTCGTATTCGCAGCACGATGGGAGAAACCCGCATAGAGCGAAAGCCTCTTTGCCCTGGCATCCCCTCTGGGAAAGCACACCATTATTTCGGAAATCAGAGTCCGGTCTGAGTTATGCTCCTGTTTGCGTGAGCTGGTCTCCTCAGCACGGTGTAATAAACCCGCAGGGAGCGAAATCCTCTATGCCTGGGCATCCCCTCTGCCTGAGAGAGAAGCGCTGTTGCGCCTCTGGAAAGAGCATTAAAGAAAAGGGACACGTTTTTCAGGGCGGTCCCAAGGAGTAGTCTGTGGTAGGTGCAGCACGCTGCTCGGGGAGACGAGCAAGTGCTGTTGGCCATGGTCTCGAAAAGGTGGCGAAGCAGGAGACCGGCCCTGGAAGGCACAGCGCCCGGAGGAAATACAAATGTCACCCACTCCCAGTGCAGAGAGACAGAAGCCTAGCTGCGAAGGAGACAGGAGAGGATGAGTAGGGCAGGGCATGTGCTCCACTCTTGGGAAGGAGTCTGGGCGGAGAGCATGCCTGTCCTTAACTCTGGGCCCAAGGAGACAGCAGTTCCTTGGCCACCCGTCCCTGGGGCAGACATGCGCTAGCCACCAGGCGCCTACTCTGAACTCGCAGAAACAGCTCCCTGAAATAACGGGGAGTCAGATGCCATCTTCCTCCAGGATGTGGAAGCTCGGAGGAGGCACGAGGTTTAAGGGGAAGGAGTGGGCACAGTCCCACAAACTCTCTAATCTGTGCACGGGCCGTGTGTAGGGATCCTGTCGCCTCCTCTCTCCTGTGGTGAAGGCACTGGCCTAGACCCGGAGTCTGCCTGATAGCCGGAGCAAATGGCAAAGCTTAACCTACCCCAAGAAATGGTCATAGGCATAGAGTGCCATGCTAGGCCAAGCACGCTGCTGCAGGGTTGTGACTGTGTCTGCTTAGTTCCGCATAGCAAGGTGAATCCCGGGCGTAACCTCGGAGCCCGGGAAAGCAAGTCCCAAGAGGCACCAGCTCTTCCGCGGCTCTTCTTCGCTGCCGCGCAGAGTGAACACCCAAAGCCTTTCTGAGGAAGCAGCAGCGAAGTGCGGTTCGTGCCAAGCTGAAAACCTCTGCGTAAGCATAGTATTCCCTGGGAAATCAGAGTCGGATCTGAGGGCTGCTGTTGCTGCTTGCTTTAGCCTAGTATTTGCAGAACGATGGGAGAAACCCGCATGGAGCGAAAGCCTCTTTGCCCTGGCATCCCCTCTGGGAAAGCACAGCATTCTTTGGGAAATCAGAGTCCGGTCTGAGGGATGCTCCTGTTTGCTTGAGCTGGTCTCCTCAGCACGGTGTAATAAACCCATATGGAGCGAAATCCTCTATGCCTGGGCATCCCTGCTGCATGGGAGAGAAGCGCGATTGCACCTGTGGAAAGAGCCTTAAGGAAAGGGAAATGTTTTTCACTCTGCTCCGCAGGAGCATATCTGTGGAAAGTGCAGCAAGCTGCCGGAGAGAAGAGCAGGAGCCGTTGGACTTCTGGTCTGGAAAAGATTGCGAAGCAGGAGAGCCGGCAATACAAGTATCCACGGCTCCCAGTGCAGAGAGACAGAAGCCTGGCTGCTAAGGAGACAGGAAGGGATGCGTAGGGCAGGGCGCGTGCTCCACTCTTAGGAAGGAATCTGGGCAGAAAGCATGCCTGTCCTGAGCCTCTGGGCCCAAGGAGAGAGCAGCTCCTTGGCCAGCTGTCCCTGGGGCAGACATGCGCTAGCCTCCAGGCGCCTACTCTGAACTCGCCGAATCAGCTCTCTGAAATAATGCGGAGTCAGATGCCGTCTTCCTCCATGATGGGGAAGCTCGGAGGAAGCATGGTGTTTAAGGGGAAGGAGTGGGCACAGTCCCCCAAAGCTCCCTAATCTGCGCACGGGCCTAGTGCAGGGATCCTGTCGCCTCCTCTCTCCTGTGGTGAAGGCACTGGCCTAGACCCGGAGTCTGCCTGATAGCCGGAGCAAATGGCAAAGCCTAACCTACCACAGAAGATGGTCATAGGCATAGAGTGCCATGCTAGGCCAAGCACGCTGCTGCAGGGTTGTGACTGTGTCTGCTTAGTTCCGCATAGCAAGGTGAATCCCGGGCGTAACCTCGGAGCCCGGGAAAGCAAGTCCCAAGAGGCACCAGCTCTCCCGCGGCTCTTCTTCGCTGCCGCGCAGAGTGAACACCCAAAGCCTTTCTGAGGAAGCAGCAGCGAAGTGCGGTTCGTGCCAAGCTGAAAACCTCTGCGTAAGCATAGTATTCCCTGGGAAATCAGAGTCGGATCTGAGGGCTGCTGTTGCTGCTTGCTTTAGACTCGTATTCGCAGCACGATGGGAGAAACCCGCATAGAGCGAAAGCCTCTTTGCCCTGGCATCCCCTCTGGGAAAGCACACCATTATTTCGGAAATCAGAGTCCGGTCTGAGTTATGCTCCTGTTTGCGTGAGCTGGTCTCCTCAGCACGGTGTAATAAACCCGCAGGGAGCGAAATCCTCTATGCCTGGGCATCCCCTCTGCCTGAGAGAGAAGCGCCGTTGCGCCTCTGGAAAGAGCATTAAAGAAAAGGGACACGTTTTTCAGGGCGGTCCCAAGGAGTAGTCTGTGGTAGGTGCAGCACGCTGCTCGGGGAGAAGAGCAAGTGCTGTTGGCCATGGTCTCGAAAAGGTGGCGAAGCAGGAGACCGGCCCTGGAAGGCACAGCGCCCGGAGGAAATACAAATGTCACCCACTCCCACTGCAGAGAGACAGAAGCCTAGCTGCGAAGGAGACAGGAGAGGATGAGTAGGGCAGGGCATGTGCTCCACTCTTGGGAAGGAGTCTGGGCGGAGAGCATGCCTGTCCTTAACTCTGGGCCCAAGGAGACAGCAGTTCCTTGGCCACCCGTCCCTGGGGCAGACATGCGCTAGCCACCAGGCGCCTACTCTGAACTCGCAGAAACAGTTCCCTGAAATAACGGGGAGTCAGATGCCATCTTCCTCCAGGATGTGGAAGCTCGGAGGAGGCACGAGGTTTAAGGGGAAGGAGTGGGCACAGTCCCACAAACTCTCTAATCTGTGCACGGGCCGTGTGTAGGGATCCTGTCGCCTCCTCTCTCCTGTGGTGAAGGCACTGGCCTAGACCCCTAGGTTGCCTGAGAGCCGGAGCAAAAGCCAAAGCCTAACCTACCCCAGGAAATGGTCATAGGCATAGAGTGCCATGCTAGGCCAAGCACGCTGCTGCAGGGTTGTGACTGTGTCTGCTTAGTTCCGCATAGCAAGGTGAATCCCGGGCGTAACCTCGGAGCCCGGGAAAGCAAGTCCCAAGAGGCACCAGCTCTCCCGCGGCTCTTCTTCGCTGCCGCGCAGAGTGAACACCCAAAGCCTTTCTGAGGAAGCAGCAGCGAAGTGCGGTTCGTGCCAAGCTGAAAACCTCTGCGTAAACATAGTATTCCCTGGGAAATCAGAGTCGGATCTGAGGGCTGCTGTTGCTGCTTGCTTTAGCCTAGTATTTGCAGAACGATGGGAGAAACCCGCATGGAGCGAAAGCCTCTTTGCCCTGGCATCCCCTCTGGGAAAGCACAGCATTCTTTGGGAAATCAGAGTCCGGTCTGAGGGATGCTCCTGTTTGCTTGAGCTGGTCTCCTCAGCACGGTGTAATAAACCCATATGGAGCGAAATCCTCTATGCCTGGGCATCCCTGCTGCATGGGAGAGAAGCGCGATTGCACCTGTGGAAAGAGCCTTAAGGAAAGGGAAATGTTTTTCACTCTGCTCCGCAGGAGCATATCTGTGGAAAGTGCAGCAAGCTGCCGGAGAGAAGAGCAGGAGCCGTTGGACTTCTGGTCTGGAAAAGATTGCGAAGCAGGAGAGCCGGCAATACAAGTATCCCCGGCTCCCAGTGCAGAGAGACAGAAGCCTGGCTGCTAAGGAGACAGGAAGGGATGCGTAGGGCAGGGCGCGTGCTCCACTCTTAGGAAGGAATCTGGGCAGAAAGCATGCCTGTCCTGAGCCTCTGGGCCCAAGGAGACAGCAGCTCCTTGGCCAGCTGTCCCTGGGGCAGACATGCGCTAGCCTCCAGGCGCCTACTCTGAACTCGCCGAATCAGCTCTCTGAAATAATGCGGAGTCAGATGCCGTCTTCCTCCATGATGGGGAAGCTCGGAGGAAGCATGGTGTTTAAGGGGAAGGAGTGGGCACAGTCCCCCAAAGCTCCCTAATCTGCGCACGGGCCTAGTGCAGGGATCCTGTCGCCTCCTCTCTCCTGTGGTGAAGGCACTGGCCTAGACCCGGAGTCTGCCTGATAGCCGGAGCAAATGGCAAAGCCTAACCTACCACAGAAGATGGTCATAGGCATAGAGTGCCATGCTAGGCCAAGCACGCTGCTGCAGGGTTGTGACTGTGTCTGCTTAGTTCCGCATAGCAAGGTGAATCCCGGGCGTAACCTCGGAGCCCGGGAATGCAAGTCCCAAGAGGCACCAGCTCTCCCGCGGCTCTTCTTCGCTGCCGCGCAGAGTGAACACCCAAAGCCTTTCTGAGGAAGCAGCAGCGAAGTGCGGTTCGTGCCAAGCTGAAAACCTCTGCGTAAGCATAGTATTCCCTGGGAAATCAGAGTCGGATCTGAGGGCTGCTGTTGCTGCTTGCTTTAGACTCGTATTCGCAGCACGATGGGAGAAACCCGCATAGAGCGAAAGCCTCTTTGCCCTGGCATCCCCTCTGGGAAAGCACACCATTATTTCGGAAATCAGAGTCCGGTCTGAGTTATGCTCCTGTTTGCGTGAGCTGGTCTCCTCAGCACGGTGTAATAAACCCGCAGGGAGCGAAATCCTCTATGCCTGGGCATCCCCTCTGCCTGAGAGAGAAGCGCCGTTGCGCCTCTGGAAAGAGCATTAAAGAAAAGGGACACGTTTTTCAGGGCGGTCCCAAGGAGTAGTCTGTGGTAGGTGCAGCACGCTGCTCGGGGAGAAGAGCAAGTGCTGTTGGCCATGGTCTCGAAAAGGTGGCGAAGCAGGAGACCGGCCCTGGAAGGCACAGCGCCCGGAGGAAATACAAATGTCACCCACTCCCAGTGCAGAGAGACAGAAGCCTAGCTGCGAAGGAGACAGGAGAGGATGAGTAGGGCAGGGCATGTGCTCCACTCTTGGGAAGGAGTCTGGGCGGAGAGCATGCCTGTCCTTAACTCTGGGCCCAAGGAGACAGCAGTTCCTTGGCCACCCGTCCCTGGGGCAGACATGCGCTAGCCACCAGGCGCCTACTCTGAACTCGCAGAAACAGCTCCCTGAAATAACGGGGAGTCAGATGCCATCTTCCTCCAGGATGTGGAAGCTCGGAGGAGGCACGAGGTTTAAGGGGAAGGAGTGGGCACAGTCCCACAAACTCTCTAATCTGTGCACGGGCCGTGTGTAGGGATCCTGTCGCCTCCTCTCTCCTGTGGTGAAGGCACTGGCCTAGACCCCTAGGTTGCCTGAGAGCCGGAGCAAAAGCCAAAGCCTAACCTACCCCAGGAAATGGTCATAGGCATAGAGTGCCATGCTAGGCCAAGCACGCTGCTGCAGGGTTGTGACTGTGTCTGCTTAGTTCGGCATAGCAAGGTGAATCCCGGGCGTAAACTCGGAGACCGGGAGAGCAAGTCCCAAGAGGCAACAGCTCTCCCGCGGCTCTTCTTCCCTCCCGCGCAGAGTGAACACCCAAAGCCTTTCTGAGGAAGCAGCAGCGAAGTGCGGTTCGTGCCATGTGAAAACCTCTGCGAAAGCATAGCAGTCGTTGGGAAATCAGAGTCGGATCTGAGAGCTGCTGTTGCTGCTTGCTTTAGCCTAGTATTTGCAGAACGATGGGAGAAACCCGCATGGAGCGAAAGCCTCTTTGCCCTGGCATCCCCTCTGGGAAAGCACAGCATTCTTTGGGAAATCAGAGTCCGGTCTGAGGGATGCTCCTGTTTGCTTGAGCTGGTCTCCTCAGCACGGTGTAATAAACCCATATGGAGCGAAATCCTCTATGCCTGGGCATCCCTGCTGCATGGGAGAGAAGCGCGATTGCACCTGTGGAAAGAGCCTTAAGGAAAGGGAAATGTTTTTCACTCTGCTCCGCAGGAGCATATCTGTGGAAAGTGCAGCAAGCTGCCGGAGAGAAGAGCAGGAGCCGTTGGACTTCTGGTCTGGAAAAGATTGCGAAGCAGGAGAGCCGGCAATACAAGTATCCCCGGCTCCCAGTGCAGAGAGACAGAAGCCTGGCTGCTAAGGAGACGGGAAGGGATGCGTAGGGCAGGGCGCGTGCTCCACTCTTAGGAAGGAATCTGGGCAGAAAGCATGCCTGTCCTGAGCCTCTGGGCCCAAGGAGACAGCAGCTCCTTGGCCAGCTGTCCCTGGGGCAGACATGCGCTAGCCTCCAGGCGCCTACTCTGAACTCGCCGAATCAGCTCTCTGAAATAATGCGGAGTCAGATGCCGTCTTCCTCCATGATGGGGAAGCTCGGAGGAAGCATGGTGTTTAAGGGGAAGGAGTGGGCACAGTCCCCCAAAGCTCCCTAATCTGCGCACGGGCCTAGTGCAGGGATCCTGTCGCCTCCTCTCTCCTGTGGTGAAGGCACTGGCCTAGACCCGGAGTCTGCCTGATAGCCGGAGCAAATGGCAAAGCCTAACCTACCACAGAAGATGGTCATAGGCATAGAGTGCCATGCTAGGCCAAGCACGCTGCTGCAGGGTTGTGACTGTGTCTGCTTAGTTCCGCATAGCAAGGTGAATCCCGGGCGTAACCTCGGAGCCCGGGAAAGCAAGTCCCAAGAGGCACCAGCTCTCCCGCGGCTCTTCTTCGCTGCCGCGCAGAGTGAACACCCAAAGCCTTTCTGAGGAAGCAGCAGCGAAGTGCGGTTCGTGCCAAGCTGAAAACCTCTGCGTAAGCATAGTATTCCCTGGGAAATCAGAGTCGGATCTGAGGGCTGCTGTTGCTGCTTGCTTTAGACTCGTATTCGCAGCACGATGGGAGAAACCCGCATAGAGCGAAAGCCTCTTTGCCCTGGCATCCCCTCTGGGAAAGCACACCATTATTTCGGAAATCAGAGTCCGGTCTGAGTTATGCTCCTGTTTGCGTGAGCTGGTCTCCTCAGCACGGTGTAATAAACCCGCAGGGAGCGAAATCCTCTATGCCTGGGCATCCCCTCTGCCTGAGAGAGAAGCGCCGTTGCGCCTCTGGAAAGAGCATTAAAGAAAAGGGACACGTTTTTCAGGGCGGTCCCAAGGAGTAGTCTGTGGTAGGTGCAGCACGCTGCTCGGGGAGAAGAGCAAGTGCTGTTGGCCATGGTCTCGAAAAGGTGGCGAAGCAGGAGACCGGCCCTGGAAGGCACAGCGCCCGGAGGAAATACAAATGTCACCCACTCCCACTGCAGAGAGACAGAAGCCTAGCTGCGAAGGAGACAGGAGAGGATGAGTAGGGCAGGGCATGTGCTCCACTCTTGGGAAGGAGTCTGGGCGGAGAGCATGCCTGTCCTTAACTCTGGGCCCAAGGAGACAGCAGTTCCTTGGCCACCCGTCCCTGGGGCAGACATGCGCTAGCCACCAGGCGCCTACTCTGAACTCGCAGAAACAGCTCCCTGAAATAACGGGGAGTCAGATGCCATCTTCCTCCAGGATGTGGAAGCTCGGAGGAGGCACGAGGTTTAAGGGGAAGGAGTGGGCACAGTCCCACAAACTCTCTAATCTGTGCACGGGCCGTGTGTAGGGATCCTGTCGCCTCCTCTCTCCTGTGGTGAAGGCACTGGCCTAGACCCCTAGGTTGCCTGAGAGCCGGAGCAAAAGCCAAAGCCTAACCTACCCCAGGAAATGGTCATAGGCATAGAGTGCCATGCTAGGCCAAGCACGCTGCTGCAGGGTTGTGACTGTGTCTGCTTAGTTCGGCATAGCAAGGTGAATCCCGGGCGTAAACTCGGAGACCGGGAGAGCAAGTCCCAAGAGGCAACAGCTCTCCCGCGGCTCTTCTTCGCTGCCGCGCAGAGTGAACACCCAAAGCCTTTCTGAGGAAGCAGCAGCGAAGTGCGGTTCGTGCAAAGCTGAAAACCTCTGCGTAAGCATAGTATTCCCTGGGAAATCAGAGTCGGATCTGAGGGCTGCTGTTGATGCTTGCTTTAGCCAATATTTGCAGAACGATGGGAGAAACCCGCATGGAGCGAAAGCCTCTTTGCCCTGGCATCCCCTCTGGGAAAGCACAGCATTCTTTGGGAAATCAGAGTCCGGTCTGAGGGATGCTCCTGTTTGCTTGAGCTGGTCTCCTCAGCACGGTGTAATAAACCCATATGGAGCGAAATCCTCTATGCCTGGGCATCCCTGCTGCATGGGAGAGAAGCGCGATTGCACCTGTGGAAAGAGCCTTAAGGAAAGGGAAATGTTTTTCACTCTGCTCCGCAGGAGCATATCTGTGGAAAGTGCAGCAAGCTGCCGGAGAGAAGAGCAGGAGCCGTTGGACTTCTGGTCTGGAAAAGATTGCGAAGCAGGAGAGCCGGCAATACAAGTATCCCCGGCTCCCAGTGCAGAGAGACAGAAGCCTGGCTGCTAAGGAGACGGGAAGGGATGCGTAGGGCAGGGCGCGTGCTCCACTCTTAGGAAGGAATCTGGGCAGAAAGCATGCCTGTCCTGAGCCTCTGGGCCCAAGGAGACAGCAGCTCCTTGGCCAGCTGTCCCTGGGGCAGACATGCGCTAGCCTCCAGGCGCCTACTCTGAACTCGCCGAATCAGCTCTCTGAAATAATGCGGAGTCAGATGCCGTCTTCCTCCATGATGGGGAAGCTCGGAGGAAGCATGGTGTTTAAGGGGAAGGAGTGGGCACAGTCCCCCAAAGCTCCCTAATCTGCGCACGGGCCTAGTGCAGGGATCCTGTCGCCTCCTCTCTCCTGTGGTGAAGGCACTGGCCTAGACCCGGAGTCTGCCTGATAGCCGGAGCAAATGGCAAAGCCTAACCTACCACAGAAGATGGTCATAGGCATAGAGTGCCATGCTAGGCCAAGCACGCTGCTGCAGGGTTGTGACTGTGTCTGCTTAGTTCCGCATAGCAAGGTGAATCCCGGGCGTAACCTCGGAGCCCGGGAAAGCAAGTCCCAAGAGGCACCAGCTCTCCCGCGGCTCTTCTTCGCTGCCGCGCAGAGTGAACACCCAAAGCCTTTCTGAGGAAGCAGCAGCGAAGTGCGGTTCGTGCCAAGCTGAAAACCTCTGCGTAAGCATAGTATTCCCTGGGAAATCAGAGTCGGATCTGAGGGCTGCTGTTGCTGCTTGCTTTAGACTCGTATTCGCAGCACGATGGGAGAAACCCGCATAGAGCGAAAGCCTCTTTGCCCTGGCATCCCCTCTGGGAAAGCACACCATTATTTCGGAAATCAGAGTCCGGTCTGAGTTATGCTCCTGTTTGCGTGAGCTGGTCTCCTCAGCACGGTGTAATAAACCCGCAGGGAGCGAAATCCTCTATGCCTGGGCATCCCCTCTGCCTGAGAGAGAAGCGCCGTTGCGCCTCTGGAAAGAGCATTAAAGAAAAGGGACACGTTTTTCAGGGCGGTCCCAAGGAGTAGTCTGTGGTAGGTGCAGCACGCTGCTCGGGGAGAAGAGCAAGTGCTGTTGGCCATGGTCTCGAAAAGGTGGCGAAGCAGGAGACCGGCCCTGGAAGGCACAGCGCCCGGAGGAAATACAAATGTCACCCACTCCCAGTGCAGAGAGACAGAAGCCTAGCTGCGAAGGAGACAGGAGAGGATGAGTAGGGCAGGGCATGTGCTCCACTCTTGGGAAGGAGTCTGGGCGGAGAGCATGCCTGTCCTTAACTCTGGGCCCAAGGAGACAGCAGTTCCTTGGCCACCCGTCCCTGGGGCAGACATGCGCTAGCCACCAGGCGCCTACTCTGAACTCGCAGAAACAGCTCCCTGAAATAACGGGGAGTCAGATGCCATCTTCCTCCAGGATGTGGAAGCTCGGAGGAGGCACGAGGTTTAAGGGGAAGGAGTGGGCACAGTCCCACAAACTCTCTAATCTGTGCACGGGCCGTGTGTAGGGATCCTGTCGCCTCCTCTCTCCTGTGGTGAAGGCACTGGCCTAGACCCCTAGGTTGCCTGAGAGCCGGAGCAAAAGCCAAAGCCTAACCTACCCCAGGAAATGGTCATAGGCATAGAGTGCCATGCTAGGCCAAGCACGCTGCTGCAGGGTTGTGACTGTGTCTGCTTAGTTCGGCATAGCAAGGTGAATCCCGGGCGTAAACTCGGAGACCGGGAGAGCAAGTCCCAAGAGGCAACAGCTCTCCCGCGGCTCTTCTTCCCTCCCGCGCAGAGTGAACACCCAAAGCCTTTCTGAGGAAGCAGCAGCGAAGTGCGGTTCGTGCCATGTGAAAACCTCTGCGAAAGCATAGCAGTCGTTGGGAAATCAGAGTCGGATCTGAGAGCTGCTGTTGCTGCTTGCTTTAGCCTAGTATTTGCAGAACGATGGGAGAAACCCGCATGGAGCGAAAGCCTCTTTGCCCTGGCATCCCCTCTGGGAAAGCACAGCATTCTTTGGGAAATCAGAGTCCGGTCTGAGGGATGCTCCTGTTTGCTTGAGCTGGTCTCCTCAGCACGGTGTAATAAACCCATATGGAGCGAAATCCTCTATGCCTGGGCATCCCTGCTGCATGGGAGAGAAGCGCGATTGCACCTGTGGAAAGAGCCTTAAGGAAAGGGAAATGTTTTTCACTCTGCTCCGCAGGAGCATATCTGTGGAAAGTGCAGCAAGCTGCCGGAGAGAAGAGCAGGAGCCGTTGGACTTCTGGTCTGGAAAAGATTGCGAAGCAGGAGAGCCGGCAATACAAGTATCCCCGGCTCCCAGTGCAGAGAGACAGAAGCCTGGCTGCTAAGGAGACGGGAAGGGATGCGTAGGGCAGGGCGCGTGCTCCACTCTTAGGAAGGAATCTGGGCAGAAAGCATGCCTGTCCTGAGCCTCTGGGCCCAAGGAGACAGCAGCTCCTTGGCCAGCTGTCCCTGGGGCAGACATGCGCTAGCCTCCAGGCGCCTACTCTGAACTCGCCGAATCAGCTCTCTGAAATAATGCGGAGTCAGATGCCGTCTTCCTCCATGATGGGGAAGCTCGGAGGAAGCATGGTGTTTAAGGGGAAGGAGTGGGCACAGTCCCCCAAAGCTCCCTAATCTGCGCACGGGCCTAGTGCAGGGATCCTGTCGCCTCCTCTCTCCTGTGGTGAAGGCACTGGCCTAGACCCGGAGTCTGCCTGATAGCCGGAGCAAATGGCAAAGCCTAACCTACCACAGAAGATGGTCATAGGCATAGAGTGCCATGCTAGGCCAAGCACGCTGCTGCAGGGTTGTGACTGTGTCTGCTTAGTTCCGCATAGCAAGGTGAATCCCGGGCGTAACCTCGGAGCCCGGGAAAGCAAGTCCCAAGAGGCACCAGCTCTCCCGCGGCTCTTCTTCGCTGCCGCGCAGAGTGAACACCCAAAGCCTTTCTGAGGAAGCAGCAGCGAAGTGCGGTTCGTGCCAAGCTGAAAACCTCTGCGTAAGCATAGTATTCCCTGGGAAATCAGAGTCGGATCTGAGGGCTGCTGTTGCTGCTTGCTTTAGACTCGTATTCGCAGCACGATGGGAGAAACCCGCATAGAGCGAAAGCCTCTTTGCCCTGGCATCCCCTCTGGGAAAGCACACCATTATTTCGGAAATCAGAGTCCGGTCTGAGTTATGCTCCTGTTTGCGTGAGCTGGTCTCCTCAGCACGGTGTAATAAACCCGCAGGGAGCGAAATCCTCTATGCCTGGGCATCCCCTCTGCCTGAGAGAGAAGCGCCGTTGCGCCTCTGGAAAGAGCATTAAAGAAAAGGGACACGTTTTTCAGGGCGGTCCCAAGGAGTAGTCTGTGGTAGGTGCAGCACGCTGCTCGGGGAGAAGAGCAAGTGCTGTTGGCCATGGTCTCGAAAAGGTGGCGAAGCAGGAGACCGGCCCTGGAAGGCACAGCGCCCGGAGGAAATACAAATGTCACCCACTCCCAGTGCAGAGAGACAGAAGCCTAGCTGCGAAGGAGACAGGAGAGGATGAGTAGGGCAGGGCATGTGCTCCACTCTTGGGAAGGAGTCTGGGCGGAGAGCATGCCTGTCCTTAACTCTGGGCCCAAGGAGACAGCAGTTCCTTGGCCACCCGTCCCTGGGGCAGACATGCGCTAGCCACCAGGCGCCTACTCTGAACTCGCAGAAACAGCTCCCTGAAATAACGGGGAGTCAGATGCCATCTTCCTCCAGGATGTGGAAGCTCGGAGGAGGCACGAGGTTTAAGGGGAAGGAGTGGGCACAGTCCCACAAACTCTCTAATCTGTGCACGGGCCGTGTGTAGGGATCCTGTCGCCTCCTCTCTCCTGTGGTGAAGGCACTGGCCTAGACCCCTAGGTTGCCTGAGAGCCGGAGCAAAAGCCAAAGCCTAACCTACCCCAGGAAATGGTCATAGGCATAGAGTGCCATGCTAGGCCAAGCACGCTGCTGCAGGGTTGTGACTGTGTCTGCTTAGTTCGGCATAGCAAGGTGAATCCCGGGCGTAAACTCGGAGACCGGGAGAGCAAGTCCCAAGAGGCAACAGCTCTCCCGCGGCTCTTCTTCCCTCCCGCGCAGAGTGAACACCCAAAGCCTTTCTGAGGAAGCAGCAGCGAAGTGCGGTTCGTGCCATGTGAAAACCTCTGCGAAAGCATAGCAGTCGTTGGGAAATCAGAGTCGGATCTGAGAGCTGCTGTTGCTGCTTGCTTTAGCCTAGTATTTGCAGAACGATGGGAGAAACCCGCATGGAGCGAAAGCCTCTTTGCCCTGGCATCCCCTCTGGGAAAGCACAGCATTCTTTGGGAAATCAGAGTCCGGTCTGAGGGATGCTCCTGTTTGCTTGAGCTGGTCTCCTCAGCACGGTGTAATAAACCCATATGGAGCGAAATCCTCTATGCCTGGGCATCCCTGCTGCATGGGAGAGAAGCGCGATTGCACCTGTGGAAAGAGCCTTAAGGAAAGGGAAATGTTTTTCACTCTGCTCCGCAGGAGCATATCTGTGGAAAGTGCAGCAAGCTGCCGGAGAGAAGAGCAGGAGCCGTTGGACTTCTGGTCTGGAAAAGATTGCGAAGCAGGAGAGCCGGCAATACAAGTATCCCCGGCTCCCAGTGCAGAGAGACAGAAGCCTGGCTGCTAAGGAGACGGGAAGGGATGCGTAGGGCAGGGCGCGTGCTCCACTCTTAGGAAGGAATCTGGGCAGAAAGCATGCCTGTCCTGAGCCTCTGGGCCCAAGGAGACAGCAGCTCCTTGGCCAGCTGTCCCTGGGGCAGACATGCGCTAGCCTCCAGGCGCCTACTCTGAACTCGCCGAATCAGCTCTCTGAAATAATGCGGAGTCAGATGCCGTCTTCCTCCATGATGGGGAAGCTCGGAGGAAGCATGGTGTTTAAGGGGAAGGAGTGGGCACAGTCCCCCAAAGCTCCCTAATCTGCGCACGGGCCTAGTGCAGGGATCCTGTCGCCTCCTCTCTCCTGTGGTGAAGGCACTGGCCTAGACCCGGAGTCTGCCTGATAGCCGGAGCAAATGGCAAAGCCTAACCTACCACAGAAGATGGTCATAGGCATAGAGTGCCATGCTAGGCCAAGCACGCTGCTGCAGGGTTGTGACTGTGTCTGCTTAGTTCCGCATAGCAAGGTGAATCCCGGGCGTAACCTCGGAGCCCGGGAAAGCAAGTCCCAAGAGGCACCAGCTCTCCCGCGGCTCTTCTTCGCTGCCGCGCAGAGTGAACACCCAAAGCCTTTCTGAGGAAGCAGCAGCGAAGTGCGGTTCGTGCCAAGCTGAAAACCTCTGCGTAAGCATAGTATTCCCTGGGAAATCAGAGTCGGATCTGAGGGCTGCTGTTGCTGCTTGCTTTAGACTCGTATTCGCAGCACGATGGGAGAAACCCGCATAGAGCGAAAGCCTCTTTGCCCTGGCATCCCCTCTGGGAAAGCACACCATTATTTCGGAAATCAGAGTCCGGTCTGAGTTATGCTCCTGTTTGCGTGAGCTGGTCTCCTCAGCACGGTGTAATAAACCCGCAGGGAGCGAAATCCTCTATGCCTGGGCATCCCCTCTGCCTGAGAGAGAAGCGCCGTTGCGCCTCTGGAAAGAGCATTAAAGAAAAGGGACACGTTTTTCAGGGCGGTCCCAAGGAGTAGTCTGTGGTAGGTGCAGCACGCTGCTCGGGGAGAAGAGCAAGTGCTGTTGGCCATGGTCTCGAAAAGGTGGCGAAGCAGGAGACCGGCCCTGGAAGGCACAGCGCCCGGAGGAAATACAAATGTCACCCACTCCCACTGCAGAGAGACAGAAGCCTAGCTGCGAAGGAGACAGGAGAGGATGAGTAGGGCAGGGCATGTGCTCCACTCTTGGGAAGGAGTCTGGGCGGAGAGCATGCCTGTCCTTAACTCTGGGCCCAAGGAGACAGCAGTTCCTTGGCCACCCGTCCCTGGGGCAGACATGCGCTAGCCACCAGGCGCCTACTCTGAACTCGCAGAAACAGCTCCCTGAAATAACGGGGAGTCAGATGCCATCTTCCTCCAGGATGTGGAAGCTCGGAGGAGGCACGAGGTTTAAGGGGAAGGAGTGGGCACAGTCCCACAAACTCTCTAATCTGTGCACGGGCCGTGTGTAGGGATCCTGTCGCCTCCTCTCTCCTGTGGTGAAGGCACTGGCCTAGACCCCTAGGTTGCCTGAGAGCCGGAGCAAAAGCCAAAGCCTAACCTACCCCAGGAAATGGTCATAGGCATAGAGTGCCATGCTAGGCCAAGCACGCTGCTGCAGGGTTGTGACTGTGTCTGCTTAGTTCGGCATAGCAAGGTGAATCCCGGGCGTAAACTCGGAGACCGGGAGAGCAAGTCCCAAGAGGCAACAGCTCTCCCGCGGCTCTTCTTCCCTCCCGCGCAGAGTGAACACCCAAAGCCTTTCTGAGGAAGCAGCAGCGAAGTGCGGTTCGTGCCATGTGAAAACCTCTGCGAAAGCATAGCAGTCGTTGGGAAATCAGAGTCGGATCTGAGAGCTGCTGTTGCTGCTTGCTTTAGCCTAGTATTTGCAGAACGATGGGAGAAACCCGCATGGAGCGAAAGCCTCTTTGCCCTGGCATCCCCTCTGGGAAAGCACAGCATTCTTTGGGAAATCAGAGTCCGGTCTGAGGGATGCTCCTGTTTGCTTGAGCTGGTCTCCTCAGCACGGTGTAATAAACCCATATGGAGCGAAATCCTCTATGCCTGGGCATCCCTGCTGCATGGGAGAGAAGCGCGATTGCACCTGTGGAAAGAGCCTTAAGGAAAGGGAAATGTTTTTCACTCTGCTCCGCAGGAGCATATCTGTGGAAAGTGCAGCAAGCTGCCGGAGAGAAGAGCAGGAGCCGTTGGACTTCTGGTCTGGAAAAGATTGCGAAGCAGGAGAGCCGGCAATACAAGTATCCCCGGCTCCCAGTGCAGAGAGACAGAAGCCTGGCTGCTAAGGAGACGGGAAGGGATGCGTAGGGCAGGGCGCGTGCTCCACTCTTAGGAAGGAATCTGGGCAGAAAGCATGCCTGTCCTGAGCCTCTGGGCCCAAGGAGACAGCAGCTCCTTGGCCAGCTGTCCCTGGGGCAGACATGCGCTAGCCTCCAGGCGCCTACTCTGAACTCGCCGAATCAGCTCTCTGAAATAATGCGGAGTCAGATGCCGTCTTCCTCCATGATGGGGAAGCTCGGAGGAAGCATGGTGTTTAAGGGGAAGGAGTGGGCACAGTCCCCCAAAGCTCCCTAATCTGCGCACGGGCCTAGTGCAGGGATCCTGTCGCCTCCTCTCTCCTGTGGTGAAGGCACTGGCCTAGACCCGGAGTCTGCCTGATAGCCGGAGCAAATGGCAAAGCCTAACCTACCACAGAAGATGGTCATAGGCATAGAGTGCCATGCTAGGCCAAGCACGCTGCTGCAGGGTTGTGACTGTGTCTGCTTAGTTCCGCATAGCAAGGTGAATCCCGGGCGTAACCTCGGAGCCCGGGAAAGCAAGTCCCAAGAGGCACCAGCTCTCCCGCGGCTCTTCTTCGCTGCCGCGCAGAGTGAACACCCAAAGCCTTTCTGAGGAAGCAGCAGCGAAGTGCGGTTCGTGCCAAGCTGAAAACCTCTGCGTAAGCATAGTATTCCCTGGGAAATCAGAGTCGGATCTGAGGGCTGCTGTTGCTGCTTGCTTTAGACTCGTATTCGCAGCACGATGGGAGAAACCCGCATAGAGCGAAAGCCTCTTTGCCCTGGCATCCCCTCTGGGAAAGCACACCATTATTTCGGAAATCAGAGTCCGGTCTGAGTTATGCTCCTGTTTGCGTGAGCTGGTCTCCTCAGCACGGTGTAATAAACCCGCAGGGAGCGAAATCCTCTATGCCTGGGCATCCCCTCTGCCTGAGAGAGAAGCGCCGTTGCGCCTCTGGAAAGAGCATTAAAGAAAAGGGACACGTTTTTCAGGGCGGTCCCAAGGAGTAGTCTGTGGTAGGTGCAGCACGCTGCTCGGGGAGAAGAGCAAGTGCTGTTGGCCATGGTCTCGAAAAGGTGGCGAAGCAGGAGACCGGCCCTGGAAGGCACAGCGCCCGGAGGAAATACAAATGTCACCCACTCCCAGTGCAGAGAGACAGAAGCCTAGCTGCGAAGGAGACAGGAGAGGATGAGTAGGGCAGGGCATGTGCTCCACTCTTGGGAAGGAGTCTGGGCGGAGAGCATGCCTGTCCTTAACTCTGGGCCCAAGGAGACAGCAGTTCCTTGGCCACCCGTCCCTGGGGCAGACATGCGCTAGCCACCAGGCGCCTACTCTGAACTCGCAGAAACAGCTCCCTGAAATAACGGGGAGTCAGATGCCATCTTCCTCCAGGATGTGGAAGCTCGGAGGAGGCACGAGGTTTAAGGGGAAGGAGTGGGCACAGTCCCACAAACTCTCTAATCTGTGCACGGGCCGTGTGTAGGGATCCTGTCGCCTCCTCTCTCCTGTGGTGAAGGCACTGGCCTAGACCCCTAGGTTGCCTGAGAGCCGGAGCAAAAGCCAAAGCCTAACCTACCCCAGGAAATGGTCATAGGCATAGAGTGCCATGCTAGGCCAAGCACGCTGCTGCAGGGTTGTGACTGTGTCTGCTTAGTTCGGCATAGCAAGGTGAATCCCGGGCGTAAACTCGGAGACCGGGAGAGCAAGTCCCAAGAGGCAACAGCTCTCCCGCGGCTCTTCTTCCCTCCCGCGCAGAGTGAACACCCAAAGCCTTTCTGAGGAAGCAGCAGCGAAGTGCGGTTCGTGCCATGTGAAAACCTCTGCGAAAGCATAGCAGTCGTTGGGAAATCAGAGTCGGATCTGAGAGCTGCTGTTGCTGCTTGCTTTAGCCTAGTATTTGCAGAACGATGGGAGAAACCCGCATGGAGCGAAAGCCTCTTTGCCCTGGCATCCCCTCTGGGAAAGCACAGCATTCTTTGGGAAATCAGAGTCCGGTCTGAGGGATGCTCCTGTTTGCTTGAGCTGGTCTCCTCAGCACGGTGTAATAAACCCATATGGAGCGAAATCCTCTATGCCTGGGCATCCCTGCTGCATGGGAGAGAAGCGCGATTGCACCTGTGGAAAGAGCCTTAAGGAAAGGGAAATGTTTTTCACTCTGCTCCGCAGGAGCATATCTGTGGAAAGTGCAGCAAGCTGCCGGAGAGAAGAGCAGGAGCCGTTGGACTTCTGGTCTGGAAAAGATTGCGAAGCAGGAGAGCCGGCAATACAAGTATCCCCGGCTCCCAGTGCAGAGAGACAGAAGCCTGGCTGCTAAGGAGACGGGAAGGGATGCGTAGGGCAGGGCGCGTGCTCCACTCTTAGGAAGGAATCTGGGCAGAAAGCATGCCTGTCCTGAGCCTCTGGGCCCAAGGAGACAGCAGCTCCTTGGCCAGCTGTCCCTGGGGCAGACATGCGCTAGCCTCCAGGCGCCTACTCTGAACTCGCCGAATCAGCTCTCTGAAATAATGCGGAGTCAGATGCCGTCTTCCTCCATGATGGGGAAGCTCGGAGGAAGCATGGTGTTTAAGGGGAAGGAGTGGGCACAGTCCCCCAAAGCTCCCTAATCTGCGCACGGGCCTAGTGCAGGGATCCTGTCGCCTCCTCTCTCCTGTGGTGAAGGCACTGGCCTAGACCCGGAGTCTGCCTGATAGCCGGAGCAAATGGCAAAGCCTAACCTACCACAGAAGATGGTCATAGGCATAGAGTGCCATGCTAGGCCAAGCACGCTGCTGCAGGGTTGTGACTGTGTCTGCTTAGTTCCGCATAGCAAGGTGAATCCCGGGCGTAACCTCGGAGCCCGGGAAAGCAAGTCCCAAGAGGCACCAGCTCTCCCGCGGCTCTTCTTCGCTGCCGCGCAGAGTGAACACCCAAAGCCTTTCTGAGGAAGCAGCAGCGAAGTGCGGTTCGTGCCAAGCTGAAAACCTCTGCGTAAGCATAGTATTCCCTGGGAAATCAGAGTCGGATCTGAGGGCTGCTGTTGCTGCTTGCTTTAGACTCGTATTCGCAGCACGATGGGAGAAACCCGCATAGAGCGAAAGCCTCTTTGCCCTGGCATCCCCTCTGGGAAAGCACACCATTATTTCGGAAATCAGAGTCCGGTCTGAGTTATGCTCCTGTTTGCGTGAGCTGGTCTCCTCAGCACGGTGTAATAAACCCGCAGGGAGCGAAATCCTCTATGCCTGGGCATCCCCTCTGCCTGAGAGAGAAGCGCCGTTGCGCCTCTGGAAAGAGCATTAAAGAAAAGGGACACGTTTTTCAGGGCGGTCCCAAGGAGTAGTCTGTGGTAGGTGCAGCACGCTGCTCGGGGAGAAGAGCAAGTGCTGTTGGCCATGGTCTCGAAAAGGTGGCGAAGCAGGAGACCGGCCCTGGAAGGCACAGCGCCCGGAGGAAATACAAATGTCACCCACTCCCACTGCAGAGAGACAGAAGCCTAGCTGCGAAGGAGACAGGAGAGGATGAGTAGGGCAGGGCATGTGCTCCACTCTTGGGAAGGAGTCTGGGCGGAGAGCATGCCTGTCCTTAACTCTGGGCCCAAGGAGACAGCAGTTCCTTGGCCACCCGTCCCTGGGGCAGACATGCGCTAGCCACCAGGCGCCTACTCTGAACTCGCAGAAACAGCTCCCTGAAATAACGGGGAGTCAGATGCCATCTTCCTCCAGGATGTGGAAGCTCGGAGGAGGCACGAGGTTTAAGGGGAAGGAGTGGGCACAGTCCCACAAACTCTCTAATCTGTGCACGGGCCGTGTGTAGGGATCCTGTCGCCTCCTCTCTCCTGTGGTGAAGGCACTGGCCTAGACCCCTAGGTTGCCTGAGAGCCGGAGCAAAAGCCAAAGCCTAACCTACCCCAGGAAATGGTCATAGGCATAGAGTGCCATGCTAGGCCAAGCACGCTGCTGCAGGGTTGTGACTGTGTCTGCTTAGTTCGGCATAGCAAGGTGAATCCCGGGCGTAAACTCGGAGACCGGGAGAGCAAGTCCCAAGAGGCAACAGCTCTCCCGCGGCTCTTCTTCGCTGCCGCGCAGAGTGAACACCCAAAGCCTTTCTGAGGAAGCAGCAGCGAAGTGCGGTTCGTGCAAAGCTGAAAACCTCTGCGTAAGCATAGTATTCCCTGGGAAATCAGAGTCGGATCTGAGGGCTGCTGTTGATGCTTGCTTTAGCCAATATTTGCAGAACGATGGGAGAAACCCGCATGGAGCGAAAGCCTCTTTGCCCTGGCATCCCCTCTGGGAAAGCACAGCATTCTTTGGGAAATCAGAGTCCGGTCTGAGGGATGCTCCTGTTTGCTTGAGCTGGTCTCCTCAGCACGGTGTAATAAACCCATATGGAGCGAAATCCTCTATGCCTGGGCATCCCTGCTGCATGGGAGAGAAGCGCGATTGCACCTGTGGAAAGAGCCTTAAGGAAAGGGAAATGTTTTTCACTCTGCTCCGCAGGAGCATATCTGTGGAAAGTGCAGCAAGCTGCCGGAGAGAAGAGCAGGAGCCGTTGGACTTCTGGTCTGGAAAAGATTGCGAAGCAGGAGAGCCGGCAATACAAGTATCCCCGGCTCCCAGTGCAGAGAGACAGAAGCCTGGCTGCTAAGGAGACGGGAAGGGATGCGTAGGGCAGGGCGCGTGCTCCACTCTTAGGAAGGAATCTGGGCAGAAAGCATGCCTGTCCTGAGCCTCTGGGCCCAAGGAGACAGCAGCTCCTTGGCCAGCTGTCCCTGGGGCAGACATGCGCTAGCCTCCAGGCGCCTACTCTGAACTCGCCGAATCAGCTCTCTGAAATAATGCGGAGTCAGATGCCGTCTTCCTCCATGATGGGGAAGCTCGGAGGAAGCATGGTGTTTAAGGGGAAGGAGTGGGCACAGTCCCCCAAAGCTCCCTAATCTGCGCACGGGCCTAGTGCAGGGATCCTGTCGCCTCCTCTCTCCTGTGGTGAAGGCACTGGCCTAGACCCGGAGTCTGCCTGATAGCCGGAGCAAATGGCAAAGCCTAACCTACCACAGAAGATGGTCATAGGCATAGAGTGCCATGCTAGGCCAAGCACGCTGCTGCAGGGTTGTGACTGTGTCTGCTTAGTTCCGCATAGCAAGGTGAATCCCGGGCGTAACCTCGGAGCCCGGGAAAGCAAGTCCCAAGAGGCACCAGCTCTCCCGCGGCTCTTCTTCGCTGCCGCGCAGAGTGAACACCCAAAGCCTTTCTGAGGAAGCAGCAGCGAAGTGCGGTTCGTGCCAAGCTGAAAACCTCTGCGTAAGCATAGTATTCCCTGGGAAATCAGAGTCGGATCTGAGGGCTGCTGTTGCTGCTTGCTTTAGACTCGTATTCGCAGCACGATGGGAGAAACCCGCATAGAGCGAAAGCCTCTTTGCCCTGGCATCCCCTCTGGGAAAGCACACCATTATTTCGGAAATCAGAGTCCGGTCTGAGTTATGCTCCTGTTTGCGTGAGCTGGTCTCCTCAGCACGGTGTAATAAACCCGCAGGGAGCGAAATCCTCTATGCCTGGGCATCCCCTCTGCCTGAGAGAGAAGCGCCGTTGCGCCTCTGGAAAGAGCATTAAAGAAAAGGGACACGTTTTTCAGGGCGGTCCCAAGGAGTAGTCTGTGGTAGGTGCAGCACGCTGCTCGGGGAGAAGAGCAAGTGCTGTTGGCCATGGTCTCGAAAAGGTGGCGAAGCAGGAGACCGGCCCTGGAAGGCACAGCGCCCGGAGGAAATACAAATGTCACCCACTCCCAGTGCAGAGAGACAGAAGCCTAGCTGCGAAGGAGACAGGAGAGGATGAGTAGGGCAGGGCATGTGCTCCACTCTTGGGAAGGAGTCTGGGCGGAGAGCATGCCTGTCCTTAACTCTGGGCCCAAGGAGACAGCAGTTCCTTGGCCACCCGTCCCTGGGGCAGACATGCGCTAGCCACCAGGCGCCTACTCTGAACTCGCAGAAACAGCTCCCTGAAATAACGGGGAGTCAGATGCCATCTTCCTCCAGGATGTGGAAGCTCGGAGGAGGCACGAGGTTTAAGGGGAAGGAGTGGGCACAGTCCCACAAACTCTCTAATCTGTGCACGGGCCGTGTGTAGGGATCCTGTCGCCTCCTCTCTCCTGTGGTGAAGGCACTGGCCTAGACCCCTAGGTTGCCTGAGAGCCGGAGCAAAAGCCAAAGCCTAACCTACCCCAGGAAATGGTCATAGGCATAGAGTGCCATGCTAGGCCAAGCACGCTGCTGCAGGGTTGTGACTGTGTCTGCTTAGTTCGGCATAGCAAGGTGAATCCCGGGCGTAAACTCGGAGACCGGGAGAGCAAGTCCCAAGAGGCAACAGCTCTCCCGCGGCTCTTCTTCCCTCCCGCGCAGAGTGAACACCCAAAGCCTTTCTGAGGAAGCAGCAGCGAAGTGCGGTTCGTGCCATGTGAAAACCTCTGCGAAAGCATAGCAGTCGTTGGGAAATCAGAGTCGGATCTGAGAGCTGCTGTTGCTGCTTGCTTTAGCCTAGTATTTGCAGAACGATGGGAGAAACCCGCATGGAGCGAAAGCCTCTTTGCCCTGGCATCCCCTCTGGGAAAGCACAGCATTCTTTGGGAAATCAGAGTCCGGTCTGAGGGATGCTCCTGTTTGCTTGAGCTGGTCTCCTCAGCACGGTGTAATAAACCCATATGGAGCGAAATCCTCTATGCCTGGGCATCCCTGCTGCATGGGAGAGAAGCGCGATTGCACCTGTGGAAAGAGCCTTAAGGAAAGGGAAATGTTTTTCACTCTGCTCCGCAGGAGCATATCTGTGGAAAGTGCAGCAAGCTGCCGGAGAGAAGAGCAGGAGCCGTTGGACTTCTGGTCTGGAAAAGATTGCGAAGCAGGAGAGCCGGCAATACAAGTATCCCCGGCTCCCAGTGCAGAGAGACAGAAGCCTGGCTGCTAAGGAGACGGGAAGGGATGCGTAGGGCAGGGCGCGTGCTCCACTCTTAGGAAGGAATCTGGGCAGAAAGCATGCCTGTCCTGAGCCTCTGGGCCCAAGGAGACAGCAGCTCCTTGGCCAGCTGTCCCTGGGGCAGACATGCGCTAGCCTCCAGGCGCCTACTCTGAACTCGCCGAATCAGCTCTCTGAAATAATGCGGAGTCAGATGCCGTCTTCCTCCATGATGGGGAAGCTCGGAGGAAGCATGGTGTTTAAGGGGAAGGAGTGGGCACAGTCCCCCAAAGCTCCCTAATCTGCGCACGGGCCTAGTGCAGGGATCCTGTCGCCTCCTCTCTCCTGTGGTGAAGGCACTGGCCTAGACCCGGAGTCTGCCTGATAGCCGGAGCAAATGGCAAAGCCTAACCTACCACAGAAGATGGTCATAGGCATAGAGTGCCATGCTAGGCCAAGCACGCTGCTGCAGGGTTGTGACTGTGTCTGCTTAGTTCCGCATAGCAAGGTGAATCCCGGGCGTAACCTCGGAGCCCGGGAAAGCAAGTCCCAAGAGGCACCAGCTCTCCCGCGGCTCTTCTTCGCTGCCGCGCAGAGTGAACACCCAAAGCCTTTCTGAGGAAGCAGCAGCGAAGTGCGGTTCGTGCCAAGCTGAAAACCTCTGCGTAAGCATAGTATTCCCTGGGAAATCAGAGTCGGATCTGAGGGCTGCTGTTGCTGCTTGCTTTAGACTCGTATTCGCAGCACGATGGGAGAAACCCGCATAGAGCGAAAGCCTCTTTGCCCTGGCATCCCCTCTGGGAAAGCACACCATTATTTCGGAAATCAGAGTCCGGTCTGAGTTATGCTCCTGTTTGCGTGAGCTGGTCTCCTCAGCACGGTGTAATAAACCCGCAGGGAGCGAAATCCTCTATGCCTGGGCATCCCCTCTGCCTGAGAGAGAAGCGCCGTTGCGCCTCTGGAAAGAGCATTAAAGAAAAGGGACACGTTTTTCAGGGCGGTCCCAAGGAGTAGTCTGTGGTAGGTGCAGCACGCTGCTCGGGGAGAAGAGCAAGTGCTGTTGGCCATGGTCTCGAAAAGGTGGCGAAGCAGGAGACCGGCCCTGGAAGGCACAGCGCCCGGAGGAAATACAAATGTCACCCACTCCCAGTGCAGAGAGACAGAAGCCTAGCTGCGAAGGAGACAGGAGAGGATGAGTAGGGCAGGGCATGTGCTCCACTCTTGGGAAGGAGTCTGGGCGGAGAGCATGCCTGTCCTTAACTCTGGGCCCAAGGAGACAGCAGTTCCTTGGCCACCCGTCCCTGGGGCAGACATGCGCTAGCCACCAGGCGCCTACTCTGAACTCGCAGAAACAGCTCCCTGAAATAACGGGGAGTCAGATGCCATCTTCCTCCAGGATGTGGAAGCTCGGAGGAGGCACGAGGTTTAAGGGGAAGGAGTGGGCACAGTCCCACAAACTCTCTAATCTGTGCACGGGCCGTGTGTAGGGATCCTGTCGCCTCCTCTCTCCTGTGGTGAAGGCACTGGCCTAGACCCCTAGGTTGCCTGAGAGCCGGAGCAAAAGCCAAAGCCTAACCTACCCCAGGAAATGGTCATAGGCATAGAGTGCCATGCTAGGCCAAGCACGCTGCTGCAGGGTTGTGACTGTGTCTGCTTAGTTCGGCATAGCAAGGTGAATCCCGGGCGTAAACTCGGAGACCGGGAGAGCAAGTCCCAAGAGGCAACAGCTCTCCCGCGGCTCTTCTTCCCTCCCGCGCAGAGTGAACACCCAAAGCCTTTCTGAGGAAGCAGCAGCGAAGTGCGGTTCGTGCCATGTGAAAACCTCTGCGAAAGCATAGCAGTCGTTGGGAAATCAGAGTCGGATCTGAGAGCTGCTGTTGCTGCTTGCTTTAGCCTAGTATTTGCAGAACGATGGGAGAAACCCGCATGGAGCGAAAGCCTCTTTGCCCTGGCATCCCCTCTGGGAAAGCACAGCATTCTTTGGGAAATCAGAGTCCGGTCTGAGGGATGCTCCTGTTTGCTTGAGCTGGTCTCCTCAGCACGGTGTAATAAACCCATATGGAGCGAAATCCTCTATGCCTGGGCATCCCTGCTGCATGGGAGAGAAGCGCGATTGCACCTGTGGAAAGAGCCTTAAGGAAAGGGAAATGTTTTTCACTCTGCTCCGCAGGAGCATATCTGTGGAAAGTGCAGCAAGCTGCCGGAGAGAAGAGCAGGAGCCGTTGGACTTCTGGTCTGGAAAAGATTGCGAAGCAGGAGAGCCGGCAATACAAGTATCCCCGGCTCCCAGTGCAGAGAGACAGAAGCCTGGCTGCTAAGGAGACGGGAAGGGATGCGTAGGGCAGGGCGCGTGCTCCACTCTTAGGAAGGAATCTGGGCAGAAAGCATGCCTGTCCTGAGCCTCTGGGCCCAAGGAGACAGCAGCTCCTTGGCCAGCTGTCCCTGGGGCAGACATGCGCTAGCCTCCAGGCGCCTACTCTGAACTCGCCGAATCAGCTCTCTGAAATAATGCGGAGTCAGATGCCGTCTTCCTCCATGATGGGGAAGCTCGGAGGAAGCATGGTGTTTAAGGGGAAGGAGTGGGCACAGTCCCCCAAAGCTCCCTAATCTGCGCACGGGCCTAGTGCAGGGATCCTGTCGCCTCCTCTCTCCTGTGGTGAAGGCACTGGCCTAGACCCGGAGTCTGCCTGATAGCCGGAGCAAATGGCAAAGCCTAACCTACCACAGAAGATGGTCATAGGCATAGAGTGCCATGCTAGGCCAAGCACGCTGCTGCAGGGTTGTGACTGTGTCTGCTTAGTTCCGCATAGCAAGGTGAATCCCGGGCGTAACCTCGGAGCCCGGGAAAGCAAGTCCCAAGAGGCACCAGCTCTCCCGCGGCTCTTCTTCGCTGCCGCGCAGAGTGAACACCCAAAGCCTTTCTGAGGAAGCAGCAGCGAAGTGCGGTTCGTGCCAAGCTGAAAACCTCTGCGTAAGCATAGTATTCCCTGGGAAATCAGAGTCGGATCTGAGGGCTGCTGTTGCTGCTTGCTTTAGACTCGTATTCGCAGCACGATGGGAGAAACCCGCATAGAGCGAAAGCCTCTTTGCCCTGGCATCCCCTCTGGGAAAGCACACCATTATTTCGGAAATCAGAGTCCGGTCTGAGTTATGCTCCTGTTTGCGTGAGCTGGTCTCCTCAGCACGGTGTAATAAACCCGCAGGGAGCGAAATCCTCTATGCCTGGGCATCCCCTCTGCCTGAGAGAGAAGCGCCGTTGCGCCTCTGGAAAGAGCATTAAAGAAAAGGGACACGTTTTTCAGGGCGGTCCCAAGGAGTAGTCTGTGGTAGGTGCAGCACGCTGCTCGGGGAGAAGAGCAAGTGCTGTTGGCCATGGTCTCGAAAAGGTGGCGAAGCAGGAGACCGGCCCTGGAAGGCACAGCGCCCGGAGGAAATACAAATGTCACCCACTCCCAGTGCAGAGAGACAGAAGCCTAGCTGCGAAGGAGACAGGAGAGGATGAGTAGGGCAGGGCATGTGCTCCACTCTTGGGAAGGAGTCTGGGCGGAGAGCATGCCTGTCCTTAACTCTGGGCCCAAGGAGACAGCAGTTCCTTGGCCACCCGTCCCTGGGGCAGACATGCGCTAGCCACCAGGCGCCTACTCTGAACTCGCAGAAACAGCTCCCTGAAATAACGGGGAGTCAGATGCCATCTTCCTCCAGGATGTGGAAGCTCGGAGGAGGCACGAGGTTTAAGGGGAAGGAGTGGGCACAGTCCCACAAACTCTCTAATCTGTGCACGGGCCGTGTGTAGGGATCCTGTCGCCTCCTCTCTCCTGTGGTGAAGGCACTGGCCTAGACCCCTAGGTTGCCTGAGAGCCGGAGCAAAAGCCAAAGCCTAACCTACCCCAGGAAATGGTCATAGGCATAGAGTGCCATGCTAGGCCAAGCACGCTGCTGCAGGGTTGTGACTGTGTCTGCTTAGTTCGGCATAGCAAGGTGAATCCCGGGCGTAAACTCGGAGACCGGGAGAGCAAGTCCCAAGAGGCAACAGCTCTCCCGCGGCTCTTCTTCCCTCCCGCGCAGAGTGAACACCCAAAGCCTTTCTGAGGAAGCAGCAGCGAAGTGCGGTTCGTGCCATGTGAAAACCTCTGCGAAAGCATAGCAGTCGTTGGGAAATCAGAGTCGGATCTGAGAGCTGCTGTTGCTGCTTGCTTTAGCCTAGTATTTGCAGAACGATGGGAGAAACCCGCATGGAGCGAAAGCCTCTTTGCCCTGGCATCCCCTCTGGGAAAGCACAGCATTCTTTGGGAAATCAGAGTCCGGTCTGAGGGATGCTCCTGTTTGCTTGAGCTGGTCTCCTCAGCACGGTGTAATAAACCCATATGGAGCGAAATCCTCTATGCCTGGGCATCCCTGCTGCATGGGAGAGAAGCGCGATTGCACCTGTGGAAAGAGCCTTAAGGAAAGGGAAATGTTTTTCACTCTGCTCCGCAGGAGCATATCTGTGGAAAGTGCAGCAAGCTGCCGGAGAGAAGAGCAGGAGCCGTTGGACTTCTGGTCTGGAAAAGATTGCGAAGCAGGAGAGCCGGCAATACAAGTATCCCCGGCTCCCAGTGCAGAGAGACAGAAGCCTGGCTGCTAAGGAGACGGGAAGGGATGCGTAGGGCAGGGCGCGTGCTCCACTCTTAGGAAGGAATCTGGGCAGAAAGCATGCCTGTCCTGAGCCTCTGGGCCCAAGGAGACAGCAGCTCCTTGGCCAGCTGTCCCTGGGGCAGACATGCGCTAGCCTCCAGGCGCCTACTCTGAACTCGCCGAATCAGCTCTCTGAAATAATGCGGAGTCAGATGCCGTCTTCCTCCATGATGGGGAAGCTCGGAGGAAGCATGGTGTTTAAGGGGAAGGAGTGGGCACAGTCCCCCAAAGCTCCCTAATCTGCGCACGGGCCTAGTGCAGGGATCCTGTCGCCTCCTCTCTCCTGTGGTGAAGGCACTGGCCTAGACCCGGAGTCTGCCTGATAGCCGGAGCAAATGGCAAAGCCTAACCTACCACAGAAGATGGTCATAGGCATAGAGTGCCATGCTAGGCCAAGCACGCTGCTGCAGGGTTGTGACTGTGTCTGCTTAGTTCCGCATAGCAAGGTGAATCCCGGGCGTAACCTCGGAGCCCGGGAAAGCAAGTCCCAAGAGGCACCAGCTCTCCCGCGGCTCTTCTTCGCTGCCGCGCAGAGTGAACACCCAAAGCCTTTCTGAGGAAGCAGCAGCGAAGTGCGGTTCGTGCCAAGCTGAAAACCTCTGCGTAAGCATAGTATTCCCTGGGAAATCAGAGTCGGATCTGAGGGCTGCTGTTGCTGCTTGCTTTAGACTCGTATTCGCAGCACGATGGGAGAAACCCGCATAGAGCGAAAGCCTCTTTGCCCTGGCATCCCCTCTGGGAAAGCACACCATTATTTCGGAAATCAGAGTCCGGTCTGAGTTATGCTCCTGTTTGCGTGAGCTGGTCTCCTCAGCACGGTGTAATAAACCCGCAGGGAGCGAAATCCTCTATGCCTGGGCATCCCCTCTGCCTGAGAGAGAAGCGCCGTTGCGCCTCTGGAAAGAGCATTAAAGAAAAGGGACACGTTTTTCAGGGCGGTCCCAAGGAGTAGTCTGTGGTAGGTGCAGCACGCTGCTCGGGGAGAAGAGCAAGTGCTGTTGGCCATGGTCTCGAAAAGGTGGCGAAGCAGGAGACCGGCCCTGGAAGGCACAGCGCCCGGAGGAAATACAAATGTCACCCACTCCCAGTGCAGAGAGACAGAAGCCTAGCTGCGAAGGAGACAGGAGAGGATGAGTAGGGCAGGGCATGTGCTCCACTCTTGGGAAGGAGTCTGGGCGGAGAGCATGCCTGTCCTTAACTCTGGGCCCAAGGAGACAGCAGTTCCTTGGCCACCCGTCCCTGGGGCAGACATGCGCTAGCCACCAGGCGCCTACTCTGAACTCGCAGAAACAGCTCCCTGAAATAACGGGGAGTCAGATGCCATCTTCCTCCAGGATGTGGAAGCTCGGAGGAGGCACGAGGTTTAAGGGGAAGGAGTGGGCACAGTCCCACAAACTCTCTAATCTGTGCACGGGCCGTGTGTAGGGATCCTGTCGCCTCCTCTCTCCTGTGGTGAAGGCACTGGCCTAGACCCCTAGGTTGCCTGAGAGCCGGAGCAAAAGCCAAAGCCTAACCTACCCCAGGAAATGGTCATAGGCATAGAGTGCCATGCTAGGCCAAGCACGCTGCTGCAGGGTTGTGACTGTGTCTGCTTAGTTCGGCATAGCAAGGTGAATCCCGGGCGTAAACTCGGAGACCGGGAGAGCAAGTCCCAAGAGGCAACAGCTCTCCCGCGGCTCTTCTTCGCTGCCGCGCAGAGTGAACACCCAAAGCCTTTCTGAGGAAGCAGCAGCGAAGTGCGGTTCGTGCAAAGCTGAAAACCTCTGCGTAAGCATAGTATTCCCTGGGAAATCAGAGTCGGATCTGAGGGCTGCTGTTGCTGCTTGCTTTAGCCTAGTATTTGCAGAACGATGGGAGAAACCCGCATGGAGCGAAAGCCTCTTTGCCCTGGCATCCCCTCTGGGAAAGCACAGCATTCTTTGGGAAATCAGAGTCCGGTCTGAGGGATGCTCCTGTTTGCTTGAGCTGGTCTCCTCAGCACGGTGTAATAAACCCATATGGAGCGAAATCCTCTATGCCTGGGCATCCCTGCTGCATGGGAGAGAAGCGCGATTGCACCTGTGGAAAGAGCCTTAAGGAAAGGGAAATGTTTTTCACTCTGCTCCGCAGGAGCATATCTGTGGAAAGTGCAGCAAGCTGCCGGAGAGAAGAGCAGGAGCCGTTGGACTTCTGGTCTGGAAAAGATTGCGAAGCAGGAGAGCCGGCAATACAAGTATCCCCGGCTCCCAGTGCAGAGAGACAGAAGCCTGGCTGCTAAGGAGACGGGAAGGGATGCGTAGGGCAGGGCGCGTGCTCCACTCTTAGGAAGGAATCTGGGCAGAAAGCATGCCTGTCCTGAGCCTCTGGGCCCAAGGAGACAGCAGCTCCTTGGCCAGCTGTCCCTGGGGCAGACATGCGCTAGCCTCCAGGCGCCTACTCTGAACTCGCCGAATCAGCTCTCTGAAATAATGCGGAGTCAGATGCCGTCTTCCTCCATGATGGGGAAGCTCGGAGGAAGCATGGTGTTTAAGGGGAAGGAGTGGGCACAGTCCCCCAAAGCTCCCTAATCTGCGCACGGGCCTAGTGCAGGGATCCTGTCGCCTCCTCTCTCCTGTGGTGAAGGCACTGGCCTAGACCCGGAGTCTGCCTGATAGCCGGAGCAAATGGCAAAGCCTAACCTACCACAGAAGATGGTCATAGGCATAGAGTGCCATGCTAGGCCAAGCACGCTGCTGCAGGGTTGTGACTGTGTCTGCTTAGTTCCGCATAGCAAGGTGAATCCCGGGCGTAACCTCGGAGCCCGGGAAAGCAAGTCCCAAGAGGCACCAGCTCTCCCGCGGCTCTTCTTCGCTGCCGCGCAGAGTGAACACCCAAAGCCTTTCTGAGGAAGCAGCAGCGAAGTGCGGTTCGTGCCAAGCTGAAAACCTCTGCGTAAGCATAGTATTCCCTGGGAAATCAGAGTCGGATCTGAGGGCTGCTGTTGCTGCTTGCTTTAGACTCGTATTCGCAGCACGATGGGAGAAACCCGCATAGAGCGAAAGCCTCTTTGCCCTGGCATCCCCTCTGGGAAAGCACACCATTATTTCGGAAATCAGAGTCCGGTCTGAGTTATGCTCCTGTTTGCGTGAGCTGGTCTCCTCAGCACGGTGTAATAAACCCGCAGGGAGCGAAATCCTCTATGCCTGGGCATCCCCTCTGCCTGAGAGAGAAGCGCCGTTGCGCCTCTGGAAAGAGCATTAAAGAAAAGGGACACGTTTTTCAGGGCGGTCCCAAGGAGTAGTCTGTGGTAGGTGCAGCACGCTGCTCGGGGAGAAGAGCAAGTGCTGTTGGCCATGGTCTCGAAAAGGTGGCGAAGCAGGAGACCGGCCCTGGAAGGCACAGCGCCCGGAGGAAATACAAATGTCACCCACTCCCAGTGCAGAGAGACAGAAGCCTAGCTGCGAAGGAGACAGGAGAGGATGAGTAGGGCAGGGCATGTGCTCCACTCTTGGGAAGGAGTCTGGGCGGAGAGCATGCCTGTCCTTAACTCTGGGCCCAAGGAGACAGCAGTTCCTTGGCCACCCGTCCCTGGGGCAGACATGCGCTAGCCACCAGGCGCCTACTCTGAACTCGCAGAAACAGCTCCCTGAAATAACGGGGAGTCAGATGCCATCTTCCTCCAGGATGTGGAAGCTCGGAGGAGGCACGAGGTTTAAGGGGAAGGAGTGGGCACAGTCCCACAAACTCTCTAATCTGTGCACGGGCCGTGTGTAGGGATCCTGTCGCCTCCTCTCTCCTGTGGTGAAGGCACTGGCCTAGACCCCTAGGTTGCCTGAGAGCCGGAGCAAAAGCCAAAGCCTAACCTACCCCAGGAAATGGTCATAGGCATAGAGTGCCATGCTAGGCCAAGCACGCTGCTGCAGGGTTGTGACTGTGTCTGCTTAGTTCGGCATAGCAAGGTGAATCCCGGGCGTAAACTCGGAGACCGGGAGAGCAAGTCCCAAGAGGCAACAGCTCTCCCGCGGCTCTTCTTCGCTGCCGCGCAGAGTGAACACCCAAAGCCTTTCTGAGGAAGCAGCAGCGAAGTGCGGTTCGTGCAAAGCTGAAAACCTCTGCGTAAGCATAGTATTCCCTGGGAAATCAGAGTCGGATCTGAGGGCTGCTGTTGCTGCTTGCTTTAGCCTAGTATTTGCAGAACGATGGGAGAAACCCGCATGGAGCGAAAGCCTCTTTGCCCTGGCATCCCCTCTGGGAAAGCACAGCATTCTTTGGGAAATCAGAGTCCGGTCTGAGGGATGCTCCTGTTTGCTTGAGCTGGTCTCCTCAGCACGGTGTAATAAACCCATATGGAGCGAAATCCTCTATGCCTGGGCATCCCTGCTGCATGGGAGAGAAGCGCGATTGCACCTGTGGAAAGAGCCTTAAGGAAAGGGAAATGTTTTTCACTCTGCTCCGCAGGAGCATATCTGTGGAAAGTGCAGCAAGCTGCCGGAGAGAAGAGCAGGAGCCGTTGGACTTCTGGTCTGGAAAAGATTGCGAAGCAGGAGAGCCGGCAATACAAGTATCCCCGGCTCCCAGTGCAGAGAGACAGAAGCCTGGCTGCTAAGGAGACGGGAAGGGATGCGTAGGGCAGGGCGCGTGCTCCACTCTTAGGAAGGAATCTGGGCAGAAAGCATGCCTGTCCTGAGCCTCTGGGCCCAAGGAGACAGCAGCTCCTTGGCCAGCTGTCCCTGGGGCAGACATGCGCTAGCCTCCAGGCGCCTACTCTGAACTCGCCGAATCAGCTCTCTGAAATAATGCGGAGTCAGATGCCGTCTTCCTCCATGATGGGGAAGCTCGGAGGAAGCATGGTGTTTAAGGGGAAGGAGTGGGCACAGTCCCCCAAAGCTCCCTAATCTGCGCACGGGCCTAGTGCAGGGATCCTGTCGCCTCCTCTCTCCTGTGGTGAAGGCACTGGCCTAGACCCGGAGTCTGCCTGATAGCCGGAGCAAATGGCAAAGCCTAACCTACCACAGAAGATGGTCATAGGCATAGAGTGCCATGCTAGGCCAAGCACGCTGCTGCAGGGTTGTGACTGTGTCTGCTTAGTTCCGCATAGCAAGGTGAATCCCGGGCGTAACCTCGGAGCCCGGGAAAGCAAGTCCCAAGAGGCACCAGCTCTCCCGCGGCTCTTCTTCGCTGCCGCGCAGAGTGAACACCCAAAGCCTTTCTGAGGAAGCAGCAGCGAAGTGCGGTTCGTGCCAAGCTGAAAACCTCTGCGTAAGCATAGTATTCCCTGGGAAATCAGAGTCGGATCTGAGGGCTGCTGTTGCTGCTTGCTTTAGACTCGTATTCGCAGCACGATGGGAGAAACCCGCATAGAGCGAAAGCCTCTTTGCCCTGGCATCCCCTCTGGGAAAGCACACCATTATTTCGGAAATCAGAGTCCGGTCTGAGTTATGCTCCTGTTTGCGTGAGCTGGTCTCCTCAGCACGGTGTAATAAACCCGCAGGGAGCGAAATCCTCTATGCCTGGGCATCCCCTCTGCCTGAGAGAGAAGCGCCGTTGCGCCTCTGGAAAGAGCATTAAAGAAAAGGGACACGTTTTTCAGGGCGGTCCCAAGGAGTAGTCTGTGGTAGGTGCAGCACGCTGCTCGGGGAGAAGAGCAAGTGCTGTTGGCCATGGTCTCGAAAAGGTGGCGAAGCAGGAGACCGGCCCTGGAAGGCACAGCGCCCGGAGGAAATACAAATGTCACCCACTCCCAGTGCAGAGAGACAGAAGCCTAGCTGCGAAGGAGACAGGAGAGGATGAGTAGGGCAGGGCATGTGCTCCACTCTTGGGAAGGAGTCTGGGCGGAGAGCATGCCTGTCCTTAACTCTGGGCCCAAGGAGACAGCAGTTCCTTGGCCACCCGTCCCTGGGGCAGACATGCGCTAGCCACCAGGCGCCTACTCTGAACTCGCAGAAACAGCTCCCTGAAATAACGGGGAGTCAGATGCCATCTTCCTCCAGGATGTGGAAGCTCGGAGGAGGCACGAGGTTTAAGGGGAAGGAGTGGGCACAGTCCCACAAACTCTCTAATCTGTGCACGGGCCGTGTGTAGGGATCCTGTCGCCTCCTCTCTCCTGTGGTGAAGGCACTGGCCTAGACCCCTAGGTTGCCTGAGAGCCGGAGCAAAAGCCAAAGCCTAACCTACCCCAGGAAATGGTCATAGGCATAGAGTGCCATGCTAGGCCAAGCACGCTGCTGCAGGGTTGTGACTGTGTCTGCTTAGTTCGGCATAGCAAGGTGAATCCCGGGCGTAAACTCGGAGACCGGGAGAGCAAGTCCCAAGAGGCAACAGCTCTCCCGCGGCTCTTCTTCCCTCCCGCGCAGAGTGAACACCCAAAGCCTTTCTGAGGAAGCAGCAGCGAAGTGCGGTTCGTGCAAAGCTGAAAACCTCTGCGTAAGCATAGTATTCCCTGGGAAATCAGAGTCGGATCTGAGGGCTGCTGTTGCTGCTTGCTTTAGCCTAGTATTTGCAGAACGATGGGAGAAACCCGCATGGAGCGAAAGCCTCTTTGCCCTGGCATCCCCTCTGGGAAAGCACAGCATTCTTTGGGAAATCAGAGTCCGGTCTGAGGGATGCTCCTGTTTGCTTGAGCTGGTCTCCTCAGCACGGTGTAATAAACCCATATGGAGCGAAATCCTCTATGCCTGGGCATCCCTGCTGCATGGGAGAGAAGCGCGATTGCACCTGTGGAAAGAGCCTTAAGGAAAGGGAAATGTTTTTCACTCTGCTCCGCAGGAGCATATCTGTGGAAAGTGCAGCAAGCTGCCGGAGAGAAGAGCAGGAGCCGTTGGACTTCTGGTCTGGAAAAGATTGCGAAGCAGGAGAGCCGGCAATACAAGTATCCCCGGCTCCCAGTGCAGAGAGACAGAAGCCTGGCTGCTAAGGAGACGGGAAGGGATGCGTAGGGCAGGGCGCGTGCTCCACTCTTAGGAAGGAATCTGGGCAGAAAGCATGCCTGTCCTGAGCCTCTGGGCCCAAGGAGACAGCAGCTCCTTGGCCAGCTGTCCCTGGGGCAGACATGCGCTAGCCTCCAGGCGCCTACTCTGAACTCGCCGAATCAGCTCTCTGAAATAATGCGGAGTCAGATGCCGTCTTCCTCCATGATGGGGAAGCTCGGAGGAAGCATGGTGTTTAAGGGGAAGGAGTGGGCACAGTCCCCCAAAGCTCCCTAATCTGCGCACGGGCCTAGTGCAGGGATCCTGTCGCCTCCTCTCTCCTGTGGTGAAGGCACTGGCCTAGACCCGGAGTCTGCCTGATAGCCGGAGCAAATGGCAAAGCCTAACCTACCACAGAAGATGGTCATAGGCATAGAGTGCCATGCTAGGCCAAGCACGCTGCTGCAGGGTTGTGACTGTGTCTGCTTAGTTCCGCATAGCAAGGTGAATCCCGGGCGTAACCTCGGAGCCCGGGAAAGCAAGTCCCAAGAGGCACCAGCTCTCCCGCGGCTCTTCTTCGCTGCCGCGCAGAGTGAACACCCAAAGCCTTTCTGAGGAAGCAGCAGCGAAGTGCGGTTCGTGCCAAGCTGAAAACCTCTGCGTAAGCATAGTATTCCCTGGGAAATCAGAGTCGGATCTGAGGGCTGCTGTTGCTGCTTGCTTTAGACTCGTATTCGCAGCACGATGGGAGAAACCCGCATAGAGCGAAAGCCTCTTTGCCCTGGCATCCCCTCTGGGAAAGCACACCATTATTTCGGAAATCAGAGTCCGGTCTGAGTTATGCTCCTGTTTGCGTGAGCTGGTCTCCTCAGCACGGTGTAATAAACCCGCAGGGAGCGAAATCCTCTATGCCTGGGCATCCCCTCTGCCTGAGAGAGAAGCGCCGTTGCGCCTCTGGAAAGAGCATTAAAGAAAAGGGACACGTTTTTCAGGGCGGTCCCAAGGAGTAGTCTGTGGTAGGTGCAGCACGCTGCTCGGGGAGAAGAGCAAGTGCTGTTGGCCATGGTCTCGAAAAGGTGGCGAAGCAGGAGACCGGCCCTGGAAGGCACAGCGCCCGGAGGAAATACAAATGTCACCCACTCCCAGTGCAGAGAGACAGAAGCCTAGCTGCGAAGGAGACAGGAGAGGATGAGTAGGGCAGGGCATGTGCTCCACTCTTGGGAAGGAGTCTGGGCGGAGAGCATGCCTGTCCTTAACTCTGGGCCCAAGGAGACAGCAGTTCCTTGGCCACCCGTCCCTGGGGCAGACATGCGCTAGCCACCAGGCGCCTACTCTGAACTCGCAGAAACAGCTCCCTGAAATAACGGGGAGTCAGATGCCATCTTCCTCCAGGATGTGGAAGCTCGGAGGAGGCACGAGGTTTAAGGGGAAGGAGTGGGCACAGTCCCACAAACTCTCTAATCTGTGAACGGGCCGTGTGTAGGGATCCTGTCGCCTCCTCTCTCCTGTGGTGAAGGCACTGGCCTAGACCCCTAGGTTGCCTGAGAGCCGGAGCAAAAGCCAAAGCCTAACCTACCCCAGGAAATGGTCATAGGCATAGAGTGCCATGCTAGGCCAAGCACGCTGCTGCAGGGTTGTGACTGTGTCTGCTTAGTTCGGCATAGCAAGGTGAATCCCGGGCGTAAACTCGGAGACCGGGAGAGCAAGTCCCAAGAGGCAACAGCTCTCCCGCGGCTCTTCTTCGCTGCCGCGCAGAGTGAACACCCAAAGCCTTTCTGAGGAAGCAGCAGCGAAGTGCGGTTCGTGCAAAGCTGAAAACCTCTGCGTAAGCATAGTATTCCCTGGGAAATCAGAGTCGGATCTGAGAGCTGCTGTTGCTGCTTGCTTTAGCCTAGTATTTGCAGAACGATGGGAGAAACCCGCATGGAGCGAAAGCCTCTTTGCCCTGGCATCCCCTCTGGGAAAGCACAGCATTCTTTGGGAAATCAGAGTCCGGTCTGAGGGATGCTCCTGTTTGCTTGAGCTGGTCTCCTCAGCACGGTGTAATAAACCCATATGGAGCGAAATCCTCTATGCCTGGGCATCCCTGCTGCATGGGAGAGAAGCGCGATTGCACCTGTGGAAAGAGCCTTAAGGAAAGGGAAATGTTTTTCACTCTGCTCCGCAGGAGCATATCTGTGGAAAGTGCAGCAAGCTGCCGGAGAGAAGAGCAGGAGCCGTTGGACTTCTGGTCTGGAAAAGATTGCGAAGCAGGAGAGCCGGCAATACAAGTATCCCCGGCTCCCAGTGCAGAGAGACAGAAGCCTGGCTGCTAAGGAGACGGGAAGGGATGCGTAGGGCAGGGCGCGTGCTCCACTCTTAGGAAGGAATCTGGGCAGAAAGCATGCCTGTCCTGAGCCTCTGGGCCCAAGGAGACAGCAGCTCCTTGGCCAGCTGTCCCTGGGGCAGACATGCGCTAGCCTCCAGGCGCCTACTCTGAACTCGCCGAATCAGCTCTCTGAAATAATGCGGAGTCAGATGCCGTCTTCCTCCATGATGGGGAAGCTCGGAGGAAGCATGGTGTTTAAGGGGAAGGAGTGGGCACAGTCCCCCAAAGCTCCCTAATCTGCGCACGGGCCTAGTGCAGGGATCCTGTCGCCTCCTCTCTCCTGTGGTGAAGGCACTGGCCTAGACCCGGAGTCTGCCTGATAGCCGGAGCAAATGGCAAAGCCTAACCTACCACAGAAGATGGTCATAGGCATAGAGTGCCATGCTAGGCCAAGCACGCTGCTGCAGGGTTGTGACTGTGTCTGCTTAGTTCCGCATAGCAAGGTGAATCCCGGGCGTAACCTCGGAGCCCGGGAAAGCAAGTCCCAAGAGGCACCAGCTCTCCCGCGGCTCTTCTTCGCTGCCGCGCAGAGTGAACACCCAAAGCCTTTCTGAGGAAGCAGCAGCGAAGTGCGGTTCGTGCCAAGCTGAAAACCTCTGCGTAAGCATAGTATTCCCTGGGAAATCAGAGTCGGATCTGAGGGCTGCTGTTGCTGCTTGCTTTAGACTCGTATTCGCAGCACGATGGGAGAAACCCGCATAGAGCGAAAGCCTCTTTGCCCTGGCATCCCCTCTGGGAAAGCACACCATTATTTCGGAAATCAGAGTCCGGTCTGAGTTATGCTCCTGTTTGCGTGAGCTGGTCTCCTCAGCACGGTGTAATAAACCCGCAGGGAGCGAAATCCTCTATGCCTGGGCATCCCCTCTGCCTGAGAGAGAAGCGCCGTTGCGCCTCTGGAAAGAGCATTAAAGAAAAGGGACACGTTTTTCAGGGCGGTCCCAAGGAGTAGTCTGTGGTAGGTGCAGCACGCTGCTCGGGGAGAAGAGCAAGTGCTGTTGGCCATGGTCTCGAAAAGGTGGCGAAGCAGGAGACCGGCCCTGGAAGGCACAGCGCCCGGAGGAAATACAAATGTCACCCACTCCCAGTGCAGAGAGACAGAAGCCTAGCTGCGAAGGAGACAGGAGAGGATGAGTAGGGCAGGGCATGTGCTCCACTCTTGGGAAGGAGTCTGGGCGGAGAGCATGCCTGTCCTTAACTCTGGGCCCAAGGAGACAGCAGTTCCTTGGCCACCCGTCCCTGGGGCAGACATGCGCTAGCCACCAGGCGCCTACTCTGAACTCGCAGAAACAGCTCCCTGAAATAACGGGGAGTCAGATGCCATCTTCCTCCAGGATGTGGAAGCTCGGAGGAGGCACGAGGTTTAAGGGGAAGGAGTGGGCACAGTCCCACAAACTCTCTAATCTGTGCACGGGCCGTGTGTAGGGATCCTGTCGCCTCCTCTCTCCTGTGGTGAAGGCACTGGCCTAGACCCCTAGGTTGCCTGAGAGCCGGAGCAAAAGCCAAAGCCTAACCTACCCCAGGAAATGGTCATAGGCATAGAGTGCCATGCTAGGCCAAGCACGCTGCTGCAGGGTTGTGACTGTGTCTGCTTAGTTCGGCATAGCAAGGTGAATCCCGGGCGTAAACTCGGAGACCGGGAGAGCAAGTCCCAAGAGGCAACAGCTCTCCCGCGGCTCTTCTTCGCTGCCGCGCAGAGTGAACACCCAAAGCCTTTCTGAGGAAGCAGCAGCGAAGTGCGGTTCGTGCCATGTGAAAACCTCTGCGAAAGCATAGCAGTCGTTGGGAAATCAGAGTCGGATCTGAGAGCTGCTGTTGCTGCTTGCTTTAGCCTAGTATTTGCAGAACGATGGGAGAAACCCGCATGGAGCGAAAGCCTCTTTGCCCTGGCATCCCCTCTGGGAAAGCACAGCATTCTTTGGGAAATCAGAGTCCGGTCTGAGGGATGCTCCTGTTTGCTTGAGCTGGTCTCCTCAGCACGGTGTAATAAACCCATATGGAGCGAAATCCTCTATGCCTGGGCATCCCTGCTGCATGGGAGAGAAGCGCGATTGCACCTGTGGAAAGAGCCTTAAGGAAAGGGAAATGTTTTTCACTCTGCTCCGCAGGAGCATATCTGTGGAAAGTGCAGCAAGCTGCCGGAGAGAAGAGCAGGAGCCGTTGGACTTCTGGTCTGGAAAAGATTGCGAAGCAGGAGAGCCGGCAATACAAGTATCCCCGGCTCCCAGTGCAGAGAGACAGAAGCCTGGCTGCTAAGGAGACGGGAAGGGATGCGTAGGGCAGGGCGCGTGCTCCACTCTTAGGAAGGAATCTGGGCAGAAAGCATGCCTGTCCTGAGCCTCTGGGCCCAAGGAGACAGCAGCTCCTTGGCCAGCTGTCCCTGGGGCAGACATGCGCTAGCCTCCAGGCGCCTACTCTGAACTCGCCGAATCAGCTCTCTGAAATAATGCGGAGTCAGATGCCGTCTTCCTCCATGATGGGGAAGCTCGGAGGAAGCATGGTGTTTAAGGGGAAGGAGTGGGCACAGTCCCCCAAAGCTCCCTAATCTGCGCACGGGCCTAGTGCAGGGATCCTGTCGCCTCCTCTCTCCTGTGGTGAAGGCACTGGCCTAGACCCGGAGTCTGCCTGATAGCCGGAGCAAATGGCAAAGCCTAACCTACCACAGAAGATGGTCATAGGCATAGAGTGCCATGCTAGGCCAAGCACGCTGCTGCAGGGTTGTGACTGTGTCTGCTTAGTTCCGCATAGCAAGGTGAATCCCGGGCGTAACCTCGGAGCCCGGGAAAGCAAGTCCCAAGAGGCACCAGCTCTCCCGCGGCTCTTCTTCGCTGCCGCGCAGAGTGAACACCCAAAGCCTTTCTGAGGAAGCAGCAGCGAAGTGCGGTTCGTGCCAAGCTGAAAACCTCTGCGTAAGCATAGTATTCCCTGGGAAATCAGAGTCGGATCTGAGGGCTGCTGTTGCTGCTTGCTTTAGACTCGTATTCGCAGCACGATGGGAGAAACCCGCATAGAGCGAAAGCCTCTTTGCCCTGGCATCCCCTCTGGGAAAGCACACCATTATTTCGGAAATCAGAGTCCGGTCTGAGTTATGCTCCTGTTTGCGTGAGCTGGTCTCCTCAGCACGGTGTAATAAACCCGCAGGGAGCGAAATCCTCTATGCCTGGGCATCCCCTCTGCCTGAGAGAGAAGCGCCGTTGCGCCTCTGGAAAGAGCATTAAAGAAAAGGGACACGTTTTTCAGGGCGGTCCCAAGGAGTAGTCTGTGGTAGGTGCAGCACGCTGCTCGGGGAGAAGAGCAAGTGCTGTTGGCCATGGTCTCGAAAAGGTGGCGAAGCAGGAGACCGGCCCTGGAAGGCACAGCGCCCGGAGGAAATACAAATGTCACCCACTCCCAGTGCAGAGAGACAGAAGCCTAGCTGCGAAGGAGACAGGAGAGGATGAGTAGGGCAGGGCATGTGCTCCACTCTTGGGAAGGAGTCTGGGCGGAGAGCATGCCTGTCCTTAACTCTGGGCCCAAGGAGACAGCAGTTCCTTGGCCACCCGTCCCTGGGGCAGACATGCGCTAGCCACCAGGCGCCTACTCTGAACTCGCAGAAACAGCTCCCTGAAATAACGGGGAGTCAGATGCCATCTTCCTCCAGGATGTGGAAGCTCGGAGGAGGCACGAGGTTTAAGGGGAAGGAGTGGGCACAGTCCCACAAACTCTCTAATCTGTGCACGGGCCGTGTGTAGGGATCCTGTCGCCTCCTCTCTCCTGTGGTGAAGGCACTGGCCTAGACCCCTAGGTTGCCTGAGAGCCGGAGCAAAAGCCAAAGCCTAACCTACCCCAGGAAATGGTCATAGGCATAGAGTGCCATGCTAGGCCAAGCACGCTGCTGCAGGGTTGTGACTGTGTCTGCTTAGTTCGGCATAGCAAGGTGAATCCCGGGCGTAAACTCGGAGACCGGGAGAGCAAGTCCCAAGAGGCAACAGCTCTCCCGCGGCTCTTCTTCCCTCCCGCGCAGAGTGAACACCCAAAGCCTTTCTGAGGAAGCAGCAGCGAAGTGCGGTTCGTGCAAAGCTGAAAACCTCTGCGTAAGCATAGTATTCCCTGGGAAATCAGAGTCGGATCTGAGGGCTGCTGTTGCTGCTTGCTTTAGCCTAGTATTTGCAGAACGATGGGAGAAACCCGCATGGAGCGAAAGCCTCTTTGCCCTGGCATCCCCTCTGGGAAAGCACAGCATTCTTTGGGAAATCAGAGTCCGGTCTGAGGGATGCTCCTGTTTGCTTGAGCTGGTCTCCTCAGCACGGTGTAATAAACCCATATGGAGCGAAATCCTCTATGCCTGGGCATCCCTGCTGCATGGGAGAGAAGCGCGATTGCACCTGTGGAAAGAGCCTTAAGGAAAGGGAAATGTTTTTCACTCTGCTCCGCAGGAGCATATCTGTGGAAAGTGCAGCAAGCTGCCGGAGAGAAGAGCAGGAGCCGTTGGACTTCTGGTCTGGAAAAGATTGCGAAGCAGGAGAGCCGGCAATACAAGTATCCCCGGCTCCCAGTGCAGAGAGACAGAAGCCTGGCTGCTAAGGAGACGGGAAGGGATGCGTAGGGCAGGGCGCGTGCTCCACTCTTAGGAAGGAATCTGGGCAGAAAGCATGCCTGTCCTGAGCCTCTGGGCCCAAGGAGACAGCAGCTCCTTGGCCAGCTGTCCCTGGGGCAGACATGCGCTAGCCTCCAGGCGCCTACTCTGAACTCGCCGAATCAGCTCTCTGAAATAATGCGGAGTCAGATGCCGTCTTCCTCCATGATGGGGAAGCTCGGAGGAAGCATGGTGTTTAAGGGGAAGGAGTGGGCACAGTCCCCCAAAGCTCCCTAATCTGCGCACGGGCCTAGTGCAGGGATCCTGTCGCCTCCTCTCTCCTGTGGTGAAGGCACTGGCCTAGACCCGGAGTCTGCCTGATAGCCGGAGCAAATGGCAAAGCCTAACCTACCACAGAAGATGGTCATAGGCATAGAGTGCCATGCTAGGCCAAGCACGCTGCTGCAGGGTTGTGACTGTGTCTGCTTAGTTCCGCATAGCAAGGTGAATCCCGGGCGTAACCTCGGAGCCCGGGAAAGCAAGTCCCAAGAGGCACCAGCTCTCCCGCGGCTCTTCTTCGCTGCCGCGCAGAGTGAACACCCAAAGCCTTTCTGAGGAAGCAGCAGCGAAGTGCGGTTCGTGCCAAGCTGAAAACCTCTGCGTAAGCATAGTATTCCCTGGGAAATCAGAGTCGGATCTGAGGGCTGCTGTTGCTGCTTGCTTTAGACTCGTATTCGCAGCACGATGGGAGAAACCCGCATAGAGCGAAAGCCTCTTTGCCCTGGCATCCCCTCTGGGAAAGCACACCATTATTTCGGAAATCAGAGTCCGGTCTGAGTTATGCTCCTGTTTGCGTGAGCTGGTCTCCTCAGCACGGTGTAATAAACCCGCAGGGAGCGAAATCCTCTATGCCTGGGCATCCCCTCTGCCTGAGAGAGAAGCGCCGTTGCGCCTCTGGAAAGAGCATTAAAGAAAAGGGACACGTTTTTCAGGGCGGTCCCAAGGAGTAGTCTGTGGTAGGTGCAGCACGCTGCTCGGGGAGAAGAGCAAGTGCTGTTGGCCATGGTCTCGAAAAGGTGGCGAAGCAGGAGACCGGCCCTGGAAGGCACAGCGCCCGGAGGAAATACAAATGTCACCCACTCCCAGTGCAGAGAGACAGAAGCCTAGCTGCGAAGGAGACAGGAGAGGATGAGTAGGGCAGGGCATGTGCTCCACTCTTGGGAAGGAGTCTGGGCGGAGAGCATGCCTGTCCTTAACTCTGGGCCCAAGGAGACAGCAGTTCCTTGGCCACCCGTCCCTGGGGCAGACATGCGCTAGCCACCAGGCGCCTACTCTGAACTCGCAGAAACAGCTCCCTGAAATAACGGGGAGTCAGATGCCATCTTCCTCCAGGATGTGGAAGCTCGGAGGAGGCACGAGGTTTAAGGGGAAGGAGTGGGCACAGTCCCACAAACTCTCTAATCTGTGCACGGGCCGTGTGTAGGGATCCTGTCGCCTCCTCTCTCCTGTGGTGAAGGCACTGGCCTAGACCCCTAGGTTGCCTGAGAGCCGGAGCAAAAGCCAAAGCCTAACCTACCCCAGGAAATGGTCATAGGCATAGAGTGCCATGCTAGGCCAAGCACGCTGCTGCAGGGTTGTGACTGTGTCTGCTTAGTTCGGCATAGCAAGGTGAATCCCGGGCGTAAACTCGGAGACCGGGAGAGCAAGTCCCAAGAGGCAACAGCTCTCCCGCGGCTCTTCTTCCCTCCCGCGCAGAGTGAACACCCAAAGCCTTTCTGAGGAAGCAGCAGCGAAGTGCGGTTCGTGCCATGTGAAAACCTCTGCGAAAGCATAGCAGTCGTTGGGAAATCAGAGTCGGATCTGAGAGCTGCTGTTGCTGCTTGCTTTAGCCTAGTATTTGCAGAACGATGGGAGAAACCCGCATGGAGCGAAAGCCTCTTTGCCCTGGCATCCCCTCTGGGAAAGCACAGCATTCTTTGGGAAATCAGAGTCCGGTCTGAGGGATGCTCCTGTTTGCTTGAGCTGGTCTCCTCAGCACGGTGTAATAAACCCATATGGAGCGAAATCCTCTATGCCTGGGCATCCCTGCTGCATGGGAGAGAAGCGCGATTGCACCTGTGGAAAGAGCCTTAAGGAAAGGGAAATGTTTTTCACTCTGCTCCGCAGGAGCATATCTGTGGAAAGTGCAGCAAGCTGCCGGAGAGAAGAGCAGGAGCCGTTGGACTTCTGGTCTGGAAAAGATTGCGAAGCAGGAGAGCCGGCAATACAAGTATCCCCGGCTCCCAGTGCAGAGAGACAGAAGCCTGGCTGCTAAGGAGACGGGAAGGGATGCGTAGGGCAGGGCGCGTGCTCCACTCTTAGGAAGGAATCTGGGCAGAAAGCATGCCTGTCCTGAGCCTCTGGGCCCAAGGAGACAGCAGCTCCTTGGCCAGCTGTCCCTGGGGCAGACATGCGCTAGCCTCCAGGCGCCTACTCTGAACTCGCCGAATCAGCTCTCTGAAATAATGCGGAGTCAGATGCCGTCTTCCTCCATGATGGGGAAGCTCGGAGGAAGCATGGTGTTTAAGGGGAAGGAGTGGGCACAGTCCCCCAAAGCTCCCTAATCTGCGCACGGGCCTAGTGCAGGGATCCTGTCGCCTCCTCTCTCCTGTGGTGAAGGCACTGGCCTAGACCCGGAGTCTGCCTGATAGCCGGAGCAAATGGCAAAGCCTAACCTACCACAGAAGATGGTCATAGGCATAGAGTGCCATGCTAGGCCAAGCACGCTGCTGCAGGGTTGTGACTGTGTCTGCTTAGTTCCGCATAGCAAGGTGAATCCCGGGCGTAACCTCGGAGCCCGGGAAAGCAAGTCCCAAGAGGCACCAGCTCTCCCGCAGCTCTTCTTCGCTGCCGCGCAGAGTGAACACCCAAAGCCTTTCTGAGGAAGCAGCAGCGAAGTGCGGTTCGTGCCAAGCTGAAAACCTCTGCGTAAGCATAGTATTCCCTGGGAAATCAGAGTCGGATCTGAGGGCTGCTGTTGCTGCTTGCTTTAGACTCGTATTCGCAGCACGATGGGAGAAACCCGCATAGAGCGAAAGCCTCTTTGCCCTGGCATCCCCTCTGGGAAAGCACACCATTATTTCGGAAATCAGAGTCCGGTCTGAGTTATGCTCCTGTTTGCGTGAGCTGGTCTCCTCAGCACGGTGTAATAAACCCGCAGGGAGCGAAATCCTCTATGCCTGGGCATCCCCTCTGCCTGAGAGAGAAGCGCCGTTGCGCCTCTGGAAAGAGCATTAAAGAAAAGGGACACGTTTTTCAGGGCGGTCCCAAGGAGTAGTCTGTGGTAGGTGCAGCACGCTGCTCGGGGAGAAGAGCAAGTGCTGTTGGCCATGGTCTCGAAAAGGTGGCGAAGCAGGAGACCGGCCCTGGAAGGCACAGCGCCCGGAGGAAATACAAATGTCACCCACTCCCAGTGCAGAGAGACAGAAGCCTAGCTGCGAAGGAGACAGGAGAGGATGAGTAGGGCAGGGCATGTGCTCCACTCTTGGGAAGGAGTCTGGGCGGAGAGCATGCCTGTCCTTAACTCTGGGCCCAAGGAGACAGCAGTTCCTTGGCCACCCGTCCCTGGGGCAGACATGCGCTAGCCACCAGGCGCCTACTCTGAACTCGCAGAAACAGCTCCCTGAAATAACGGGGAGTCAGATGCCATCTTCCTCCAGGATGTGGAAGCTCGGAGGAGGCACGAGGTTTAAGGGGAAGGAGTGGGCACAGTCCCACAAACTCTCTAATCTGTGCACGGGCCGTGTGTAGGGATCCTGTCGCCTCCTCTCTCCTGTGGTGAAGGCACTGGCCTAGACCCCTAGGTTGCCTGAGAGCCGGAGCAAAAGCCAAAGCCTAACCTACCCCAGGAAATGGTCATAGGCATAGAGTGCCATGCTAGGCCAAGCACGCTGCTGCAGGGTTGTGACTGTGTCTGCTTAGTTCGGCATAGCAAGGTGAATCCCGGGCGTAAACTCGGAGACCGGGAGAGCAAGTCCCAAGAGGCAACAGCTCTCCCGCGGCTCTTCTTCCCTCCCGCGCAGAGTGAACACCCAAAGCCTTTCTGAGGAAGCAGCAGCGAAGTGCGGTTCGTGCCATGTGAAAACCTCTGCGAAAGCATAGCAGTCGTTGGGAAATCAGAGTCGGATCTGAGAGCTGCTGTTGCTGCTTGCTTTAGCCTAGTATTTGCAGAACGATGGGAGAAACCCGCATGGAGCGAAAGCCTCTTTGCCCTGGCATCCCCTCTGGGAAAGCACAGCATTCTTTGGGAAATCAGAGTCCGGTCTGAGGGATGCTCCTGTTTGCTTGAGCTGGTCTCCTCAGCACGGTGTAATAAACCCATATGGAGCGAAATCCTCTATGCCTGGGCATCCCTGCTGCATGGGAGAGAAGCGCGATTGCACCTGTGGAAAGAGCCTTAAGGAAAGGGAAATGTTTTTCACTCTGCTCCGCAGGAGCATATCTGTGGAAAGTGCAGCAAGCTGCCGGAGAGAAGAGCAGGAGCCGTTGGACTTCTGGTCTGGAAAAGATTGCGAAGCAGGAGAGCCGGCAATACAAGTATCCCCGGCTCCCAGTGCAGAGAGACAGAAGCCTGGCTGCTAAGGAGACGGGAAGGGATGCGTAGGGCAGGGCGCGTGCTCCACTCTTAGGAAGGAATCTGGGCAGAAAGCATGCCTGTCCTGAGCCTCTGGGCCCAAGGAGACAGCAGCTCCTTGGCCAGCTGTCCCTGGGGCAGACATGCGCTAGCCTCCAGGCGCCTACTCTGAACTCGCCGAATCAGCTCTCTGAAATAATGCGGAGTCAGATGCCGTCTTCCTCCATGATGGGGAAGCTCGGAGGAAGCATGGTGTTTAAGGGGAAGGAGTGGGCACAGTCCCCCAAAGCTCCCTAATCTGCGCACGGGCCTAGTGCAGGGATCCTGTCGCCTCCTCTCTCCTGTGGTGAAGGCACTGGCCTAGACCCGGAGTCTGCCTGATAGCCGGAGCAAATGGCAAAGCCTAACCTACCACAGAAGATGGTCATAGGCATAGAGTGCCATGCTAGGCCAAGCACGCTGCTGCAGGGTTGTGACTGTGTCTGCTTAGTTCCGCATAGCAAGGTGAATCCCGGGCGTAACCTCGGAGCCCGGGAAAGCAAGTCCCAAGAGGCACCAGCTCTCCCGCGGCTCTTCTTCGCTGCCGCGCAGAGTGAACACCCAAAGCCTTTCTGAGGAAGCAGCAGCGAAGTGCGGTTCGTGCCAAGCTGAAAACCTCTGCGTAAGCATAGTATTCCCTGGGAAATCAGAGTCGGATCTGAGGGCTGCTGTTGCTGCTTGCTTTAGACTCGTATTCGCAGCACGATGGGAGAAACCCGCATAGAGCGAAAGCCTCTTTGCCCTGGCATCCCCTCTGGGAAAGCACACCATTATTTCGGAAATCAGAGTCCGGTCTGAGTTATGCTCCTGTTTGCGTGAGCTGGTCTCCTCAGCACGGTGTAATAAACCCGCAGGGAGCGAAATCCTCTATGCCTGGGCATCCCCTCTGCCTGAGAGAGAAGCGCCGTTGCGCCTCTGGAAAGAGCATTAAAGAAAAGGGACACGTTTTTCAGGGCGGTCCCAAGGAGTAGTCTGTGGTAGGTGCAGCACGCTGCTCGGGGAGAAGAGCAAGTGCTGTTGGCCATGGTCTCGAAAAGGTGGCGAAGCAGGAGACCGGCCCTGGAAGGCACAGCGCCCGGAGGAAATACAAATGTCACCCACTCCCAGTGCAGAGAGACAGAAGCCTAGCTGCGAAGGAGACAGGAGAGGATGAGTAGGGCAGGGCATGTGCTCCACTCTTGGGAAGGAGTCTGGGCGGAGAGCATGCCTGTCCTTAACTCTGGGCCCAAGGAGACAGCAGTTCCTTGGCCACCCGTCCCTGGGGCAGACATGCGCTAGCCACCAGGCGCCTACTCTGAACTCGCAGAAACAGCTCCCTGAAATAACGGGGAGTCAGATGCCATCTTCCTCCAGGATGTGGAAGCTCGGAGGAGGCACGAGGTTTAAGGGGAAGGAGTGGGCACAGTCCCACAAACTCTCTAATCTGTGCACGGGCCGTGTGTAGGGATCCTGTCGCCTCCTCTCTCCTGTGGTGAAGGCACTGGCCTAGACCCCTAGGTTGCCTGAGAGCCGGAGCAAAAGCCAAAGCCTAACCTACCCCAGGAAATGGTCATAGGCATAGAGTGCCATGCTAGGCCAAGCACGCTGCTGCAGGGTTGTGACTGTGTCTGCTTAGTTCGGCATAGCAAGGTGAATCCCGGGCGTAAACTCGGAGACCGGGAGAGCAAGTCCCAAGAGGCAACAGCTCTCCCGCGGCTCTTCTTCCCTCCCGCGCAGAGTGAACACCCAAAGCCTTTCTGAGGAAGCAGCAGCGAAGTGCGGTTCGTGCCATGTGAAAACCTCTGCGAAAGCATAGCAGTCGCTGGGAAATCAGAGTCGGATCTGAGAGCTGCTGTTGCTGCTTGCTTTAGCCTAGTATTTGCAGAACGATGGGAGAAACCCGCATGGAGCGAAAGCCTCTTTGCCCTGGCATCCCCTCTGGGAAAGCACAGCATTCTTTGGGAAATCAGAGTCCGGTCTGAGGGATGCTCCTGTTTGCTTGAGCTGGTCTCCTCAGCACGGTGTAATAAACCCATATGGAGCGAAATCCTCTATGCCTGGGCATCCCTGCTGCATGGGAGAGAAGCGCGATTGCACCTGTGGAAAGAGCCTTAAGGAAAGGGAAATGTTTTTCACTCTGCTCCGCAGGAGCATATCTGTGGAAAGTGCAGCAAGCTGCCGGAGAGAAGAGCAGGAGCCGTTGGACTTCTGGTCTGGAAAAGATTGCGAAGCAGGAGAGCCGGCAATACAAGTATCCCCGGCTCCCAGTGCAGAGAGACAGAAGCCTGGCTGCTAAGGAGACGGGAAGGGATGCGTAGGGCAGGGCGCGTGCTCCACTCTTAGGAAGGAATCTGGGCAGAAAGCATGCCTGTCCTGAGCCTCTGGGCCCAAGGAGACAGCAGCTCCTTGGCCAGCTGTCCCTGGGGCAGACATGCGCTAGCCTCCAGGCGCCTACTCTGAACTCGCCGAATCAGCTCTCTGAAATAATGCGGAGTCAGATGCCGTCTTCCTCCATGATGGGGAAGCTCGGAGGAAGCATGGTGTTTAAGGGGAAGGAGTGGGCACAGTCCCCCAAAGCTCCCTAATCTGCGCACGGGCCTAGTGCAGGGATCCTGTCGCCTCCTCTCTCCTGTGGTGAAGGCACTGGCCTAGACCCGGAGTCTGCCTGATAGCCGGAGCAAATGGCAAAGCCTAACCTACCACAGAAGATGGTCATAGGCATAGAGTGCCATGCTAGGCCAAGCACGCTGCTGCAGGGTTGTGACTGTGTCTGCTTAGTTCCGCATAGCAAGGTGAATCCCGGGCGTAACCTCGGAGCCCGGGAAAGCAAGTCCCAAGAGGCACCAGCTCTCCCGCGGCTCTTCTTCGCTGCCGCGCAGAGTGAACACCCAAAGCCTTTCTGAGGAAGCAGCAGCGAAGTGCGGTTCGTGCCAAGCTGAAAACCTCTGCGTAAGCATAGTATTCCCTGGGAAATCAGAGTCGGATCTGAGGGCTGCTGTTGCTGCTTGCTTTAGACTCGTATTCGCAGCACGATGGGAGAAACCCGCATAGAGCGAAAGCCTCTTTGCCCTGGCATCCCCTCTGGGAAAGCACACCATTATTTCGGAAATCAGAGTCCGGTCTGAGTTATGCTCCTGTTTGCGTGAGCTGGTCTCCTCAGCACGGTGTAATAAACCCGCAGGGAGCGAAATCCTCTATGCCTGGGCATCCCCTCTGCCTGAGAGAGAAGCGCCGTTGCGCCTCTGGAAAGAGCATTAAAGAAAAGGGACACGTTTTTCAGGGCGGTCCCAAGGAGTAGTCTGTGGTAGGTGCAGCACGCTGCTCGGGGAGAAGAGCAAGTGCTGTTGGCCATGGTCTCGAAAAGGTGGCGAAGCAGGAGACCGGCCCTGGAAGGCACAGCGCCCGGAGGAAATACAAATGTCACCCACTCCCAGTGCAGAGAGACAGAAGCCTAGCTGCGAAGGAGACAGGAGAGGATGAGTAGGGCAGGGCATGTGCTCCACTCTTGGGAAGGAGTCTGGGCGGAGAGCATGCCTGTCCTTAACTCTGGGCCCAAGGAGACAGCAGTTCCTTGGCCACCCGTCCCTGGGGCAGACATGCGCTAGCCACCAGGCGCCTACTCTGAACTCGCAGAAACAGCTCCCTGAAATAACGGGGAGTCAGATGCCATCTTCCTCCAGGATGTGGAAGCTCGGAGGAGGCACGAGGTTTAAGGGGAAGGAGTGGGCACAGTCCCACAAACTCTCTAATCTGTGCACGGGCCGTGTGTAGGGATCCTGTCGCCTCCTCTCTCCTGTGGTGAAGGCACTGGCCTAGACCCCTAGGTTGCCTGAGAGCCGGAGCAAAAGCCAAAGCCTAACCTACCCCAGGAAATGGTCATAGGCATAGAGTGCCATGCTAGGCCAAGCACGCTGCTGCAGGGTTGTGACTGTGTCTGCTTAGTTCGGCATAGCAAGGTGAATCCCGGGCGTAAACTCGGAGACCGGGAGAGCAAGTCCCAAGAGGCAACAGCTCTCCCGCGGCTCTTCTTCCCTCCCGCGCAGAGTGAACACCCAAAGCCTTTCTGAGGAAGCAGCAGCGAAGTGCGGTTCGTGCAAAGCTGAAAACCTCTGCGTAAGCATAGTATTCCCTGGGAAATCAGAGTCGGATCTGAGGGCTGCTGTTGCTGCTTGCTTTAGCCTAGTATTTGCAGAACGATGGGAGAAACCCGCATGGAGCGAAAGCCTCTTTGCCCTGGCATCCCCTCTGGGAAAGCACAGCATTCTTTGGGAAATCAGAGTCCGGTCTGAGGGATGCTCCTGTTTGCTTGAGCTGGTCTCCTCAGCACGGTGTAATAAACCCATATGGAGCGAAATCCTCTATGCCTGGGCATCCCTGCTGCATGGGAGAGAAGCGCGATTGCACCTGTGGAAAGAGCCTTAAGGAAAGGGAAATGTTTTTCACTCTGCTCCGCAGGAGCATATCTGTGGAAAGTGCAGCAAGCTGCCGGAGAGAAGAGCAGGAGCCGTTGGACTTCTGGTCTGGAAAAGATTGCGAAGCAGGAGAGCCGGCAATACAAGTATCCCCGGCTCCCAGTGCAGAGAGACAGAAGCCTGGCTGCTAAGGAGACGGGAAGGGATGCGTAGGGCAGGGCGCGTGCTCCACTCTTAGGAAGGAATCTGGGCAGAAAGCATGCCTGTCCTGAGCCTCTGGGCCCAAGGAGACAGCAGCTCCTTGGCCAGCTGTCCCTGGGGCAGACATGCGCTAGCCTCCAGGCGCCTACTCTGAACTCGCCGAATCAGCTCTCTGAAATAATGCGGAGTCAGATGCCGTCTTCCTCCATGATGGGGAAGCTCGGAGGAAGCATGGTGTTTAAGGGGAAGGAGTGGGCACAGTCCCCCAAAGCTCCCTAATCTGCGCACGGGCCTAGTGCAGGGATCCTGTCGCCTCCTCTCTCCTGTGGTGAAGGCACTGGCCTAGACCCGGAGTCTGCCTGATAGCCGGAGCAAATGGCAAAGCCTAACCTACCACAGAAGATGGTCATAGGCATAGAGTGCCATGCTAGGCCAAGCACGCTGCTGCAGGGTTGTGACTGTGTCTGCTTAGTTCCGCATAGCAAGGTGAATCCCGGGCGTAACCTCGGAGCCCGGGAAAGCAAGTCCCAAGAGGCACCAGCTCTCCCGCGGCTCTTCTTCGCTGCCGCGCAGAGTGAACACCCAAAGCCTTTCTGAGGAAGCAGCAGCGAAGTGCGGTTCGTGCCAAGCTGAAAACCTCTGCGTAAGCATAGTATTCCCTGGGAAATCAGAGTCGGATCTGAGGGCTGCTGTTGCTGCTTGCTTTAGACTCGTATTCGCAGCACGATGGGAGAAACCCGCATAGAGCGAAAGCCTCTTTGCCCTGGCATCCCCTCTGGGAAAGCACACCATTATTTCGGAAATCAGAGTCCGGTCTGAGTTATGCTCCTGTTTGCGTGAGCTGGTCTCCTCAGCACGGTGTAATAAACCCGCAGGGAGCGAAATCCTCTATGCCTGGGCATCCCCTCTGCCTGAGAGAGAAGCGCCGTTGCGCCTCTGGAAAGAGCATTAAAGAAAAGGGACACGTTTTTCAGGGCGGTCCCAAGGAGTAGTCTGTGGTAGGTGCAGCACGCTGCTCGGGGAGAAGAGCAAGTGCTGTTGGCCATGGTCTCGAAAAGGTGGCGAAGCAGGAGACCGGCCCTGGAAGGCACAGCGCCCGGAGGAAATACAAATGTCACCCACTCCCAGTGCAGAGAGACAGAAGCCTAGCTGCGAAGGAGACAGGAGAGGATGAGTAGGGCAGGGCATGTGCTCCACTCTTGGGAAGGAGTCTGGGCGGAGAGCATGCCTGTCCTTAACTCTGGGCCCAAGGAGACAGCAGTTCCTTGGCCACCCGTCCCTGGGGCAGACATGCGCTAGCCACCAGGCGCCTACTCTGAACTCGCAGAAACAGCTCCCTGAAATAACGGGGAGTCAGATGCCATCTTCCTCCAGGATGTGGAAGCTCGGAGGAGGCACGAGGTTTAAGGGGAAGGAGTGGGCACAGTCCCACAAACTCTCTAATCTGTGCACGGGCCGTGTGTAGGGATCCTGTCGCCTCCTCTCTCCTGTGGTGAAGGCACTGGCCTAGACCCCTAGGTTGCCTGAGAGCCGGAGCAAAAGCCAAAGCCTAACCTACCCCAGGAAATGGTCATAGGCATAGAGTGCCATGCTAGGCCAAGCACGCTGCTGCAGGGTTGTGACTGTGTCTGCTTAGTTCGGCATAGCAAGGTGAATCCCGGGCGTAAACTCGGAGACCGGGAGAGCAAGTCCCAAGAGGCAACAGCTCTCCCGCGGCTCTTCTTCCCTCCCGCGCAGAGTGAACACCCAAAGCCTTTCTGAGGAAGCAGCAGCGAAGTGCGGTTCGTGCCATGTGAAAACCTCTGCGAAAGCATAGCAGTCGTTGGGAAATCAGAGTCGGATCTGAGAGCTGCTGTTGCTGCTTGCTTTAGCCTAGTATTTGCAGAACGATGGGAGAAACCCGCATGGAGCGAAAGCCTCTTTGCCCTGGCATCCCCTCTGGGAAAGCACAGCATTCTTTGGGAAATCAGAGTCCGGTCTGAGGGATGCTCCTGTTTGCTTGAGCTGGTCTCCTCAGCACGGTGTAATAAACCCATATGGAGCGAAATCCTCTATGCCTGGGCATCCCTGCTGCATGGGAGAGAAGCGCGATTGCACCTGTGGAAAGAGCCTTAAGGAAAGGGAAATGTTTTTCACTCTGCTCCGCAGGAGCATATCTGTGGAAAGTGCAGCAAGCTGCCGGAGAGAAGAGCAGGAGCCGTTGGACTTCTGGTCTGGAAAAGATTGCGAAGCAGGAGAGCCGGCAATACAAGTATCCCCGGCTCCCAGTGCAGAGAGACAGAAGCCTGGCTGCTAAGGAGACGGGAAGGGATGCGTAGGGCAGGGCGCGTGCTCCACTCTTAGGAAGGAATCTGGGCAGAAAGCATGCCTGTCCTGAGCCTCTGGGCCCAAGGAGACAGCAGCTCCTTGGCCAGCTGTCCCTGGGGCAGACATGCGCTAGCCTCCAGGCGCCTACTCTGAACTCGCCGAATCAGCTCTCTGAAATAATGCGGAGTCAGATGCCGTCTTCCTCCATGATGGGGAAGCTCGGAGGAAGCATGGTGTTTAAGGGGAAGGAGTGGGCACAGTCCCCCAAAGCTCCCTAATCTGCGCACGGGCCTAGTGCAGGGATCCTGTCGCCTCCTCTCTCCTGTGGTGAAGGCACTGGCCTAGACCCGGAGTCTGCCTGATAGCCGGAGCAAATGGCAAAGCCTAACCTACCACAGAAGATGGTCATAGGCATAGAGTGCCATGCTAGGCCAAGCACGCTGCTGCAGGGTTGTGACTGTGTCTGCTTAGTTCCGCATAGCAAGGTGAATCCCGGGCGTAACCTCGGAGCCCGGGAAAGCAAGTCCCAAGAGGCACCAGCTCTCCCGCGGCTCTTCTTCGCTGCCGCGCAGAGTGAACACCCAAAGCCTTTCTGAGGAAGCAGCAGCGAAGTGCGGTTCGTGCCAAGCTGAAAACCTCTGCGTAAGCATAGTATTCCCTGGGAAATCAGAGTCGGATCTGAGGGCTGCTGTTGCTGCTTGCTTTAGACTCGTATTCGCAGCACGATGGGAGAAACCCGCATAGAGCGAAAGCCTCTTTGCCCTGGCATCCCCTCTGGGAAAGCACACCATTATTTCGGAAATCAGAGTCCGGTCTGAGTTATGCTCCTGTTTGCGTGAGCTGGTCTCCTCAGCACGGTGTAATAAACCCGCAGGGAGCGAAATCCTCTATGCCTGGGCATCCCCTCTGCCTGAGAGAGAAGCGCCGTTGCGCCTCTGGAAAGAGCATTAAAGAAAAGGGACACGTTTTTCAGGGCGGTCCCAAGGAGTAGTCTGTGGTAGGTGCAGCACGCTGCTCGGGGAGAAGAGCAAGTGCTGTTGGCCATGGTCTCGAAAAGGTGGCGAAGCAGGAGACCGGCCCTGGAAGGCACAGCGCCCGGAGGAAATACAAATGTCACCCACTCCCAGTGCAGAGAGACAGAAGCCTAGCTGCGAAGGAGACAGGAGAGGATGAGTAGGGCAGGGCATGTGCTCCACTCTTGGGAAGGAGTCTGGGCGGAGAGCATGCCTGTCCTTAACTCTGGGCCCAAGGAGACAGCAGTTCCTTGGCCACCCGTCCCTGGGGCAGACATGCGCTAGCCACCAGGCGCCTACTCTGAACTCGCAGAAACAGCTCCCTGAAATAACGGGGAGTCAGATGCCATCTTCCTCCAGGATGTGGAAGCTCGGAGGAGGCACGAGGTTTAAGGGGAAGGAGTGGGCACAGTCCCACAAACTCTCTAATCTGTGCACGGGCCGTGTGTAGGGATCCTGTCGCCTCCTCTCTCCTGTGGTGAAGGCACTGGCCTAGACCCCTAGGTTGCCTGAGAGCCGGAGCAAAAGCCAAAGCCTAACCTACCCCAGGAAATGGTCATAGGCATAGAGTGCCATGCTAGGCCAAGCACGCTGCTGCAGGGTTGTGACTGTGTCTGCTTAGTTCGGCATAGCAAGGTGAATCCCGGGCGTAAACTCGGAGACCGGGAGAGCAAGTCCCAAGAGGCAACAGCTCTCCCGCGGCTCTTCTTCCCTCCCGCGCAGAGTGAACACCCAAAGCCTTTCTGAGGAAGCAGCAGCGAAGTGCGGTTCGTGCCATGTGAAAACCTCTGCGAAAGCATAGCAGTCGCTGGGAAATCAGAGTCGGATCTGAGAGCTGCTGTTGCTGCTTGCTTTAGCCTAGTATTTGCAGAACGATGGGAGAAACCCGCATGGAGCGAAAGCCTCTTTGCCCTGGCATCCCCTCTGGGAAAGCACAGCATTCTTTGGGAAATCAGAGTCCGGTCTGAGGGATGCTCCTGTTTGCTTGAGCTGGTCTCCTCAGCACGGTGTAATAAACCCATATGGAGCGAAATCCTCTATGCCTGGGCATCCCTGCTGCATGGGAGAGAAGCGCGATTGCACCTGTGGAAAGAGCCTTAAGGAAAGGGAAATGTTTTTCACTCTGCTCCGCAGGAGCATATCTGTGGAAAGTGCAGCAAGCTGCCGGAGAGAAGAGCAGGAGCCGTTGGACTTCTGGTCTGGAAAAGATTGCGAAGCAGGAGAGCCGGCAATACAAGTATCCCCGGCTCCCAGTGCAGAGAGACAGAAGCCTGGCTGCTAAGGAGACGGGAAGGGATGCGTAGGGCAGGGCGCGTGCTCCACTCTTAGGAAGGAATCTGGGCAGAAAGCATGCCTGTCCTGAGCCTCTGGGCCCAAGGAGACAGCAGCTCCTTGGCCAGCTGTCCCTGGGGCAGACATGCGCTAGCCTCCAGGCGCCTACTCTGAACTCGCCGAATCAGCTCTCTGAAATAATGCGGAGTCAGATGCCGTCTTCCTCCATGATGGGGAAGCTCGGAGGAAGCATGGTGTTTAAGGGGAAGGAGTGGGCACAGTCCCCCAAAGCTCCCTAATCTGCGCACGGGCCTAGTGCAGGGATCCTGTCGCCTCCTCTCTCCTGTGGTGAAGGCACTGGCCTAGACCCGGAGTCTGCCTGATAGCCGGAGCAAATGGCAAAGCCTAACCTACCACAGAAGATGGTCATAGGCATAGAGTGCCATGCTAGGCCAAGCACGCTGCTGCAGGGTTGTGACTGTGTCTGCTTAGTTCCGCATAGCAAGGTGAATCCCGGGCGTAACCTCGGAGCCCGGGAAAGCAAGTCCCAAGAGGCACCAGCTCTCCCGCGGCTCTTCTTCGCTGCCGCGCAGAGTGAACACCCAAAGCCTTTCTGAGGAAGCAGCAGCGAAGTGCGGTTCGTGCCAAGCTGAAAACCTCTGCGTAAGCATAGTATTCCCTGGGAAATCAGAGTCGGATCTGAGGGCTGCTGTTGCTGCTTGCTTTAGACTCGTATTCGCAGCACGATGGGAGAAACCCGCATAGAGCGAAAGCCTCTTTGCCCTGGCATCCCCTCTGGGAAAGCACACCATTATTTCGGAAATCAGAGTCCGGTCTGAGTTATGCTCCTGTTTGCGTGAGCTGGTCTCCTCAGCACGGTGTAATAAACCCGCAGGGAGCGAAATCCTCTATGCCTGGGCATCCCCTCTGCCTGAGAGAGAAGCGCCGTTGCGCCTCTGGAAAGAGCATTAAAGAAAAGGGACACGTTTTTCAGGGCGGTCCCAAGGAGTAGTCTGTGGTAGGTGCAGCACGCTGCTCGGGGAGAAGAGCAAGTGCTGTTGGCCATGGTCTCGAAAAGGTGGCGAAGCAGGAGACCGGCCCTGGAAGGCACAGCGCCCGGAGGAAATACAAATGTCACCCACTCCCAGTGCAGAGAGACAGAAGCCTAGCTGCGAAGGAGACAGGAGAGGATGAGTAGGGCAGGGCATGTGCTCCACTCTTGGGAAGGAGTCTGGGCGGAGAGCATGCCTGTCCTTAACTCTGGGCCCAAGGAGACAGCAGTTCCTTGGCCACCCGTCCCTGGGGCAGACATGCGCTAGCCACCAGGCGCCTACTCTGAACTCGCAGAAACAGCTCCCTGAAATAACGGGGAGTCAGATGCCATCTTCCTCCAGGATGTGGAAGCTCGGAGGAGGCACGAGGTTTAAGGGGAAGGAGTGGGCACAGTCCCACAAACTCTCTAATCTGTGCACGGGCCGTGTGTAGGGATCCTGTCGCCTCCTCTCTCCTGTGGTGAAGGCACTGGCCTAGACCCCTAGGTTGCCTGAGAGCCGGAGCAAAAGCCAAAGCCTAACCTACCCCAGGAAATGGTCATAGGCATAGAGTGCCATGCTAGGCCAAGCACGCTGCTGCAGGGTTGTGACTGTGTCTGCTTAGTTCGGCATAGCAAGGTGAATCCCGGGCGTAAACTCGGAGACCGGGAGAGCAAGTCCCAAGAGGCAACAGCTCTCCCGCGGCTCTTCTTCCCTCCCGCGCAGAGTGAACACCCAAAGCCTTTCTGAGGAAGCAGCAGCGAAGTGCGGTTCGTGCAAAGCTGAAAACCTCTGCGTAAGCATAGTATTCCCTGGGAAATCAGAGTCGGATCTGAGGGCTGCTGTTGCTGCTTGCTTTAGCCTAGTATTTGCAGAACGATGGGAGAAACCCGCATGGAGCGAAAGCCTCTTTGCCCTGGCATCCCCTCTGGGAAAGCACAGCATTCTTTGGGAAATCAGAGTCCGGTCTGAGGGATGCTCCTGTTTGCTTGAGCTGGTCTCCTCAGCACGGTGTAATAAACCCATATGGAGCGAAATCCTCTATGCCTGGGCATCCCTGCTGCATGGGAGAGAAGCGCGATTGCACCTGTGGAAAGAGCCTTAAGGAAAGGGAAATGTTTTTCACTCTGCTCCGCAGGAGCATATCTGTGGAAAGTGCAGCAAGCTGCCGGAGAGAAGAGCAGGAGCCGTTGGACTTCTGGTCTGGAAAAGATTGCGAAGCAGGAGAGCCGGCAATACAAGTATCCCCGGCTCCCAGTGCAGAGAGACAGAAGCCTGGCTGCTAAGGAGACGGGAAGGGATGCGTAGGGCAGGGCGCGTGCTCCACTCTTAGGAAGGAATCTGGGCAGAAAGCATGCCTGTCCTGAGCCTCTGGGCCCAAGGAGACAGCAGCTCCTTGGCCAGCTGTCCCTGGGGCAGACATGCGCTAGCCTCCAGGCGCCTACTCTGAACTCGCCGAATCAGCTCTCTGAAATAATGCGGAGTCAGATGCCGTCTTCCTCCATGATGGGGAAGCTCGGAGGAAGCATGGTGTTTAAGGGGAAGGAGTGGGCACAGTCCCCCAAAGCTCCCTAATCTGCGCACGGGCCTAGTGCAGGGATCCTGTCGCCTCCTCTCTCCTGTGGTGAAGGCACTGGCCTAGACCCGGAGTCTGCCTGATAGCCGGAGCAAATGGCAAAGCCTAACCTACCACAGAAGATGGTCATAGGCATAGAGTGCCATGCTAGGCCAAGCACGCTGCTGCAGGGTTGTGACTGTGTCTGCTTAGTTCCGCATAGCAAGGTGAATCCCGGGCGTAACCTCGGAGCCCGGGAAAGCAAGTCCCAAGAGGCACCAGCTCTCCCGCGGCTCTTCTTCGCTGCCGCGCAGAGTGAACACCCAAAGCCTTTCTGAGGAAGCAGCAGCGAAGTGCGGTTCGTGCCAAGCTGAAAACCTCTGCGTAAGCATAGTATTCCCTGGGAAATCAGAGTCGGATCTGAGGGCTGCTGTTGCTGCTTGCTTTAGACTCGTATTCGCAGCACGATGGGAGAAACCCGCATAGAGCGAAAGCCTCTTTGCCCTGGCATCCCCTCTGGGAAAGCACACCATTATTTCGGAAATCAGAGTCCGGTCTGAGTTATGCTCCTGTTTGCGTGAGCTGGTCTCCTCAGCACGGTGTAATAAACCCGCAGGGAGCGAAATCCTCTATGCCTGGGCATCCCCTCTGCCTGAGAGAGAAGCGCCGTTGCGCCTCTGGAAAGAGCATTAAAGAAAAGGGACACGTTTTTCAGGGCGGTCCCAAGGAGTAGTCTGTGGTAGGTGCAGCACGCTGCTCGGGGAGAAGAGCAAGTGCTGTTGGCCATGGTCTCGAAAAGGTGGCGAAGCAGGAGACCGGCCCTGGAAGGCACAGCGCCCGGAGGAAATACAAATGTCACCCACTCCCAGTGCAGAGAGACAGAAGCCTAGCTGCGAAGGAGACAGGAGAGGATGAGTAGGGCAGGGCATGTGCTCCACTCTTGGGAAGGAGTCTGGGCGGAGAGCATGCCTGTCCTTAACTCTGGGCCCAAGGAGACAGCAGTTCCTTGGCCACCCGTCCCTGGGGCAGACATGCGCTAGCCACCAGGCGCCTACTCTGAACTCGCAGAAACAGCTCCCTGAAATAACGGGGAGTCAGATGCCATCTTCCTCCAGGATGTGGAAGCTCGGAGGAGGCACGAGGTTTAAGGGGAAGGAGTGGGCACAGTCCCACAAACTCTCTAATCTGTGCACGGGCCGTGTGTAGGGATCCTGTCGCCTCCTCTCTCCTGTGGTGAAGGCACTGGCCTAGACCCCTAGGTTGCCTGAGAGCCGGAGCAAAAGCCAAAGCCTAACCTACCCCAGGAAATGGTCATAGGCATAGAGTGCCATGCTAGGCCAAGCACGCTGCTGCAGGGTTGTGACTGTGTCTGCTTAGTTCGGCATAGCAAGGTGAATCCCGGGCGTAAACTCGGAGACCGGGAGAGCAAGTCCCAAGAGGCAACAGCTCTCCCGCGGCTCTTCTTCCCTCCCGCGCAGAGTGAACACCCAAAGCCTTTCTGAGGAAGCAGCAGCGAAGTGCGGTTCGTGCCATGTGAAAACCTCTGCGAAAGCATAGCAGTCGTTGGGAAATCAGAGTCGGATCTGAGAGCTGCTGTTGCTGCTTGCTTTAGCCTAGTATTTGCAGAACGATGGGAGAAACCCGCATGGAGCGAAAGCCTCTTTGCCCTGGCATCCCCTCTGGGAAAGCACAGCATTCTTTGGGAAATCAGAGTCCGGTCTGAGGGATGCTCCTGTTTGCTTGAGCTGGTCTCCTCAGCACGGTGTAATAAACCCATATGGAGCGAAATCCTCTATGCCTGGGCATCCCTGCTGCATGGGAGAGAAGCGCGATTGCACCTGTGGAAAGAGCCTTAAGGAAAGGGAAATGTTTTTCACTCTGCTCCGCAGGAGCATATCTGTGGAAAGTGCAGCAAGCTGCCGGAGAGAAGAGCAGGAGCCGTTGGACTTCTGGTCTGGAAAAGATTGCGAAGCAGGAGAGCCGGCAATACAAGTATCCCCGGCTCCCAGTGCAGAGAGACAGAAGCCTGGCTGCTAAGGAGACGGGAAGGGATGCGTAGGGCAGGGCGCGTGCTCCACTCTTAGGAAGGAATCTGGGCAGAAAGCATGCCTGTCCTGAGCCTCTGGGCCCAAGGAGACAGCAGCTCCTTGGCCAGCTGTCCCTGGGGCAGACATGCGCTAGCCTCCAGGCGCCTACTCTGAACTCGCCGAATCAGCTCTCTGAAATAATGCGGAGTCAGATGCCGTCTTCCTCCATGATGGGGAAGCTCGGAGGAAGCATGGTGTTTAAGGGGAAGGAGTGGGCACAGTCCCCCAAAGCTCCCTAATCTGCGCACGGGCCTAGTGCAGGGATCCTGTCGCCTCCTCTCTCCTGTGGTGAAGGCACTGGCCTAGACCCGGAGTCTGCCTGATAGCCGGAGCAAATGGCAAAGCCTAACCTACCACAGAAGATGGTCATAGGCATAGAGTGCCATGCTAGGCCAAGCACGCTGCTGCAGGGTTGTGACTGTGTCTGCTTAGTTCCGCATAGCAAGGTGAATCCCGGGCGTAACCTCGGAGCCCGGGAAAGCAAGTCCCAAGAGGCACCAGCTCTCCCGCGGCTCTTCTTCGCTGCCGCGCAGAGTGAACACCCAAAGCCTTTCTGAGGAAGCAGCAGCGAAGTGCGGTTCGTGCCAAGCTGAAAACCTCTGCGTAAGCATAGTATTCCCTGGGAAATCAGAGTCGGATCTGAGGGCTGCTGTTGCTGCTTGCTTTAGACTCGTATTCGCAGCACGATGGGAGAAACCCGCATAGAGCGAAAGCCTCTTTGCCCTGGCATCCCCTCTGGGAAAGCACACCATTATTTCGGAAATCAGAGTCCGGTCTGAGTTATGCTCCTGTTTGCGTGAGCTGGTCTCCTCAGCACGGTGTAATAAACCCGCAGGGAGCGAAATCCTCTATGCCTGGGCATCCCCTCTGCCTGAGAGAGAAGCGCCGTTGCGCCTCTGGAAAGAGCATTAAAGAAAAGGGACACGTTTTTCAGGGCGGTCCCAAGGAGTAGTCTGTGGTAGGTGCAGCACGCTGCTCGGGGAGAAGAGCAAGTGCTGTTGGCCATGGTCTCGAAAAGGTGGCGAAGCAGGAGACCGGCCCTGGAAGGCACAGCGCCCGGAGGAAATACAAATGTCACCCACTCCCAGTGCAGAGAGACAGAAGCCTAGCTGCGAAGGAGACAGGAGAGGATGAGTAGGGCAGGGCATGTGCTCCACTCTTGGGAAGGAGTCTGGGCGGAGAGCATGCCTGTCCTTAACTCTGGGCCCAAGGAGACAGCAGTTCCTTGGCCACCCGTCCCTGGGGCAGACATGCGCTAGCCACCAGGCGCCTACTCTGAACTCGCAGAAACAGCTCCCTGAAATAACGGGGAGTCAGATGCCATCTTCCTCCAGGATGTGGAAGCTCGGAGGAGGCACGAGGTTTAAGGGGAAGGAGTGGGCACAGTCCCACAAACTCTCTAATCTGTGCACGGGCCGTGTGTAGGGATCCTGTCGCCTCCTCTCTCCTGTGGTGAAGGCACTGGCCTAGACCCCTAGGTTGCCTGAGAGCCGGAGCAAAAGCCAAAGCCTAACCTACCCCAGGAAATGGTCATAGGCATAGAGTGCCATGCTAGGCCAAGCACGCTGCTGCAGGGTTGTGACTGTGTCTGCTTAGTTCGGCATAGCAAGGTGAATCCCGGGCGTAAACTCGGAGACCGGGAGAGCAAGTCCCAAGAGGCAACAGCTCTCCCGCGGCTCTTCTTCCCTCCCGCGCAGAGTGAACACCCAAAGCCTTTCTGAGGAAGCAGCAGCGAAGTGCGGTTCGTGCCATGTGAAAACCTCTGCGAAAGCATAGCAGTCGTTGGGAAATCAGAGTCGGATCTGAGAGCTGCTGTTGCTGCTTGCTTTAGCCTAGTATTTGCAGAACGATGGGAGAAACCCGCATGGAGCGAAAGCCTCTTTGCCCTGGCATCCCCTCTGGGAAAGCACAGCATTCTTTGGGAAATCAGAGTCCGGTCTGAGGGATGCTCCTGTTTGCTTGAGCTGGTCTCCTCAGCACGGTGTAATAAACCCATATGGAGCGAAATCCTCTATGCCTGGGCATCCCTGCTGCATGGGAGAGAAGCGCGATTGCACCTGTGGAAAGAGCCTTAAGGAAAGGGAAATGTTTTTCACTCTGCTCCGCAGGAGCATATCTGTGGAAAGTGCAGCAAGCTGCCGGAGAGAAGAGCAGGAGCCGTTGGACTTCTGGTCTGGAAAAGATTGCGAAGCAGGAGAGCCGGCAATACAAGTATCCCCGGCTCCCAGTGCAGAGAGACAGAAGCCTGGCTGCTAAGGAGACGAGAAGGGATGCGTAGGGCAGGGCGCGTGCTCCACTCTTAGGAAGGAATCTGGGCAGAAAGCATGCCTGTCCTGAGCCTCTGGGCCCAAGGAGACAGCAGCTCCTTGGCCAGCTGTCCCTGGGGCAGACATGCGCTAGCCTCCAGGCGCCTACTCTGAACTCGCCGAATCAGCTCTCTGAAATAATGCGGAGTCAGATGCCGTCTTCCTCCATGATGGGGAAGCTCGGAGGAAGCATGGTGTTTAAGGGGAAGGAGTGGGCACAGTCCCCCAAAGCTCCCTAATCTGCGCACGGGCCTAGTGCAGGGATCCTGTCGCCTCCTCTCTCCTGTGGTGAAGGCACTGGCCTAGACCCGGAGTCTGCCTGATAGCCGGAGCAAATGGCAAAGCCTAACCTACCACAGAAGATGGTCATAGGCATAGAGTGCCATGCTAGGCCAAGCACGCTGCTGCAGGGTTGTAACTGTGTCTGCTTAGTTCCGCATAGCAAGGTGAATCCCGGGCGTAACCTCGGAGCCCGGGAAAGCAAGTCCCAAGAGGCACCAGCTCTCCCGCGGCGCTTCTTCGCTGCCGCGCAGAGTGAACACCCAAAGCCTTTCTGAGGAAGCAGCAGCGAAGTGCGGTTCGTGCCAAGCTGAAAACCTCTGCGTAAGCATAGTATTCCCTGGGAAATCAGAGTCGGATCTGAGGGCTGCTGTTGCTGCTTGCTTTAGATTCGTATTCGCAGCACGATGGGAGAAACCCGCATAGAGCGAAAGCCTCTTTGCCCTGGCATCCCCTCTGGGAAAGCACACCATTATTTCGGAAATCAGAGTCCGGTCTGAGTTATGCTCCTGTTTGCGTGAGCTGGTCTCCTCAGCACGGTGTAATAAACCCGCAGGGAGCGAAATCCTCTATGCCTGGGCATCCCCTCTGCCTGAGAGAGAAGCGCCGTTGCGCCTCTGGAAAGAGCATTAAAGAAAAGGGACACGTTTTTCAGGGCGGTCCCAAGGAGTAGTCTGTGGTAGGTGCAGCACGCTGCTCGGGGAGAAGAGCAAGTGCTGTTGGCCATGGTCTCGAAAAGGTGGCGAAGCAGGAGACCGGCCCTGGAAGGCACAGCGCCCGGAGGAAATACAAATGTCACCCACTCCCAGTGCAGAGAGACAGAAGCCTAGCTGCGAAGGAGACAGGAGAGGATGAGTAGGGCAGGGCATGTGCTCCACTCTTGGGAAGGAGTCTGGGCGGAGAGCATGCCTGTCCTTAACTCTGGGCCCAAGGAGACAGCAGTTCCTTGGCCACCCGTCCCTGGGGCAGACATGCGCTAGCCACCAGGCGCCTACTCTGAACTCGCAGAAACAGCTCCCTGAAATAACGGGGAGTCAGATGCCATCTTCCTCCAGGATGTGGAAGCTCGGAGGAGGCACGAGGTTTAAGGGGAAGGAGTGGGCACAGTCCCACAAACTCTCTAATCTGTGCACGGGCCGTGTGTAGGGATCCTGTCGCCTCCTCTCTCCTGTGGTGAAGGCACTGGCCTAGACCCCTAGGTTGCCTGAGAGCCGGAGCAAAAGCCAAAGCCTAACCTACCCCAGGAAATGGTCATAGGCATAGAGTGCCATGCTAGGCCAAGCACGCTGCTGCAGGGTTGTGACTGTGTCTGCTTAGTTCGGCATAGCAAGGTGAATCCCGGGCGTAAACTCGGAGACCGGGAGAGCAAGTCCCAAGAGGCAACAGCTCTCCCGCGGCTCTTCATCCCTCCCGCGCAGAGTGAACACCCAAAGCCTTTCTGAGGAAGCAGCAGCGAAGTGCGGTTCGTGCCATGTGAAAACCTCTGCGAAAGCATAGCAGTCGCTGGGAAATTAGAGTCGGATCTGAGAGCTGCTGTTGCTGCTTGCTTTAGCCTAGTATTTGCAGAACGATGGGAGAAACCCGCATGGAGCGAAAGCCTCTTTGCCCTGGCATCCCCTCTGGGAAAGCACAGCATTCTTTGGGAAATCAGAGTCCGGTCTGAGGGATGCTCCTGTTTGCTTGAGCTGGTCTCCTCAGCACGGTGTAATAAACCCATATGGAGCGAAATCCTCTATGCCTGGGCATCCCTGCTGCATGGGAGAGAAGCGCGATTGCACCTGTGGAAAGAGCCTTAAGGAAAGGGAAATGTTTTTCACTCTGCTCCGCAGGAGCATATCTGTGGAAAGTGCAGCAAGCTGCCGGAGAGAAGAGCAGGAGCCGTTGGACTTCTGGTCTGGAAAAGATTGCGAAGCAGGAGAGCCGGCAATACAAGTATCCCCGGCTCCCAGTGCAGAGAGACAGAAGCCTGGCTGCTAAGGAGACGGGAAGGGATGCGTAGGGCAGGGCGCGTGCTCCACTCTTAGGAAGGAATCTGGGCAGAAAGCATGCCTGTCCTGAGCCTCTGGGCCCAAGGAGACAGCAGCTCCTTGGCCAGCTGTCCCTGGGGCAGACATGCGCTAGCCTCCAGGCGCCTACTCTGAACTCGCCGAATCAGCTCTCTGAAATAATGCGGAGTCAGATGCCGTCTTCCTCCATGATGGGGAAGCTCGGAGGAAGCATGGTGTTTAAGGGGAAGGAGTGGGCACAGTCCCCCAAAGCTCCCTAATCTGCGCACGGGCCTAGTGCAGGGATCCTGTCGCCTCCTCTCTCCTGTGGTGAAGGCACTGGCCTAGACCCGGAGTCTGCCTGATAGCCGGAGCAAATGGCAAAGCCTAACCTACCACAGAAGATGGTCATAGGCATAGAGTGCCATGCTAGGCCAAGCACGCTGCTGCAGGGTTGTGACTGTGTCTGCTTAGTTCCGCATAGCAAGGTGAATCCCGGGCGTAACCTCGGAGCCCGGGAAAGCAAGTCCCAAGAGGCACCAGCTCTCCCGCGGCTCTTCTTCGCTGCCGCGCAGAGTGAACACCCAAAGCCTTTCTGAGGAAGCAGCAGCGAAGTGCGGTTCGTGCCAAGCTGAAAACCTCTGCGTAAGCATAGTATTCCCTGGGAAATCAGAGTCGGATCTGAGGGCTGCTGTTGCTGCTTGCTTTAGACTCGTATTCGCAGCACGATGGGAGAAACCCGCATAGAGCGAAAGCCTCTTTGCCCTGGCATCCCCTCTGGGAAAGCACACCATTATTTCGGAAATCAGAGTCCGGTCTGAGTTATGCTCCTGTTTGCGTGAGCTGGTCTCCTCAGCACGGTGTAATAAACCCGCAGGGAGCGAAATCCTCTATGCCTGGGCATCCCCTCTGCCTGAGAGAGAAGCGCCGTTGCGCCTCTGGAAAGAGCATTAAAGAAAAGGGACACGTTTTTCAGGGCGGTCCCAAGGAGTAGTCTGTGGTAGGTGCAGCACGCTGCTCGGGGAGAAGAGCAAGTGCTGTTGGCCATGGTCTCGAAAAGGTGGCGAAGCAGGAGACCGGCCCTGGAAGGCACAGCGCCCGGAGGAAATACAAATGTCACCCACTCCCAGTGCAGAGAGACAGAAGCCTAGCTGCGAAGGAGACAGGAGAGGATGAGTAGGGCAGGGCATGTGCTCCACTCTTGGGAAGGAGTCTGGGCGGAGAGCATGCCTGTCCTTAACTCTGGGCCCAAGGAGACAGCAGTTCCTTGGCCACCCGTCCCTGGGGCAGACATGCGCTAGCCACCAGGCGCCTACTCTGAACTCGCAGAAACAGCTCCCTGAAATAACGGGGAGTCAGATGCCATCTTCCTCCAGGATGTGGAAGCTCGGAGGAGGCACGAGGTTTAAGGGGAAGGAGTGGGCACAGTCCCACAAACTCTCTAATCTGTGCACGGGCCGTGTGTAGGGATCCTGTCGCCTCCTCTCTCCTGTGGTGAAGGCACTGGCCTAGACCCCTAGGTTGCCTGAGAGCCGGAGCAAAAGCCAAAGCCTAACCTACCCCAGGAAATGGTCATAGGCATAGAGTGCCATGCTAGGCCAAGCACGCTGCTGCAGGGTTGTGACTGTGTCTGCTTAGTTCCGCATAGCAAGGTGAATCCCGGGCGTAAACTCGGAGACCGGGAGAGCAAGTCCCAAGAGGCAACAGCTCTCCCGCGGCTCTTCTTCGCTGCCGCGCAGAGTGAACACCCAAAGCCTTTCTGAGGAAGCAGCAGCGAAGTGCGGTTCGTGCAAAGCTGAAAACCTCTGCGTAAGCATAGTATTCCCTGGGAAATCAGAGTCGGATCTGAGGGCTGCTGTTGCTGCTTGCTTTAGCCTAGTATTTGCAGAACGATGGGAGAAACCCGCATGGAGCGAAAGCCTCTTTGCCCTGGCATCCCCTCTGGGAAAGCACAGCATTCTTTGGGAAATCAGAGTCCGGTCTGAGGGATGCTCCTGTTTGCTTGAGCTGGTCTCCTCAGCACGGTGTAATAAACCCATATGGAGCGAAATCCTCTATGCCTGGGCATCCCTGCTGCATGGGAGAGAAGCGCGATTGCACCTGTGGAAAGAGCCTTAAGGAAAGGGAAATGTTTTTCACTCTGCTCCGCAGGAGCATATCTGTGGAAAGTGCAGCAAGCTGCCGGAGAGAAGAGCAGGAGCCGTTGGACTTCTGGTCTGGAAAAGATTGCGAAGCAGGAGAGCCGGCAATACAAGTATCCCCGGCTCCCAGTGCAGAGAGACAGAAGCCTGGCTGCTAAGGAGACGGGAAGGGATGCGTAGGGCAGGGCGCGTGCTCCACTCTTAGGAAGGAATCTGGGCAGAAAGCATGCCTGTCCTGAGCCTCTGGGCCCAAGGAGACAGCAGCTCCTTGGCCAGCTGTCCCTGGGGCAGACATGCGCTAGCCTCCAGGCGCCTACTCTGAACTCGCCGAATCAGCTCTCTGAAATAATGCGGAGTCAGATGCCGTCTTCCTCCATGATGGGGAAGCTCGGAGGAAGCATGGTGTTTAAGGGGAAGGAGTGGGCACAGTCCCCCAAAGCTCCCTAATCTGCGCACGGGCCTAGTGCAGGGATCCTGTCGCCTCCTCTCTCCTGTGGTGAAGGCACTGGCCTAGACCCGGAGTCTGCCTGATAGCCGGAGCAAATGGCAAAGCCTAACCTACCACAGAAGATGGTCATAGGCATAGAGTGCCATGCTAGGCCAAGCACGCTGCTGCAGGGTTGTGACTGTGTCTGCTTAGTTCCGCATAGCAAGGTGAATCCCGGGCGTAACCTCGGAGCCCGGGAAAGCAAGTCCCAAGAGGCACCAGCTCTCCCGCGGCTCTTCTTCGCTGCCGCGCAGAGTGAACACCCAAAGCCTTTCTGAGGAAGCAGCAGCGAAGTGCGGTTCGTGCCAAGCTGAAAACCTCTGCGTAAGCATAGTATTCCCTGGGAAATCAGAGTCGGATCTGAGGGCTGCTGTTGCTGCTTGCTTTAGACTCGTATTCGCAGCACGATGGGAGAAACCCGCATAGAGCGAAAGCCTCTTTGCCCTGGCATCCCCTCTGGGAAAGCACACCATTATTTCGGAAATCAGAGTCCGGTCTGAGTTATGCTCCTGTTTGCGTGAGCTGGTCTCCTCAGCACGGTGTAATAAACCCGCAGGGAGCGAAATCCTCTATGCCTGGGCATCCCCTCTGCCTGAGAGAGAAGCGCCGTTGCGCCTCTGGAAAGAGCATTAAAGAAAAGGGACACGTTTTTCAGGGCGGTCCCAAGGAGTAGTCTGTGGTAGGTGCAGCACGCTGCTCGGGGAGAAGAGCAAGTGCTGTTGGCCATGGTCTCGAAAAGGTGGCGAAGCAGGAGACCGGCCCTGGAAGGCACAGCGCCCGGAGGAAATACAAATGTCACCCACTCCCAGTGCAGAGAGACAGAAGCCTAGCTGCGAAGGAGACAGGAGAGGATGAGTAGGGCAGGGCATGTGCTCCACTCTTGGGAAGGAGTCTGGGCGGAGAGCATGCCTGTCCTTAACTCTGGGCCCAAGGAGACAGCAGTTCCTTGGCCACCCGTCCCTGGGGCAGACATGCGCTAGCCACCAGGCGCCTACTCTGAACTCGCAGAAACAGCTCCCTGAAATAACGGGGAGTCAGATGCCATCTTCCTCCAGGATGTGGAAGCTCGGAGGAGGCACGAGGTTTAAGGGGAAGGAGTGGGCACAGTCCCACAAACTCTCTAATCTGTGCACGGGCCGTGTGTAGGGATCCTGTCGCCTCCTCTCTCCTGTGGTGAAGGCACTGGCCTAGACCCCTAGGTTGCCTGAGAGCCGGAGCAAAAGCCAAAGCCTAACCTACCCCAGGAAATGGTCATAGGCATAGAGTGCCATGCTAGGCCAAGCACGCTGCTGCAGGGTTGTGACTGTGTCTGCTTAGTTCGGCATAGCAAGGTGAATCCCGGGCGTAAACTCGGAGACCGGGAGAGCAAGTCCCAAGAGGCAACAGCTCTCCCGCGGCTCTTCTTCCCTCCCGCGCAGAGTGAACACCCAAAGCCTTTCTGAGGAAGCAGCAGCGAAGTGCGGTTCGTGCCATGTGAAAACCTCTGCGAAAGCATAGCAGTCGCTGGGAAATCAGAGTCGGATCTGAGAGCTGCTGTTGCTGCTTGCTTTAGCCTAGTATTTGCAGAACGATGGGAGAAACCCGCATGGAGCGAAAGCCTCTTTGCCCTGGCATCCCCTCTGGGAAAGCACAGCATTCTTTGGGAAATCAGAGTCCGGTCTGAGGGATGCTCCTGTTTGCTTGAGCTGGTCTCCTCAGCACGGTGTAATAAACCCATATGGAGCGAAATCCTCTATGCCTGGGCATCCCTGCTGCATGGGAGAGAAGCGCGATTGCACCTGTGGAAAGAGCCTTAAGGAAAGGGAAATGTTTTTCACTCTGCTCCGCAGGAGCATATCTGTGGAAAGTGCAGCAAGCTGCCGGAGAGAAGAGCAGGAGCCGTTGGACTTCTGGTCTGGAAAAGATTGCGAAGCAGGAGAGCCGGCAATACAAGTATCCCCGGCTCCCAGTGCAGAGAGACAGAAGCCTGGCTGCTAAGGAGACGGGAAGGGATGCGTAGGGCAGGGCGCGTGCTCCACTCTTAGGAAGGAATCTGGGCAGAAAGCATGCCTGTCCTGAGCCTCTGGGCCCAAGGAGACAGCAGCTCCTTGGCCAGCTGTCCCTGGGGCAGACATGCGCTAGCCTCCAGGCGCCTACTCTGAACTCGCCGAATCAGCTCTCTGAAATAATGCGGAGTCAGATGCCGTCTTCCTCCATGATGGGGAAGCTCGGAGGAAGCATGGTGTTTAAGGGGAAGGAGTGGGCACAGTCCCCCAAAGCTCCCTAATCTGCGCACGGGCCTAGTGCAGGGATCCTGTCGCCTCCTCTCTCCTGTGGTGAAGGCACTGGCCTAGACCCGGAGTCTGCCTGATAGCCGGAGCAAATGGCAAAGCCTAACCTACCACAGAAGATGGTCATAGGCATAGAGTGCCATGCTAGGCCAAGCACGCTGCTGCAGGGTTGTGACTGTGTCTGCTTAGTTCCGCATAGCAAGGTGAATCCCGGGCGTAACCTCGGAGCCCGGGAAAGCAAGTCCCAAGAGGCACCAGCTCTCCCGCGGCTCTTCTTCGCTGCCGCGCAGAGTGAACACCCAAAGCCTTTCTGAGGAAGCAGCAGCGAAGTGCGGTTCGTGCCAAGCTGAAAACCTCTGCGTAAGCATAGTATTCCCTGGGAAATCAGAGTCGGATCTGAGGGCTGCTGTTGCTGCTTGCTTTAGACTCGTATTCGCAGCACGATGGGAGAAACCCGCATAGAGCGAAAGCCTCTTTGCCCTGGCATCCCCTCTGGGAAAGCACACCATTATTTCGGAAATCAGAGTCCGGTCTGAGTTATGCTCCTGTTTGCGTGAGCTGGTCTCCTCAGCACGGTGTAATAAACCCGCAGGGAGCGAAATCCTCTATGCCTGGGCATCCCCTCTGCCTGAGAGAGAAGCGCCGTTGCGCCTCTGGAAAGAGCATTAAAGAAAAGGGACACGTTTTTCAGGGCGGTCCCAAGGAGTAGTCTGTGGTAGGTGCAGCACGCTGCTCGGGGAGAAGAGCAAGTGCTGTTGGCCATGGTCTCGAAAAGGTGGCGAAGCAGGAGACCGGCCCTGGAAGGCACAGCGCCCGGAGGAAATACAAATGTCACCCACTCCCAGTGCAGAGAGACAGAAGCCTAGCTGCGAAGGAGACAGGAGAGGATGAGTAGGGCAGGGCATGTGCTCCACTCTTGGGAAGGAGTCTGGGCGGAGAGCATGCCTGTCCTTAACTCTGGGCCCAAGGAGACAGCAGTTCCTTGGCCACCCGTCCCTGGGGCAGACATGCGCTAGCCACCAGGCGCCTACTCTGAACTCGCAGAAACAGCTCCCTGAAATAACGGGGAGTCAGATGCCATCTTCCTCCAGGATGTGGAAGCTCGGAGGAGGCACGAGGTTTAAGGGGAAGGAGTGGGCACAGTCCCACAAACTCTCTAATCTGTGCACGGGCCGTGTGTAGGGATCCTGTCGCCTCCTCTCTCCTGTGGTGAAGGCACTGGCCTAGACCCCTAGGTTGCCTGAGAGCCGGAGCAAAAGCCAAAGCCTAACCTACCCCAGGAAATGGTCATAGGCATAGAGTGCCATGCTAGGCCAAGCACGCTGCTGCAGGGTTGTGACTGTGTCTGCTTAGTTCGGCATAGCAAGGTGAATCCCGGGCGTAAACTCGGAGACCGGGAGAGCAAGTCCCAAGAGGCAACAGCTCTCCCGCGGCTCTTCTTCCCTCCCGCGCAGAGTGAACACCCAAAGCCTTTCTGAGGAAGCAGCAGCGAAGTGCGGTTCGTGCCATGTGAAAACCTCTGCGAAAGCATAGCAGTCGCTGGGAAATCAGAGTCGGATCTGAGAGCTGCTGTTGCTGCTTGCTTTAGCCTAGTATTTGCAGAACGATGGGAGAAACCCGCATGGAGCGAAAGCCTCTTTGCCCTGGCATCCCCTCTGGGAAAGCACAGCATTCTTTGGGAAATCAGAGTCCGGTCTGAGGGATGCTCCTGTTTGCTTGAGCTGGTCTCCTCAGCACGGTGTAATAAACCCATATGGAGCGAAATCCTCTATGCCTGGGCATCCCTGCTGCATGGGAGAGAAGCGCGATTGCACCTGTGGAAAGAGCCTTAAGGAAAGGGAAATGTTTTTCACTCTGCTCCGCAGGAGCATATCTGTGGAAAGTGCAGCAAGCTGCCGGAGAGAAGAGCAGGAGCCGTTGGACTTCTGGTCTGGAAAAGATTGCGAAGCAGGAGAGCCGGCAATACAAGTATCCCCGGCTCCCAGTGCAGAGAGACAGAAGCCTGGCTGCTAAGGAGACGGGAAGGGATGCGTAGGGCAGGGCGCGTGCTCCACTCTTAGGAAGGAATCTGGGCAGAAAGCATGCCTGTCCTGAGCCTCTGGGCCCAAGGAGACAGCAGCTCCTTGGCCAGCTGTCCCTGGGGCAGACATGCGCTAGCCTCCAGGCGCCTACTCTGAACTCGCCGAATCAGCTCTCTGAAATAATGCGGAGTCAGATGCCGTCTTCCTCCATGATGGGGAAGCTCGGAGGAAGCATGGTGTTTAAGGGGAAGGAGTGGGCACAGTCCCCCAAAGCTCCCTAATCTGCGCACGGGCCTAGTGCAGGGATCCTGTCGCCTCCTCTCTCCTGTGGTGAAGGCACTGGCCTAGACCCGGAGTCTGCCTGATAGCCGGAGCAAATGGCAAAGCCTAACCTACCACAGAAGATGGTCATAGGCATAGAGTGCCATGCTAGGCCAAGCACGCTGCTGCAGGGTTGTGACTGTGTCTGCTTAGTTCCGCATAGCAAGGTGAATCCCGGGCGTAACCTCGGAGCCCGGGAAAGCAAGTCCCAAGAGGCACCAGCTCTCCCGCGGCTCTTCTTCGCTGCCGCGCAGAGTGAACACCCAAAGCCTTTCTGAGGAAGCAGCAGCGAAGTGCGGTTCGTGCCAAGCTGAAAACCTCTGCGTAAGCATAGTATTCCCTGGGAAATCAGAGTCGGATCTGAGGGCTGCTGTTGCTGCTTGCTTTAGACTCGTATTCGCAGCACGATGGGAGAAACCCGCATAGAGCGAAAGCCTCTTTGCCCTGGCATCCCCTCTGGGAAAGCACACCATTATTTCGGAAATCAGAGTCCGGTCTGAGTTATGCTCCTGTTTGCGTGAGCTGGTCTCCTCAGCACGGTGTAATAAACCCGCAGGGAGCGAAATCCTCTATGCCTGGGCATCCCCTCTGCCTGAGAGAGAAGCGCCGTTGCGCCTCTGGAAAGAGCATTAAAGAAAAGGGACACGTTTTTCAGGGCGGTCCCAAGGAGTAGTCTGTGGTAGGTGCAGCACGCTGCTCGGGGAGAAGAGCAAGTGCTGTTGGCCATGGTCTCGAAAAGGTGGCGAAGCAGGAGACCGGCCCTGGAAGGCACAGCGCCCGGAGGAAATACAAATGTCACCCACTCCCAGTGCAGAGAGACAGAAGCCTAGCTGCGAAGGAGACAGGAGAGGATGAGTAGGGCAGGGCATGTGCTCCACTCTTGGGAAGGAGTCTGGGCGGAGAGCATGCCTGTCCTTAACTCTGGGCCCAAGGAGACAGCAGTTCCTTGGCCACCCGTCCCTGGGGCAGACATGCGCTAGCCACCAGGCGCCTACTCTGAACTCGCAGAAACAGCTCCCTGAAATAACGGGGAGTCAGATGCCATCTTCCTCCAGGATGTGGAAGCTCGGAGGAGGCACGAGGTTTAAGGGGAAGGAGTGGGCACAGTCCCACAAACTCTCTAATCTGTGCACGGGCCGTGTGTAGGGATCCTGTCGCCTCCTCTCTCCTGTGGTGAAGGCACTGGCCTAGACCCCTAGGTTGCCTGAGAGCCGGAGCAAAAGCCAAAGCCTAACCTACCCCAGGAAATGGTCATAGGCATAGAGTGCCATGCTAGGCCAAGCACGCTGCTGCAGGGTTGTGACTGTGTCTGCTTAGTTCGGCATAGCAAGGTGAATCCCGGGCGTAAACTCGGAGACCGGGAGAGCAAGTCCCAAGAGGCAACAGCTCTCCCGCGGCTCTTCTTCCCTCCCGCGCAGAGTGAACACCCAAAGCCTTTCTGAGGAAGCAGCAGCGAAGTGCGGTTCGTGCAAAGCTGAAAACCTCTGCGTAAGCATAGTATTCCCTGGGAAATCAGAGTCGGATCTGAGGGCTGCTGTTGCTGCTTGCTTTAGCCTAGTATTTGCAGAACGATGGGAGAAACCCGCATGGAGCGAAAGCCTCTTTGCCCTGGCATCCCCTCTGGGAAAGCACAGCATTCTTTGGGAAATCAGAGTCCGGTCTGAGGGATGCTCCTGTTTGCTTGAGCTGGTCTCCTCAGCACGGTGTAATAAACCCATATGGAGCGAAATCCTCTATGCCTGGGCATCCCTGCTGCATGGGAGAGAAGCGCGATTGCACCTGTGGAAAGAGCCTTAAGGAAAGGGAAATGTTTTTCACTCTGCTCCGCAGGAGCATATCTGTGGAAAGTGCAGCAAGCTGCCGGAGAGAAGAGCAGGAGCCGTTGGACTTCTGGTCTGGAAAAGATTGCGAAGCAGGAGAGCCGGCAATACAAGTATCCCCGGCTCCCAGTGCAGAGAGACAGAAGCCTGGCTGCTAAGGAGACGGGAAGGGATGCGTAGGGCAGGGCGCGTGCTCCACTCTTAGGAAGGAATCTGGGCAGAAAGCATGCCTGTCCTGAGCCTCTGGGCCCAAGGAGACAGCAGCTCCTTGGCCAGCTGTCCCTGGGGCAGACATGCGCTAGCCTCCAGGCGCCTACTCTGAACTCGCCGAATCAGCTCTCTGAAATAATGCGGAGTCAGATGCCGTCTTCCTCCATGATGGGGAAGCTCGGAGGAAGCATGGTGTTTAAGGGGAAGGAGTGGGCACAGTCCCCCAAAGCTCCCTAATCTGCGCACGGGCCTAGTGCAGGGATCCTGTCGCCTCCTCTCTCCTGTGGTGAAGGCACTGGCCTAGACCCGGAGTCTGCCTGATAGCCGGAGCAAATGGCAAAGCCTAACCTACCACAGAAGATGGTCATAGGCATAGAGTGCCATGCTAGGCCAAGCACGCTGCTGCAGGGTTGTGACTGTGTCTGCTTAGTTCCGCATAGCAAGGTGAATCCCGGGCGTAACCTCGGAGCCCGGGAAAGCAAGTCCCAAGAGGCACCAGCTCTCCCGCGGCTCTTCTTCGCTGCCGCGCAGAGTGAACACCCAAAGCCTTTCTGAGGAAGCAGCAGCGAAGTGCGGTTCGTGCCAAGCTGAAAACCTCTGCGTAAGCATAGTATTCCCTGGGAAATCAGAGTCGGATCTGAGGGCTGCTGTTGCTGCTTGCTTTAGACTCGTATTCGCAGCACGATGGGAGAAACCCGCATAGAGCGAAAGCCTCTTTGCCCTGGCATCCCCTCTGGGAAAGCACACCATTATTTCGGAAATCAGAGTCCGGTCTGAGTTATGCTCCTGTTTGCGTGAGCTGGTCTCCTCAGCACGGTGTAATAAACCCGCAGGGAGCGAAATCCTCTATGCCTGGGCATCCCCTCTGCCTGAGAGAGAAGCGCCGTTGCGCCTCTGGAAAGAGCATTAAAGAAAAGGGACACGTTTTTCAGGGCGGTCCCAAGGAGTAGTCTGTGGTAGGTGCAGCACGCTGCTCGGGGAGAAGAGCAAGTGCTGTTGGCCATGGTCTCGAAAAGGTGGCGAAGCAGGAGACCGGCCCTGGAAGGCACAGCGCCCGGAGGAAATACAAATGTCACCCACTCCCAGTGCAGAGAGACAGAAGCCTAGCTGCGAAGGAGACAGGAGAGGATGAGTAGGGCAGGGCATGTGCTCCACTCTTGGGAAGGAGTCTGGGCGGAGAGCATGCCTGTCCTTAACTCTGGGCCCAAGGAGACAGCAGTTCCTTGGCCACCCGTCCCTGGGGCAGACATGCGCTAGCCACCAGGCGCCTACTCTGAACTCGCAGAAACAGCTCCCTGAAATAACGGGGAGTCAGATGCCATCTTCCTCCAGGATGTGGAAGCTCGGAGGAGGCACGAGGTTTAAGGGGAAGGAGTGGGCACAGTCCCACAAACTCTCTAATCTGTGCACGGGCCGTGTGTAGGGATCCTGTCGCCTCCTCTCTCCTGTGGTGAAGGCACTGGCCTAGACCCCTAGGTTGCCTGAGAGCCGGAGCAAAAGCCAAAGCCTAACCTACCCCAGGAAATGGTCATAGGCATAGAGTGCCATGCTAGGCCAAGCACGCTGCTGCAGGGTTGTGACTGTGTCTGCTTAGTTCGGCATAGCAAGGTGAATCCCGGGCGTAAACTCGGAGACCGGGAGAGCAAGTCCCAAGAGGCAACAGCTCTCCCGCGGCTCTTCTTCCCTCCCGCGCAGAGTGAACACCCAAAGCCTTTCTGAGGAAGCAGCAGCGAAGTGCGGTTCGTGCCATGTGAAAACCTCTGCGAAAGCATAGCAGTCGTTGGGAAATCAGAGTCGGATCTGAGAGCTGCTGTTGCTGCTTGCTTTAGCCTAGTATTTGCAGAACGATGGGAGAAACCCGCATGGAGCGAAAGCCTCTTTGCCCTGGCATCCCCTCTGGGAAAGCACAGCATTCTTTGGGAAATCAGAGTCCGGTCTGAGGGATGCTCCTGTTTGCTTGAGCTGGTCTCCTCAGCACGGTGTAATAAACCCATATGGAGCGAAATCCTCTATGCCTGGGCATCCCTGCTGCATGGGAGAGAAGCGCGATTGCACCTGTGGAAAGAGCCTTAAGGAAAGGGAAATGTTTTTCACTCTGCTCCGCAGGAGCATATCTGTGGAAAGTGCAGCAAGCTGCCGGAGAGAAGAGCAGGAGCCGTTGGACTTCTGGTCTGGAAAAGATTGCGAAGCAGGAGAGCCGGCAATACAAGTATCCCCGGCTCCCAGTGCAGAGAGACAGAAGCCTGGCTGCTAAGGAGACGGGAAGGGATGCGTAGGGCAGGGCGCGTGCTCCACTCTTAGGAAGGAATCTGGGCAGAAAGCATGCCTGTCCTGAGCCTCTGGGCCCAAGGAGACAGCAGCTCCTTGGCCAGCTGTCCCTGGGGCAGACATGCGCTAGCCTCCAGGCGCCTACTCTGAACTCGCCGAATCAGCTCTCTGAAATAATGCGGAGTCAGATGCCGTCTTCCTCCATGATGGGGAAGCTCGGAGGAAGCATGGTGTTTAAGGGGAAGGAGTGGGCACAGTCCCCCAAAGCTCCCTAATCTGCGCACGGGCCTAGTGCAGGGATCCTGTCGCCTCCTCTCTCCTGTGGTGAAGGCACTGGCCTAGACCCGGAGTCTGCCTGATAGCCGGAGCAAATGGCAAAGCCTAACCTACCACAGAAGATGGTCATAGGCATAGAGTGCCATGCTAGGCCAAGCACGCTGCTGCAGGGTTGTGACTGTGTCTGCTTAGTTCCGCATAGCAAGGTGAATCCCGGGCGTAACCTCGGAGCCCGGGAAAGCAAGTCCCAAGAGGCACCAGCTCTCCCGCGGCTCTTCTTCGCTGCCGCGCAGAGTGAACACCCAAAGCCTTTCTGAGGAAGCAGCAGCGAAGTGCGGTTCGTGCCAAGCTGAAAACCTCTGCGTAAGCATAGTATTCCCTGGGAAATCAGAGTCGGATCTGAGGGCTGCTGTTGCTGCTTGCTTTAGACTCGTATTCGCAGCACGATGGGAGAAACCCGCATAGAGCGAAAGCCTCTTTGCCCTGGCATCCCCTCTGGGAAAGCACACCATTATTTCGGAAATCAGAGTCCGGTCTGAGTTATGCTCCTGTTTGCGTGAGCTGGTCTCCTCAGCACGGTGTAATAAACCCGCAGGGAGCGAAATCCTCTATGCCTGGGCATCCCCTCTGCCTGAGAGAGAAGCGCCGTTGCGCCTCTGGAAAGAGCATTAAAGAAAAGGGACACGTTTTTCAGGGCGGTCCCAAGGAGTAGTCTGTGGTAGGTGCAGCACGCTGCTCGGGGAGAAGAGCAAGTGCTGTTGGCCATGGTCTCGAAAAGGTGGCGAAGCAGGAGACCGGCCCTGGAAGGCACAGCGCCCGGAGGAAATACAAATGTCACCCACTCCCAGTGCAGAGAGACAGAAGCCTAGCTGCGAAGGAGACAGGAGAGGATGAGTAGGGCAGGGCATGTGCTCCACTCTTGGGAAGGAGTCTGGGCGGAGAGCATGCCTGTCCTTAACTCTGGGCCCAAGGAGACAGCAGTTCCTTGGCCACCCGTCCCTGGGGCAGACATGCGCTAGCCACCAGGCGCCTACTCTGAACTCGCAGAAACAGCTCCCTGAAATAACGGGGAGTCAGATGCCATCTTCCTCCAGGATGTGGAAGCTCGGAGGAGGCACGAGGTTTAAGGGGAAGGAGTGGGCACAGTCCCACAAACTCTCTAATCTGTGCACGGGCCGTGTGTAGGGATCCTGTCGCCTCCTCTCTCCTGTGGTGAAGGCACTGGCCTAGACCCCTAGGTTGCCTGAGAGCCGGAGCAAAAGCCAAAGCCTAACCTACCCCAGGAAATGGTCATAGGCATAGAGTGCCATGCTAGGCCAAGCACGCTGCTGCAGGGTTGTGACTGTGTCTGCTTAGTTCGGCATAGCAAGGTGAATCCCGGGCGTAAACTCGGAGACCGGGAGAGCAAGTCCCAAGAGGCAACAGCTCTCCCGCGGCTCTTCTTCCCTCCCGCGCAGAGTGAACACCCAAAGCCTTTCTGAGGAAGCAGCAGCGAAGTGCGGTTCGTGCCATGTGAAAACCTCTGCGAAAGCATAGCAGTCGTTGGGAAATCAGAGTCGGATCTGAGAGCTGCTGTTGCTGCTTGCTTTAGCCTAGTATTTGCAGAACGATGGGAGAAACCCGCATGGAGCGAAAGCCTCTTTGCCCTGGCATCCCCTCTGGGAAAGCACAGCATTCTTTGGGAAATCAGAGTCCGGTCTGAGGGATGCTCCTGTTTGCTTGAGCTGGTCTCCTCAGCACGGTGTAATAAACCCATATGGAGCGAAATCCTCTATGCCTGGGCATCCCTGCTGCATGGGAGAGAAGCGCGATTGCACCTGTGGAAAGAGCCTTAAGGAAAGGGAAATGTTTTTCACTCTGCTCCGCAGGAGCATATCTGTGGAAAGTGCAGCAAGCTGCCGGAGAGAAGAGCAGGAGCCGTTGGACTTCTGGTCTGGAAAAGATTGCGAAGCAGGAGAGCCGGCAATACAAGTATCCCCGGCTCCCAGTGCAGAGAGACAGAAGCCTGGCTGCTAAGGAGACGAGAAGGGATGCGTAGGGCAGGGCGCGTGCTCCACTCTTAGGAAGGAATCTGGGCAGAAAGCATGCCTGTCCTGAGCCTCTGGGCCCAAGGAGACAGCAGCTCCTTGGCCAGCTGTCCCTGGGGCAGACATGCGCTAGCCTCCAGGCGCCTACTCTGAACTCGCCGAATCAGCTCTCTGAAATAATGCGGAGTCAGATGCCGTCTTCCTCCATGATGGGGAAGCTCGGAGGAAGCATGGT